>NC_044038.1:190733755-191052483 GCF_901765095.1 Microcaecilia unicolor | reverse complement strand
GTTTCATCACAACAGAGTAGTCTTTTGCACGCACACTAAGTTCCTGCCAAAGGTGGTGTTGGAGTTCCATCTGAACCAGTCAGTTGTCTTGCCAACATTTTGTCACCGTCCTCATGCCCACCCTGGCGAAAGCAGCTTACACACCTTGAACTGTAAGAGAGCATTGGTCTTTGACATGGAGCAGACAAAGCCCTTCAGACAGTCCGCCCAGTTTGTTGCTTTTGATCCCAACAGGAGGGGAGTCACCATTGGTAAACGCAGCATTTCCAATTGGCTAGCAGATTGCATTTCCTTTGCTTCTGCCCAAGCTGGGCTGACTATGTTGTCCCATAATGTCAGAGCCATGGCTCCGTCGGTGGCTCACTTAGCCTCCATTGAAGAGATTTGCAAAGCTGCGACGTGGTCTTCAGTCCACACATTCACATCTCATTACTGCCTTGAGCAGGATACTACTACTACTACTTATCATTTCAATAGCACTACAAAGCATATAGCGCTTGATTATTAGCATTTGTATGCGCTACCAAACACTTGCAGCGCTGAACACCTGACATAAGAGACAGTCCCTGCTCAAGACCTTACAATCTAGTATAGCTCCATCTTTATTGCCTCTCCACATGGCACTGCTGAGGCCCCAGTGCTCCCCTGGGTTCTGATGTGCTTGCAATTCTGGCAGTTTTATATGTAGATCTTTCAGGAATGTGATTGGGAACCTAGTGTGGAGCACTCCAGTTTCTGCATATTGGTTTTCCACAGCTTTGAGTCTTCCTCAGCTTTCCAGGGGCGAGGTAGGTGACCCTTAGTCCCCTGCAGCTGTGCCGTAACAGTGAGAGCCTTAGGCTGCTGCTTGGAAAGTACTGCCTATCTGAAAGTCTCCTGGTAGAGATGCCTGTGCTTCACGAGGTGAGTTATAGTAAGACTATTTCTGGACCCTCCTTGAGGAGGTTCAGGGTGTGTGTACATCTTTAATGGAAGGGAGTAAGGGATCAGGATTAGTATCTGAGATCCTGGAATGATGATGTTAATAAAACTATGTAAGCCACATTGAGCCTGCAAATAGGTGGGAAAATGTGGGATACAAATGCAATAAAATAAATCCTACCCTAGGTTTTCACGCTTCCACTCTTCTCCTTTCTCAGACATGGCAGTATAGTGTTTTAGTAGTCAGGCTTAAGGCTGTTGACTACATGTTTCTGTGAGAAATGTTACATTTTGAGGCTAGTGCAGGCCTTTCAGGTTTCTCTCAGTTTCCTTGGCAACCCTGCACCCTCTGGGCTCCCCTGGTGGCATTTGCTCTGTGGGTATTGTTTACATCAATCTAGTTTTATTGAGGAGGGCTGCTTGCCTTTCAGCCTAAAGGTATAGGTTCAAGGCTGGGTTTTCCATCCTATTAGATACTGTGGGCTCAGCTAGATTTCCAGTGGGGCATATTTTATTTCATTATCTCTTATGGCTTGCTTGGCCAAGTAGTTCCAAGTAGTTCTTACATGACTGGAACAGTTTTCAGAACTCTTCAGTATTAAATTTTGCTCTTCTCTCTCTCTCTCTTAGCACACTGATACTGGCCACACTTTTACATATTAGCCTCAGCTACCTGGTACTGCAGCGTACCCGGTACCTCTAACTGCTTCTTATGGGGTACCTAAATTTCATGAGGAGTGGCCAAGGAGCTATTTCAGTGTAGAGATAGCTTAATAGTGGTTGCAATCAGCTGAGAGTAAGCACTGAGCTCTAGGGGTGCGGCTTCATGACCCACTGTAGCTTGCTTTTTGTAGCATGCAGTGGTACTACAGACATATGCTGCTACACCATCTGTCTTGGTGTACCTGGTAGTACAACTGATACCCGTCAGGGTGGAGTTTTTCTTCCGGAACAGCGACTGGCGAAGCTGTGCCAGGTTTCTTCCCTCATTCGGCTGAAGGCTCCAACAGCGTTGGACTATGTTCAGGGGTCGTTCCTTGGGCCCGGAGCCGCATGCGGCCTTTGCAATGGTATGCACTCAGCTGTTGGTCTTTCTTTTCCGAGGTTCTTCGGTGTTGGCTTAGGTCGGATACTGACTCGAGGCATGCCTCTCGCCGCGTCGGAGTGGCGTGAGGTTATCGGCCACTCAGCTCAGGGGAGTTGGTTCCCCTCGGAGTCCAGGTTGCAGTTCAATCTCATGGAACTTCGGGCGTTTCGGTTGGCGCTCCTAGCTTTCGAGATGTTGTTGAGAGTTCAACCAGTCCGAGTTCTCTGCGACAATGCGACGACGGTAGCGTACGTCATTCGGCAGGGCGGAACTCGAAGTGCTCCGCTGGCAGAAGAGGCGTCCGTGCTGTCTCTTGGGGCAGAGAAGCGTCGAGTTCGGTTGTCGGTGGCTCACATAGCGGGAGTGCTAAGTGTACAGGCCAACTTTTTCAGTCGCAATCGCTTGAATGCCGGGTAGTGGGGGCTCTCTCCGCTGGCTGTCAGCCAGATTTCGGATCGCTGGCGGACTCCGGTGATGGATCTCATGGCTTGATTCTACAATCCCAAGGTGACCCGGTTCTTCAGCAAAGTGCAACTGGGGCCAAGTGGTAACAGCACTGGTCTTGTTATGCAGAGGTAGCCGGTTCAAATCCCACTGTTACTACTAATAAAGCTGTGAGCAACAACAGTTAAGAGGCAGAGAGATCGAGTCCGAAGGAATAGACCCTATTCTTCAGCTTTGGCCGTTGGAGCTTCTATATGTCTTTCCTCCGTGGCCGATGGTCGGTCGAGTAGTGGGGAAATCTCTCGTCTTCCGGGTCCGGTAATACTTATTGCGCCAGACTGGCCCAGATGTCCTTGGTGCGGGATTGATTCGCCTCCTGATCGACGAGCCGTTCCATCTGTCTCACTGGCCAGGTCTTATCCATCAGGGGCTGGTAGTCATGAAAGATCACGCTCCATTTGGGCTTATGGCCTCGCCTTTGTACGGTCGCGTCTGAGGCGTCCAGGATAGCTGGAGGCGGTTTTTGGGACCATGTTACAGGCGTGCAAATGTTCCACTTCTACTGCTTATGATGGAGTATGGAGGTCGTTTGTGGCTTGGGGTTCCTTGGCAGGCATTTCCCCTCAATCAGACCCTCTTGAGTTCATTCTGGCCTTTTTGCAGGAAGTGATGGTTAAGGAACTGTCGCTAAGTACTTTAAAGGGTCAGTTAGTGGCATTGGCTTCCTGGAGGGGTCGTTCGGGGAGCCATTCCTTAGTGTCTCTTCCGGAGTTCGTTCGTTTTCTTCGTGGTGTAGGGCATCTCAGACCTCCTTGAGTTCCGGTGGTGCCGGATTAGAATTTGAACCTGGTCCTTAGGGCATTTCGGCGGTCTCCTTTCAAGCCCCTGAGTAAAGATCTTGAATGTTTTCAAGTTGAAGACTGTGTTTCTGGTGGCAATGGCTTCAGCCAGGCAGGTGTCTGAGCTTCAGGCCCTTTCGTGCAGAGCCCCTTTCTCCGTTTTTTCTGAGGCGGGAGTGTCAATTCGAAGGGTGCCGTCCTTGGTTTCTAAGGTAGTCACGCGTTTTCACATTAACCAGGGAGTGGTGTTGCCATCCATCCTTCAAGCAAGAGGATTTCCCTCACAAGTTTCGAGCTCTACGGGGTTTAGACGTTAGGAGACCTCTGATGTATTTGGAGGCGACTAATTCGTTTTGAAAACGGATCATCTTTTTGTGCTGTTCGCAGGTCATAAGAAAGCGAACATGACCTCTAAGGCCACGGTCGATCGGTGGCTTATGGAGGCTATTGCATCGGCTTACCTGTTGTTGGGGGATTCTTTCCCTATTCGCATTCGGGCACTCTCCAAGAGGGTTCAGGCCTCTTCTTTTGCGGAGTGTCGTCTGGTGTCGTTGGAGGACATTTGTTAAGCGGCGTCTTGGTCGTCTTGGCATTCCTTTGTTAAGCATTGCCGTCTTGAGATTGCTGCGGGTCAAGAGGCGCTTGTTGGGACTTCTGTGTTGGCGGCCGGAGTAGGCCGGTCCCACCCTTGATGAGGATTGCTTTGGTACATCCACAAGTCTCTGGATTGATCTGGGGACGCTATGGAATGTAAAATTATGTCTTACCTGATAATTTTCTTTCCATTAGTCCCTCAGATCAATCCAGAGCCCCTCCCTAGAATTTGCTTTCATAATCTCTGATCGGATTCAGTATACTTCAGTCGGTTCTGTTCACGTTCCTTTGTCTCTGGACGGGTAAGGCTGTTAGGGTGTGTTTATAGTTACATTTCTAAGTTATAGCAGCTCGGAGAGTTTCTTCCAAGTTTATGCTGCTTTTGCAGAGACAGGAGAGTGTTCTATGGTTTTTACTGCTTTGGTATCGTTATACTGAAGTGAGGCTGGCTGCACATGCTCTATTGTAGCAAACTTCTGAGTTCTCTCTATCTAACCTGCTAGAGGAGGGGCATAACCCCACAAGTCTCTGGATTGATCTGAGGGACTAATGGAAAGAAAATTATCAGGTAAGACATAATTTTACCTTCACTAGACATAGATATTTCAATAGCTGATAATTAATGGGTACTAGTTATTTTCCACATGGCATTGCTGATGCACCTTTTGTTTAGTAGTTCCAAAGTGAAGAATGATGGCAGTGAAGAGCAAACATCCGGATGAAAATGATCATTCACATTTTCCTTTTAATATAAGTACATAAGTAATGCCACACTGGGAAAAGACCAAGGGTCCATCGAGCCCAGCATCCTGTCCACGACAGCAGCCAATCCAGGCCAAGGGCACCTGGCGAGCTTCCCAAACGTACAAACATTCTATACATGTTATTCCTGGAATTGTGGATTTTTCCCAAGTCCATTTAGTAGTGGTTTATGGACTTGTTCTTTAGGAAACTGTCTAACCCCTTTTTAAACTCTGCTAAGCTAACCACCTTCACCACGTTCTCCGGCAACGAATTCCAGAGTTTAATTATGCATTGGGTGAAGAAAAGTTTTCTCTGATTTGTTTTAAATTTACTACACTGTAGTTTCATCGCATGCCCCCTAGTCCTAGTATTTTTGGAAAGCGTGAACAGACGCTTCACATCCACCTGTTCTACTCCACTCATTATTTTACTAGCTGTTAAGCCCGTTAAAACGGGCTCGTATTGGAATGTTTTTTTTCCCAAGGCCCCCCTCCCGTTGCAGCTGCAAGGCCTCCTGCCATCCTCCTTCCCTGCCAGCTCCAAGGCCCCCTCTGTCCCTCCCTCCCAGCTCCAAGGCTCCAGTCCTCCCCCCTTCCCAGCTGCAAGGCCCCCTGCCCGCCCTCCCCCCCAGCTCCCAAGGCCCCCTTACCTCCCTCCCAGTTCCAAGGCCCCCTGCTCTCCCTCACAACTGTAAGGGCCCCATTCCCTCACAACTGTAAGGGCCCCCCCCCCGTGCCTTCTTCCCAGCCAGCTGGAAGGCCCCCTTCAGTCCAGCCCTCCCAGCTCCAAGGCCCCCCCTCCTTCTGAGACCTCCCCTGTCCCCCCCCCCCCCCCCCCCCAAGGTAGCCGCTACCGCCCCCCCACCCCGGAGTCGCCCCCGCCCCCTGTTCACCCGGCCCGGGCCCTCTCTTCGTTATTCAACTTACAGCAGCGCGAAAACAGCAGCAAGCAGCAGCTCCCGTTGGCCTTCCTTCACTGCCTGTGCCTCGCCCTCGTGTGATGTCGCGAGGGCGGGGCGCAGGGAAGGAAGGCCGACGGGAGCTGAAGCTGAGCTGCTTGCTGCTGTTTCGGCGCTGCTGTAAGTTGAATAACGAAGAGAGGGCCGGGTGAAGGGGGGGGTGGTGGCGACTCCGGGGGGGGGGGGGCGGTAGCGGGTACCTTGGGGGGGGGGGCGGTAGGGACGTCAGCGGTTCCCTCCCTCCCCTTCCGCGCAGTTTCCCTCTCTGTCCCGCCCCCCTCCCCCCGTCATCACGTCTTGATGCGGGGGCGGGACAGAGAGGGAAGTCTCTACTGCGCATTTGCAGATGAGTCGGTCACTTGCCATTTGTAGGTTTGATAGACCTCTATCATGTCTCCCCTCAGCCATCTCTTCTCCAAGCTGAAAAGCCCTAGCCTCCTTAGTCTTTCTTCATTCTTTAGTGGCACTCCAGACCGGTCAAGATGCTTGGGTTATATATGTCTACCAGCAGATGGAGAATAAGAATACTGATTCTGTTTTGTATAAGAACAGTGTGCAGACTCCAGCCAGCCAGTATTTCTTAGATGGTGGACATGCAGCCAGTGCAGTCTGAGCCAGTTCGGTAGGCCTGGTGAGGGGCTTGGGGTTTTTCTTGGTCAATAAAAGAAAAATTCCTGAGAGGAATCCTTTTCCTCTGCCTGTCTTTACTTGGGGATACTAGTCCGTGGAGGCCACTTCCCCCAGGGGTGTTACACCAGAAAACTGGAAACCTCCCCCCACCCACCCACTCAGTGTAGGGGGAATTGTGAGTGTGCCTCTACTCCAGGGTGTCTGAATGAATGCCTTGAGTTCCCTGTTCTCTTTTCAGCTGCTGGGGCTTAAAAAAAACAAAACAATAACAAAAGAGATGGCAGCCTGAAAGACTTATATCTGGGTCTGATCAGCAGTTGGGAATGGGGTGTTTCTTTTGGGTTCCTTTCTTTGGTTATTTGGCGCTGGTTCTCTAGTTCAGCAGTCCTCACAGTGCTCAGGACTGGTCTCGGGTTGAGTACAGAGAATCCATGGTGCTGTCGTTGTGGTGGAGGCACCAAGTACACAGTGTCAATTCTGCAAGGAGCTGAAGTTGGTGGCGGTAGCTGTGTTGGAAATTCTGCAGGGGGAGTGTGTACAGACATGTCCTTCTGCAGTGGTCCATCTTTAATGGGAACCACTGCCATTTTGGATTCAGGCTCACCAATTGGACCCACCTACTCATTTGCTTCTAGAGGGTTCCCTCCTGGGCACTGCAGCTGCTGGGGATAGGAATCTGCTGAGGGAGGGGGATTGGTTTTTCCCCAGAGATCATTTGGTCTCTTTATAGGGCTTGGCAGACCAGGGGTGCCATATGGACTGAGCCGAGGACTTGACTGATTTGGAGCAGGATTGGTATTAGGAGGGTTTCTCTGATCCCAAGGAGGACCAGCTACTGAAGGGAAACGGGAGCTTTCCCCCTAGAGAGGATCTTACGGTGGGCTGTATTTTCCACAAAGACGAGTTGTCTGAATTGGTAGCCCAGGTTACAGCAGTGCTGAACTTTGAGGATAAGTTATCTGTGGAGGCATGGCTAAGAAAGTGGGACCTGCTGGTGAAAGACTTAAGGAGGCCACCAAAGTCCTTTCCAGTGAATCAGGATCTGTGGGACATGGTTCATGCAGAATGGAAGTCCCAAAATTCACCATGCAGAGCAGTGGGGAAGCTGTATCCCTTTCCACTGGAGGACAGGGATTCCTTCTCTCCACCTATAGTGGACGCAGTAGTGACGGTGGTCACAAGGACTACTATTTTGGTGGATGGTAGCACAGCCCTTAGGGGATCCCCAGGTTAGGAGAATGGAGACCCTGCCAAAGTGGAGCTTTGACCTGACGTCGTTAGTACTGCAGACTTCCATATGTGGAGGGCTGATGGCCAGGTAGTAGGCAGAAAGGCTTCTGGATGCCCTCTGTCTGACTAGAAGGCCTTTACTAAGGAAGGAGCTATAGAGGTAGGTTCCTCCTTCTCGGCTGGTACCTTGTATAATCTCCCGAGAATATAGCCCTCTCCATGGCAGCCCGCAGAGCCTTGTGGTTTAGTGGCCGGGCAGCAGATGTCATTTCTAAGCTCTGTAGGCTTCTTTTCAGAGATCCATACTTGTTGGTGTGTGGCCTCGAGGACTCTAAGGTTCCACAATTCCTGGAAGACAAACCCCATGTGGCAGCTGGAGGCGGTTCCACACGTGGCTGTTTTTGAGATGCTAGGTGGTGGAATCCTGGTAGGTTTAGTGGAGAGCAGCAGAGTCGTGTTTTTTCAGAGGACCCAGGCCTGGCAGGGAGCCCAGTGTGGAGGGTCCCCCTGGTGGCAGTAGGTGCCAGGTTAAGGGACTATCAGAGGTGGGCCCATATTACCTCAGACCAGTGAATCCTCAACATTATTCATGACTGGTGTTTAAGTGGTCCCTGCCAGACCTGTTTGTGGAGTCTCCTTGTCGTTCCTGGTGGAAAGCAGGAGTGGTCAGGGACATACTACAAAGGTTGATCGTTTTATAAGCCGTTGTGCTGGTTCCTTGGGAGGAACAGGGCACAGGCAGTTATTCCATCTAATTTGTTGTTCCTCAAAATAGAGGGCGCCTTTTGCCCAATTTTGGATCTCAAGAAAGTGAACAGAGTCCAAAGTGCTCAGTTTTCCCGTGGAAGTGTATCTCCACATTCCTGTTCGCAGAGCACATTGGAGGTTTCTGTGATTTGCTTCTGTGTGCTACCCTTCAGTTTTGTGACTGCTCCTCAGATTTTTTCCAGGGTGATGGTGGTGGTAGTGCCAACCCTGAGCAAGGAGAGTATACTAGTACATCCCTACCTGGAAGATTGTCTGATCACAGCAGTTTTTCCAGGAGAGCAAATGAGAGACAGTTCAGCTGATTGGTATTTCGGGAATGGTCTTAGACTGGTTTGCCTCTTATCTAGCAATTGTCAGTACACAGTATTTCATAATAGCCCTCTGTACTTATAGCCCTGACTGGTGTTCCACAATGATCAGTCCGGTCTCTAACATTATTTAATATATTCCTGGCCCCTTTGTTAAAATTGGTATAGTTACTAGACCTTACTACATATATATATGCCAACAATATTAAATACATTCACTCCCACAGAGGTCTCTGAAGTTAATCAAAAAATCTCTCAGCTCACTCAGTGGCAAGGAGTACAAATTGGTCCTCAATCCCACTAAATCAAAAACAATATTTTTCCTGCATAGAATGAGTCCTCCTTTTCCTTCACCAATTTTTCTTGAGAACTCACCAGTCCCCCAAGTACAGAGTGTTCGTTTCCTTGGGATACTTAACCTTTCATTCCATAGCGTCCCACAGATCAATCCAGAAACTTGTGGGTTATGTCCCTCTACCAGCAGGTGGAGATAGAGAGGTCTGCTATATGTGGTCATGTGCAGCCATTTCAACCTCAGTATTCTCTCTATCTAGCAGGTGGAAGGTCATAACTGTGCAGCTCTGGATTGTTCCAGCCCTGGGGTCCTTGCGGATCCAGTTGAGCCTCAGGTCCCTGAGTGGGAATTTGTGGTGCACACCTGGTGATTCCAGGTCCCTCCCGTCCTCCCCTAATGCCCCGTTTCCCCTGGGTTTGGTACCCGGGTGAGGGAAGCTGACTGATTCTCTTCTGCCTCTTAAGAAAAGCACAAAAAAAAAAAAACTCAGCTGACAGTCTCCTCAGCTGCCGAGATAAGCTTTTGTATTTTTTAAATAGATCGCGGAGGATCCCTGACGTGGCCACAGTTAGGCACAGGGGAGGCTGTGTTGATAGCAGCTGAGAGATGTCAGCTCCTTCTGAAGCCGCGAAACGCTGCTCCTGGTGTGGGAACCGGCGAGCAGCGTCCAGGGAACGTGAGGCTTGCATGCGACACGCCAAGGCTGAAAAGCAGCACGCTCCCAGTTCTCCGAGGTTGGGTGGCGATGGGTCAATTTTGAGAAATCGTTCGGTGGGAAGCGCAGGTTCCACAGTGCCACGTGGGCCGGCGGGCTCCATGTTTTTATCTTCCTCCGCACTTGGAGTTGCACGTGGTGTCAGAGCAGCAGTCTTCAGACTGCCATTCGGTGCTGACAGATTTCTGTGGGGACACAGATGCTCCCAGCGTGTCTGAGGCAGCTGTTGAGCCTTTTTCTTCAGTTTGTGCTTTTAATGCACAAAGCATTTATATTGAAGGGGGAGTCAGGTTCCTCTCTCCCCCTTCCAGGCTGAGCCTTCTCCTGTTTTTTCTCCCTCTCAGCCCTTAACTAAACGGCCCAGAGTGGAACCTTTGTTGCTGGAGGATGGAGAGGAGAAATCTTTCCCTCCAGATTCTCCCTCGGGATCCGTGGAATTTGCAGAGGACGCAGGTATTTCCCTGTCTGATGATGGGGATGATCCTACGGCGGTGTGCTTGTTGTCCAGGCGCTGGAGATTTTGGACATTTCCTCACCTGAAGCCTCGGTTGTTCCTGCTCCTCCTCCTTCCATCATGTTCGGTACTAAATCCCTGGCCAGGTCCTTTCATATCCATGAGACTATGAAGATCCTTATTTCAGCACAGTAGGACTCTCCAGACGGGAGTCTGAAGGTGGCACGGGCTATGGGTCGCTTGTATTCGCTTCCATCATCAGACTTGGAAGCCCTCAAGTTCCCTACAATGGACTCTGATTATGGCCGTCACAAAAAAGACCACTTTCCCTGAAGAGAACGCTGTAAAGTGGTTCTCCACCCGATTTTCCTCAAACTTAAGATAACTAATTACCTGAAATCATGCCAAAACGAAGGGGCAAGCAGCGTGTGATTCCCTCCACAGCTGCGAGAACCACGTCCGATAAACCGTTTTACTATGCCTGGAGGAAGTTCGGGGTTAAGTCCCTCGCTGCTGAAAGGAGTGATAGGAGGTTCCTCGCTCCCCCAACCTGAGGCAGAGATCACTCTCAGCCCCAAAGGAGTCTTCCGACGATGCCGGTGCTGGGTCGGCAGCATGGGCAGGAAACATTTAGCGTCTCAGATTTGGGAGTGCTTCCTGTAGAGGGATCGGCTGCCAGCCTAGAACCACTGATCCTCGTCGTCGGAGAGGAGAGAGTCAGCGTTTTGGCAGATTCAACTGAAAAACCAAGAGCAGATATCTGAAAGGGATTTGACTGAATTAACAGTGACCAGTAAGTCAATTTTTGCCTTCTAAGCCTGCAAAAATAACTCTTGACTCAATATGGGAAGCCCTTGTGGGGTTAGAAAACTCTTTTTCTAAGAAAATGTCTCAGGTGCTCCAAGCTACTGTTTTACCCATGGAAAAGATTGCAAACTTAGAAATAAGAATGAGTAATACTGAGAAAACTTTACTGTCATATAATGAAACTTTAAAATCTTGCCAGCAGATACAATACAATTTGATAAAAGAAAATGCTTTACTGCATCAAAAGATTGAAAATTTGGAAAATCAACTAAGAGCAAAAACTCTTAGGTTGATTAATTTTCCAAAAACCTCTTCAATGGCTCCACTAATAATGTTTAAGAAATATTTGTCAGAAATTTTAAATATTACTGGACAAGCTTATCCACCTGTGTCAAAAATTTATTATTTACCACCATATAAGAAGGAGAAACAAGAGTGGACCAAAATGAACAAGGAGCTGAAGTTTCATTTGACATATTGAATTTAACACAAATAATTCAAGAAGAAGAAACGGTGACACCAGCAACATTAATTGTCTCTCTTGTTTTGGAACCTGACCATGATTGGGTCCTTAAACAATTTTTTCGTTATAGAGATGAACTTTTTATGAACAATAAAATTAGAATATTTCTGGATATTGCTAGAGCAACTCAAGAGACGTCAAGCATTTCTAAAGCTCCGTCCAAGGCTCCTACAGTTGGGAGGATTATTTTGGCTAAATTTTCCATGTAAATGTGTGTTAAAAATTAATTCAGTTAAATATATCTTCTACAATTCAATTTAATTGAGTAGCTTTATAGGTTCTAAGTTGGCTGCCACTCCTAACCAACAACTAGCGGCTTTATCTACATCTACTCCGTAAAGGAAAATTAGGCATATTACGTATCTCTTCTATTACCTAAGCTAATATAGTAAAAAAATTATTTCATGAAATTCTACCTTGTCTCCCCCTCAAATTGTGGACTTGAAATGGATGAGATAGAAAGTATCTCTATATATAAAAGGCAACCCCAATGTACTGAAGCCTCCACGGAAGTTGAGGCGCCCGAGATATCAGGTGTGCCCTGGAGTGTGTGCACCGCCCTCGCGTCAAAACGTCATGATGTCGAGGGCGGAGCTTTGACACTCGAGGGCCGAAACGGAAACGCCACAGCGAACAATTAACAAGGCAAGTAGCGCGGAGGGAGGGGGCCCCTTGCTAGCGCCCGTTTCATTGCACTCAGAAACGGGCATTTTTTCCTAGTTACCTTATAATTTGAGTTTGTACTGAAAAAGATGTCTAATCTATTCCATTTTTGCATGTCAAGAGATTTCTCCGAGGACGAGCAGGCTGCTTGTTCTCACAAGTGGGTTGACGTCCACGGCAGCCCCTCAAATTGGAAAAAAAATCTCGCGGGAGGTCCTGCACGCAGGGCACGCCGACCGCGCATGCGCGGCCGTCTTCCCGCCTGTGCGTGACTGTTCCCGCTCAGTTTTTCCGATTTCCACGCTGGAGAGAGACGCGTCTTCGTCCCTCTCCATGTCAGCCACGGAAAACCGATTTGCGGCCTAGTCTGCGATTTCTTTTGACTTCTTTCCGCGCGTTCGCGTGCCCACCTTTCTAAAAAAAAAAAAAAAAAGTTTCTTTTTCGTCGAGTTTTCTCCTTTTGTTTCGCCTCATCGCGGCCTCCTTCTTTGTTTTGTGATTCCTTTTTACCGCCACCATCGACGATTTTTACCTCGCCGACGCGATTTTTCCGTCGATGTCCTCGAAGGTCCCAAGCGGATTCAAGAAGTGTGGTCGGTGCGGCCGGCACATCTCGCAGACCGTTCCTCATGCTTGGTGTCTCCAGTGCCTCGGTCCGGAGCATAATTCCAAGGTATGCACCTTGTGTCTCGGCTTGAAAAAGCAGACGCAGGTGGCGAGGCAAGTTCTTCAGGATTTGGCGATGGGCAAGCCAGCACGGCATGCTTCTCCAAGCCACGTACCTGGCAGGCGTAAACAGTCTGGCTGACAGGCTGAGCAGACTCATGCAACCGCACGAGTGGTCGCTCCATTCCCGGGTGGTACGCAAGATCTTCCGAGAGTGGGGCACTCCCTCGGTGGACCTTTTCGCCTCCCAGACCAATCACAAGCTGCCTCTGTTCTGTTCCAGACTTCAGGCACACGGTAGACTGGCGTTGGATGCCTTTCTCCTCCATTGGGGGAAGTGCCTCCTGTATGCATATCCTCCCATACCTTTGGTGGGGCAGACCTTACTGAAGCTCAAGCAAGACCGCGGCACCATGATTCTGATCGCGTCCTTTTGGCCCCATCAGATCTGGTTCCCTCTTCTTCTGGAGTTGTCCTCCAAAGAACCGTGGAGATTGGAGTGTTTTCCGACTCTCATTTCGCAGAACGACAGAGTGCTTCTGCACCCCAACCTTCAGTCTCTGGCTCTCATGGCCTGGATGTTGAGGGCGTAGATTTTGCTTCATTGGGTCTGTCTGAGGGAGTCTCCCGTGTCTTGCTTGCTTCTAGGAGGATTCCACTAAAAAGAGTTACTTTAAGTGGAGGAGGTTTGTCGTTTGGTGTGAGAGCAAGGCCCTAGAACCTCGTTCTTGTCCTGCACAGAACCTGCTTGAATACCTTCTACATTTATCAGAGTCTGGTCTCAAGACCAACTCAGTAAGGAATCACCTTAGTGCAATTAGCGCTTACCATCATCGTGTAGAGGGTAAAGCCATCTCTGGAGAGCCTTTAGTCGTTCGATTCATGAGAGGCTTGCTTTTGTCAAAGCCCCCTGTCAAGCCTCCTGCAGTGTCATGGGATCTCAACGTCGTCCTCACCCAGCTGATGAAACCTCCTTTTGAGCCACTAAATTCATGCCATCTGAAGTACTTGACCTGGAAGGTCATTTTCTTGGTGGCAGTTACTTCAGCTCATAGAGTTAGTGAGCTTCAAGCCCTGGTAGCTCATGCTCCTTATACTAAATTTCATCATAACAGAGTAGTGCTCCGTACTCACCCTAAGTTCCTGCCAAAGGTGGTGTCGGAGTTCCATCTTAACCAGTCAATCGTCTTGCCAACATTCTTTCCCAGACCGCATACCCGCCCTGCTGAACGTCAGTTGCACATATTGGACTGCAAGCGAGCGTTGGCCTTATATCTGGAGCGGACACAGCCCCACAGACAGTCCGCCCAATTGTTTGTTTCTTTCGACCCCAATAGGAAGGGGGTCGCTGTCGGGAAACGCACCATCTCCAATTGGCTAGCAGATTGCATTTCCTTCACTTATGCCCAGGCTGGGCTGGCTCTTGAGGGTCATGTCACGGCTCAGTGTTAGAGCCGTGGCAGCATCTGTGGCCCACTTGAAGTCAGCCACTATTGAAAAGATTTGCAAGGCTGTGACGTGGTCATCTGTCCACACATTCACATCACATTACTGCCTCCAGCAGGATACCCGACGCAACAGTTCGGGCAGAATCTGTTTGGGGTTTGAATCCAACTCCACCCCCCTGGACCCGGTTTTATTCTGTTCAGGCTGCACTCCCAGTTAGTTGTTCTTCGTATGTCAATTTCTGTTATGTCCTCGCCGTTGCGAGGCCCAATTGACCCTGTTTGTTCTTTTGAGTGAGCCTGGGAGCTAGGGATACCCCAGTCGTGAGAACAAGCAGCCTGCTTGTCCTCAGAGAAAGCGAATGATACATACCTGTAGCAGGTGTTCTCCGAGGACAGCAGGCTGATTGATCTCACCTACCCTCCCTCCTCCCCTTTGGAGTTGCGTTTTTTTCCTCATTTCTTTGCTTGTCATTTAACTGAGCGGGAACGGTCGTGCACGGGCAGGAAGACGGCCGCGCATACGCGGTGGGCGTGCCCTGCGTGCGGGACCTTCCGCAAGATTTTTCTTCCTGTTTGAGGGGCTGCCATGGACGTCAACCCAGTCGTGAGAACAATCGTGAGAAAGATCTAGGAGATTCCAAGGGGCAGTGGCTCCTGGAGGATAGACCTAGGTCCTGGAAGGCAGGTCTGCCCAAAGCTTGGTTTAGAGAGTCTAGGCGTTACAGGCCGGGCCATGTTGGGTCTTTTCAGAAGTCCTGTTTTGCTTCAAAGCCTCAGCCTTTTTACGGAGCGCGCCGAGCTGCAGCCTCATTGTCCAGACAGCAACCAGCAAATAGACTTTCCCAATGATAGGGGCCCTGGTCCATCCCCTGCCGGTCATCGGGGGACGCTTGTCCCTCTTCCTGGGGGAATAGACCAGGGTAACGTCCGACAAATGGGTCTTGGAAGTCATCTGAGATGGTTGCAAACTTGAATTTGCTCGTTTTTTGGCAGGATTTGTTTTTGATTCTCCTTGCAAAGGTCTGGCCAAAATGAGAGTGGTTCGACAGACCCTGGAAGACTTGCTTCAGCTGGGTGCAGTCTGTCCACAATCAGAGGTCGGTCAGGGATGTTATTCCATTTACTTTGTCGTTTCCAAAAAAGGTGGCTCTCTCTGGCCGATCCTGGACCCCAAGTGTGTAATCAGGGCACTGCAGGTTCGCAATTTTCGAATGGAGACCTTGCGATCCGTGATTGCGGCAGTGCAGCCAGGGGAGTTTTTAACTGCCCTCGATCTCAGAGACTTATCTTCACATCCCCATTTGGCCTCTCTTCAACATTTCCTCGGTCTCCATTTTCAGTTCCAGGCCATGCCACCACTCCACAAACTTTTTCCAAAGTACTGGTGGTCGTAGCAGCCTTTCTTCAAAAGGAGGGGATATGGGTGCACCCCTACCTGGACGACTGGCTCATTTGAGCACCCTCTTATAGTTTGCAGGCAACGAATCAAGTGATTCGCCTCCTACAATCCCTAGGTTGGGTCATCAATTTTCCCAAATGTCACCTAATTCCATCGCAGTCCCTGGAGTATCAGGGCTTTCTGTTCAACTTTCGGGCAGGGACGGTGTTTCTCCCGTCTGCTCGCAGTCTTCGGCTGCAGACTCAATTAAGCAGCTTGTTGCAGTCCCTGGCACCGAGAGCCTGGGACTATGTGCAGGTGTTGAGCTCGATGACCTCCACCTTGGATGTGGTCGCATGGGCCCAGAGTTGTATGCGGCCACTCCAATTACATCTGCTCAGCCGGTGGTCTCATCTTTTGGAGAACTACACGATCAGGATTCCGTGGTCTCCCAGGTCAAAGCAGAGATGGGCTGGTGGTTGGTCCCAGAGAAACTCCTCAGGGGCCTCCCATTGGCCACTCCAGAATGGGTGGTTGTGACAATGGATGCGTCCCTGTATGGTTGGGGGGGCACACTGCCTCAGTCGGACAGCCCACGGGACATGGTCACCGGTGGAAGTGACTTGGTCCATCAATCGCCTGGAACTGACGGCTATTCGCTTGGCTCTACGGGAGTTCCTGGTCCTGATTCAGGACCGTCCGGTGCGTGTTCTCTCCGACAGTGCGTCAGCGGTGTTCTATGTGAACCATCAAGGGGGCACCAGGAGTATGCTGCTGGCACGGGATGAGGCTCAGATTTGTCTCTAGGCGGAAACTCATGTGTCCCTCCTTTCAGCGGCCCATATTGCTGCTACTACTACTACTTAGCATTTCTATAGCGCTACTAGGGTTACGCAGCGCTGTACAAGTTCACACATGGGGAAGGACAGTCCCTGCTCAAGAGAGCTTACAATCTAAAGGTAACAAACTATGTAGTCAGTGTAGTCAGTGTATCATGAATGGGGAAGGTGGTTAGGCGCCAAATATTGCGGGTCTGCAGAATGTCCAAGCGGACTTCCTCAGCCGGTATAGTCTGGATCAGGGGGAATGGGAACTATCTCCCTTAGCCTTCGATCAGATAGTCTCCAAGTGGTATTATTAGGAAAGGAATGGAAAACAAAAATGAGGATGTTATAATGCCTTTGTATTGGTCCATGGTGCAACCGCACCTCGAATATTGTGTTCAATTCTGGTCGCCGTATCTCAAAAAAGATATAGTGGAGTTAGAAAAGGTGCAGAGAAGGGCGACGAAAATGATAATGGGACGACTTTCTTATGAGGAAAGGCTAAAGCGGCTAGGGCTCTTCAGCTTGGAGAAAAGGCGGCTGAGGGGGAGATATGATAGACGTCTATAAAATAATGACTGGAGTTGAACGGGTAGATGTGAAGCGTCTGTTCATGCTTTCCAAAAATACTAGGACTAGGGGGCATGCGATGAAGCTACAATGTAGTAAATTTAACACGAATCGGAGAAAACTTTTCTTCACTCAACGTGTAATTAAACTCTGGAATTCGTTGCCAGAGAATGTGGTAAAGGCGGTTAGCTTAGCGGAGTTTTAAAAAGGTTTGGATGGCTTCCTAAAGGAAAAGTCCGTAGACAGTTATGACAAGCCCCTCTCTTCATTCCTTACTGACTTCGACGCTTGGCTCACCGTCTTTCTTGATCCCGCAACTCCATCCCTCATTCTTGGTGATTTTAACATTCACGTTGACAACCCATCCAACTCCTACGCTTCTAAATTCCTCTCTGATATCCTCCTTTAACCTCCGACTATGCTCTACCACCCCTACTCACCATGATGGCCATTGTCTCGACCTCGTTCTCTTCTCTTCCTGCTCACCTTCCAATTTCTGCACCTCAGTCCTTCCTATCTCAGATCATCACCTAATCACCCTCACACTTCATCACCCTCCCCCTCAACCTCGCCCAACTATAACCACGGCCTTCAGGAATCTCCAAGCTGTCGACCCCCCTACCCTATCCTCTCACATCTCCAATCTTTTCCCTTCCATCTCGTCTTCTGAATCTGTCGACACGGCTGTCTCTACCTACAATCAAACTCTCTCCACTGCTCTGGATACCCTAGCACCATCTGTCTCTCGCCCCACTAAGCGCACTAATCCTCAGCCCTGGTTAACCCCTTGCATCTGTTACCTTTGCTCCTGCACCCGATCTGCTGAACGACTCTGGAGGAAATCTCGCACCCTGTCAGACTTCACCCATTACAAATTCATGCTATCCTCCTTCCAGTCCTCCCTATTCCTTGCCAAACAGGAATATTATTCTCAATTAACCAATTCTCGTGGCTCCAACCCTCGTCGCCTCTTCGCCACCCTCAACTCCCTACTTATAGTACCCTCCGCTCCCACTCCCCCCACTCTCTCCTCAAACACTAGCTGACAACTTCTGTGATAAAGTGCAGAAGATTAACCTTGAATTCACTTCCAAGCCTTCTCCTCCCTGTGACTTCTTAACCCACTCCCTCAACCAACCTAACCCGGCCTCCTTTTCCTCCTTCCCTGAGATCACCGAAGAGGAAACTGCTCGCCTTCTTTCTTCCTCTAAGTGCACCACCTGTTCCTCGGATCCCATTCCCACCAATCTGCTTACCAACATCTCTCCTACAGTTAACCCCTCAATCTGTCACATCCTCAACCTCTCTCTCTCCACTGCTACTGTCCCTGACACCTTCAAGCACGCTGTAGTCACACCACTTCTCAAAAAACCATAATTTGACCCCACCTGTCCCTCCAACTACCGCCCCATCTCTCTACTACCCTTCCTCTCCAAATTACTTGAACGTGCTGTCCACAGCCGTTGCCTTGACTTCCTCTCCTCTCAGGCCGTCCTCGACCCGCTTCAATCTGGCTTTCGCCCACTACACTCGACAGAAACAGCACTCTCTAAAGTCTGCAATGACCTATTCCTCGCCAAATCCAAAGGCCATTATTCCATCCTCATCCTCCTCGACCTATCCGCTGCCTTTGATACCGTCAATCATAATTTACTTCTTGACACACTGTCCTCATTTGGGTTCCAGGGCTCCGTCCTCTCCTGGTTCTCCTCGTATCTTTCCCAACGCACCTTCAGAGTATTTTCTAATGGCTCCTCTTCCACCCCCGTCCCGCTCTCTGTTGGGGTTCCTCAAGGATCTGTCCTTGGACTGCTTCTCTTCTCGATATACACCTCTTCCCTAGGCTCGTTGATCTCATCACATGGTTTCCAGTACCACCTCTATGCCGATGACACCCAGCTTTACCTCTCCACTCCCGACATCACAGTCTAAACCCAGGCAAAAGTTTCAGCCTGCCTTTTTGACATCGCTGCCTGGATGTCCAACCGGCATCTGAAATTGAACATGGCAAAGACTGAGCTCCTTATCTTTCCACCCAAACCCTCTTCTCCTCGTCCCCCACTTTCCGTCTCTGTTGACAACGCCCTCATCCTCCCCGTCTCTTCAGCACGCAATCTCGGAGTCATTTTCGACTCCTCCCTCTCCTTCTCTGCCCATATCCAGCAGACAGCTAAGACCTGTCGCTTCTTCCTCTATAATATTAGCAAAATTCGCCCATTCCTCTCTGAACAGACCACCCGAACCCTCGTCCACTCGCTCGTTACCTCTCGTCTTGACTATTGCAACCTTCTCCTCGCTGGCCTCCCGCTTAGCCACCTATCCCCCCTTCAATCTGTCCAAAATTCCGCCGCACGTCTTATCTACCGTGTGAACCGATACTCTCATATCACCCCTCTCCTCAAGTCGCTTCACTGGCTCCCAATCCGCTACCGTATACAGTTCAAGCTTCTCCTATTGACCTTCAAGTGCACTCAATCTGCTGCCCCCCATTACCTCTCCACCCTCCTCTCCCCCTATGTTCCCACCCGTAACCTCCGCTCTCAGGACAAATCACTCCTATCTGTACCCTTCTCCACCACTGCTAACTCCAGACTCCGCCCCTTCTGCCTCGCAGCACCTTATGCCTGGAACAGACTTCTCCCTGCCCATTTTCAAGTCCTTACTCAATGCCCATCTGTTCTCCCTTGCTTTTGGCGCCTAACCACCTTCCCCATTCCTGTTACCTACACTGACTACGTAGTCTACCGTTAGATTGTAAGCTCTCTTGAGCAGGGACTGTCCCTCCCCGTGTTTAAACTTGTACAGCGCTGCGTAACCCTGGCAGCGCTATAGAAATGCTAAGTAGTAGTAGTAGTTATTAAATGGACTTGGAGAAAATCCACTATTTCTGGGATAAGCAGTATAAAATGTTTTGTACTTTTTTGGGATCTTGCCAGGTATTTGTGATCTGGATTGACCACTGTTGGAAACAAGATGCTGGGCTTGATGGACCTTTGGTCTTTTACAGTATGGCAATACTTTGTACTTATGTGCTTCAGAGGTCGTCTTTACTGCACTTCCATCGCAGCTCACCCAGACGTGGTGCGTTTTCTGAAGGGCGTGAACCACTTACAGCCGCCGCAAGATCCCGAACTGGAACTTGAATCTCATGCTCAAAGCCATGCATCGGCCTCCCTTCGAACCTTTGGTGACTTTAACCTTAAAGGATCTTATCTTGAAGTCTGTCTTTTTGGTTGTTATTGCTTCAGCCAGGCGGATTTTCGGAGTTACAGGCATTGTGCAGGGATCCCTTTCTTCACTTAGGCAGGGGTGTCCATCTGGATGGTTCCTTCTTTTTTGCCTAAGGTACTTTCACGTTTTCAACTTAATCGCTAATGTTGCCGGCCTTTCATAGGGAGGATTACCGACTTTAGGGCTCTTCGTTGTCTGGATGTCACGTGCATTCTCCTTTTGTATCTGGAGGTGATGAATTAGTTTAGGCATTCGGATCATCTTTTTGTTCTTTTTGCAAGTCTCAAGAAGGGTGATATAGCTTCTAATGCCACAATGGCCTGCTGGCTAAGAGATGTGATAGCTTTGGCGTACTTGGTTATGGGGAGGTCTTCTCACTTACACATCCGGGCCCATTTTAGTGGGGCTCAGGCTTCTTCACACGCGGAGTCGCGAGCGGTGTCTCTGGAGGATATTTGCAGGGCAGCCACATGGGCTTCGACACATACTTTTATCAGGCATTATAGAGTGGACGTGGCAGTGCGTCAGGATGTGGTTTTTGGTGTCTGTTCTTACAGCTGGGTTGGGATTATCCCACTCTACTTGAGGACTGCTTTGGTACATCCCACAAGTCTCTGGATTGATCTGTGGGACACTATGGAAGGAAAAATTGTTTCTCATCTGATAATTTTCTTTCCATTAGTCCCAACAGATCAATCCAGAGGCCTGCCCTACGTTTTCAGCTATTGTTGGGTTTTAAGTTATCGTTTCTTCAGGGATTACTTCGACTGGTTTATTTTAAAAATAAATTTTAAAAAAGACAATTTTTGAACAATGTTTAGATCTGTTTGTGATGTTCTCCCACTTCAGCAGTTGAGATTCTTGCATATGTATATGAAGAGGCAGGAGAGTGTGTCAGACTTGTGAATCCTTGTGCTGAGTAGAACACTGATGTGCCCTAAAGACGAGGAGGCCCGGGTCCTGACTCCCGCCGTTCCCCAGAGGTTGAGCCCCCTAGGTGCGGGTGACCAGCAGGACTTATGGAATCAGGGACCTGGTCAAGCCCAAAAGGCAGGCGGCAAGCACAGAGGAAAGACAAGGTATGCGCTGGGTCGATAGGCCGGCAGCAGGCACGAAGAGTAGTCCAGGTAAGCGCTGGGTCGGTAGGCGGGCATCAGGCACAAAGAGTAGTCAAGGTAAGCGCTGGGTCGGTAGGCGGGCAGCAGGCACAAAGAGTAGTCCAGGTAAGCGCTGGGTCGGTAGGCAGGCAGCAGGCACAAAGAGTAGTCAAGGTAAGCGCTGGGTCAACAGACAGAGGTCAGAGACAACGTAGATGGAATAATAACACACAAGATCGCTGGAGCAACCTACCGGAGTAGAAGCCAAAGCAACAAATGGAACAGGAAGGTCAGCTGAAATAGTGCTGGTGTCTGACATCAGCAGAAGCCAGCAGGGAAAGGGAAAGCAGCCATAGGGCAGGGAGGAGAAGGAAAGATAAGCAGCTGCCCAATGGGAGAGCAGCCAACGGGCAAAGAAGCAGCCCATAGGGCAGGAGAGATGAGTCAAGGAGGCAAGTTGCGTGAGCAGCCAACCTCGTTGGGGCAGGAGGCAGGACGGGCATCAGGACCACGCCACCCAGGAACACTCCGACGCGCAGCAACCAATCTCAGCCGGGCAGGAGGCAGGACGGAGCATCAGGACCACAATGCCCAGGAACACCCCGATGCGCAGTGCATGCCAGTACAGACAGCGGGGCCCCAGGAGTTCCGACGCGCAGCGCCGTGTCAGTCTGGCAGAGAGAACACCGCGCAACCCGAGAAGGCTGCCGGAGTACAGTAGGAGACGTGACAGTGTATGGCTTCATCTTCTTCCACTGCTTTGGTATGGTTCATACTGAGGTTGAAATGGCTGCACATGACCACATATAGCAGACCTCTGAAGTTCTCTCTATGTCCACCTGCTGGTAGGGGGACATAACCCACAAGTCTCTGGATTGATCTGTTGGGACTAATAGAAAATTATCAGGTGAGAAACATAATTTTTCCTTCCTCCCACAAATATCCCTCATCCCTCCCACAAATATCCCAAGTAGTTAAACGCTCCTTCTACAAACTATGACATCCATTCTGTTCACTCTCTACTTCTTCCAACAGCACTTAATTTATTAATTTACTCTTTGGTCATTTCATAACTAGATTATTGTAACTCCTTGTATAAAGGTTTTCAGGTTAAGCATTTTCAGATTATTCAAAATACAGCCATTCATCTAATTTCAAACTCGCATAAATATAATCATGTTACTCCTTATCTTAAAGAGGCTCACTGGCTCCCCATTACTCACCATATTAACTTTAAACTTGTTTTGCTTGTTTTTATAATCTTTTCCGTTATCTTATTCCTTATAGTCCTGCACATGCCCTTAGATCTGCCCAGCAAAATAATTAGTGATACCAAGCCATCACAAAGTAATTCACAAGCACACCAGACATGTTATATTTAATGTACAGGGGCCATACCTGTGGAACTCTCTTTCTCTTTGCCTTCAAACATCACTTACCCAATTCAAAACTGAACTTAAAAAAAAAAATATATATATATATAATGTTTTATTACAAATATAATTCACTTTTTATTAAAGTTTGTGTATAACACACCAATAAGAACATTGCCTTGTCCATTTATTAAAACTGAATGAAACAATCATTAAAACTAGAACAATAACAATCCAGAAGGAAACTGCAACAAAGCCCTCTCTTCAGAATATCAGTAGATCCTTAAACAGAAAAAAAAATAGTTTTTCCTTGCATGTTTCCTGTTTGTCCCTTCTACCTGTACATCATGATAAGACCCAGTCAAAGGAAAAAGGGGAGGGGAAGAAACTATTTGCTAAAGGCATATGGGTAGCAAGACAACTAAGGAAAACAGGGAATCAATGAAACAGTAAAATAGTAAAATCCAGGGCATGGTTAAATCAGTGAGAGTCCCCAAGTAGTAGAGTCCGAGGCAAGAAATGTAAGTAGCGGCTCCCATCTTCTCTCCCACTGTTTCAGATGTCACTGTAGTATCGCTTGAAACCTCTCCCCCTCAATAATGTAATGCAATTTCATAATCCAGTCTAGTACTGCGGGAGGGTGTGGACGTTTCCAGTGCATTGCTATAACCAGTCTGGCTGCTAAAAGTAAAAATGAGAAAAGGTGTGTTCTGTCCAGAATTTGAATCATGCCACCTGTCTGTATATGCAGCAGGGCCCAGTTCGTAGCTACAGGTATAATTAGTGGCAGATAGGCGGTTGCCAACCATCCAAACTGCATCCCATATGTGTCAAATTTTAGCACAGTCCCACCACATATGCCGGAATGTACCTGGTGCTCCGCACTGTTTCCAACATAGAGAGGTAGTCCCAGAATTGATCTTGTGCAGTTTGGGCGGGGTAATGTATACGCTACGCAGGAGCTTATATTGCAAATCTTGGTGAGAAACTGCTGTAGCCACTTTTCTGGTAGCCAGGGTAATCCTTTCCCATTGATCTTCCGAAAAGGATCAAGCCACTTCGGCCTCCCATTGTTGGTAAAATGGCACCGGAGGATCGACTCGCCCAATTAGTAGTGCCTGATAAAAGCGAGAGATAATGCCCTTCGAGTTAGATGACTTTCACATTGTGAATTCTGTAGGATGCAGCCTCGGAGTGAAGGCAACCTGATTGGATCACAGGAAATGAAGAAGCTGGTTAAGAGCAAAAGGGTGCGGGGGCACTGTGCAATGATCCATAATTTGAGTCCTTGTGAGTAGAGATCCATCCCATAGAATGAATCACCCAGGTGAGCCCATTAGCCTGCAACCAGTCAAACCTGGCGCCACAATTCTGGTTCGGAAAGAATATGGAGGAAGTTTGAATATCCATCAGGGGAGACAGTTCAGGCCGGATTCTGCAGTACTTAGTGATCCATTGCCAAACCTGCATAGTGGACCCAGGGATGGAATAGTCGGAGAGAAACTGAAACATATGGGATTAAACTTGTTTAAAGATACATATAAATGAGTTTTCACCTATCAACTAGACATGCCGGGAGATACTTTGGAAGACACTCCCTCTTGTCCTTTCCCTCCCCCTTCTATCCTATCAATTATTGTATCTCTCCCCACTGCCCTACACAGTCGTGCCTGGTTCTTTCTATATTTGTTTTAGATTGTAAGCTGCCATAAAGTGCTCCAAAGGGCGGGATAGTAAGTTAATAAATAAACTTGATCCAGTTTTTCGAACAGCTGGGCTAGATAGTCTCGCCAAGAATCATCTTTCTCCTCAGTCCCTGGAATATCTGGACGTGCAGTTCGATACTCAGGCCATGTGTTTCTGCCCTCGGAGAGGGTTCTTAAGCTGCAAAGTCGGATCCAATTTCTACTTTCAGCTTCCGCTCCTTGATCCTGGGATTTACCAGCAGGTACTGGGGTCCGTGGTGGCGACGTCTCTGGAAGTGGTCCCACGGGCCAGTGCGCACATGCAGCCCTTAGTCTTCTTAGTGCAGTGGTCTCCCCAGAGCGATGTGCTGGAGAGGCATGTGCCCCTTCGGGGGGTGGCATGATGCAGTCTTCAGTGGCAGCTGCACATGGACAAATTGGAGAGGGGCATGAGTCTGGAAACTCCAGCTTGGATAATGGTAATAACCAATGCGTCTCAGTGGCTGGGAGAATCTTTTCACTTGTCAGAATTGTTTTGCCAAGTTATGATCACTGGAGCTATAAAAAGTTTCAAACTTCAGCACCACATCTATAGTACCTCCTGTCCGTGGTGTTTTCATCAAGCATTTTCTGGGTGTCACACTGGAAACATCATCAAACCAGGCAGTTGATTTCACAGTGCTTGTTTGAGTAACAGAGCTACCTCGTGGTTCTTTCAACTCCTGTAGCCAGCTCTGTGTCCTTCACCAGGTTTCACTGTTTACTTTCCACACACTACAGATCTTAGCTTGTGGGGTACAATCAACTTCCTACTTAGGGACTGGCAGGCTATAGTACATAGAAAAATGTAGGCAGATAAAGACTTTCCATTACATCCCAAGGATCAGTCCAGACAAATGGGTGGTGACCATCCACCAGCAGATGAGATAGAGAACTCTGAGTTGTGCCTCATAAGCTCCTGCGCTTAGCAACCAAGCCATTTTTTTTGTGTGTCAACCTTTTTTATTGATGATTTCACCTGGTAACACATCCATTAGAGTATATACATAAGTTGTAAAACTGTCGGTCTTATACACATTAATCTTAAGTTGCTATCAGTTTTTGTAACAGTACCCTCTCTTATCCCCCCTCCCCCCTTACTACCTTCACTTTTGCCATGCACACTGAAAGAAACAATAGTCAGCATGTTACATTAAACTCAAACCGTAATTTCCAATAGTAACACCTTACGTTAGCAACCAAGCCATTTTTTATCTCCAGCAGGCAGGATAGCAGCTCCTGTGCACTATAGTGACTTCTGTGTGGCCTCCTGTCCTGCTTGCAAGTTCAGTTGAGATTGAGGTTGAGAATATCCTGTGCCTCGGGTGTAAACCTAGTGGTCTAGGTCCCTACCTGCTCCCCTGTTGCCACTTTCTACCTCTTCATCTCAGTCTTCCTTTCTGTTTTTCTCCTGCCTCTACTTTAAAAAAAAAAAAAAAAAAAAGCAGCTACTGCAGTTCATTTTGAAAGTGCTTGTGCTGTGGGACGATTGTGGGGCTTCAGTTTCTTGGAGGTCACTAGACTTGCTGTTTTCTGTGAGTATATTTATTTTTCGCTATGTCTGAACCTATTAAGTCTTGTGCATGCTATGAGGGTAAGCTCTCAGCTACCGGTTCCTTCATGCTTTGCTTTACTTCTGTGGACATGCTGCTTTTGCCTACTTTGGCCATCAGTACTCAGTCTCTGGGAGTTCAAGCTGACCCTGCTCCGATGGCTGTTTTGGCGGGCTCAGCACCAACAGATCTAGCGCTCCGCAAGGCTTTGGCAGCCATTTTGTCAGCGGTTTCCTCACCTGCTACCATGTTGGTTTTGTGGGGGTAGAAGTCTCTGTCCTGCCATTTTCGCCTGAATTTGTTCTTTTAATTATATCAGGCATTTTTATTAAAGTCAGCTCAAGCTGCCTTTTCTTCTTTCCCTCACGTTGCTTTTGAGGAGCAGCTTCCTAAGAAGCGAAAACTTTCCGTTTCACAGGATTTAAAGACTATTCCTCCTTGGGACAGAGGAGGTTTTAGCTGTGTATTTTGACTTTCCTAGTTGTGCTGATGGCCATGACTTGGACATTTCAAAGGCAGACAGGGGTGATGATCCCGCTATAGCTAGTCTGTTTTTGAGAGCGGAGTTGCCGTTGTTGATCACAAAATCTATACAGGCTTTAAACATTTATTCCTCTGCTTCTCAGTCCTCTGGTCCTGATCCATCTATTACGTCAGGTACTAAGAGACCCCCTGTATCTTTCCATATTCATGAGGCTATGCAGGAGCTTATTGCAGTACAGTGGGGAGATCCATAATTCTAACCTCTGGGTGGCTCACGCTATGTCCAAATTATATCCCCTTCTGCCATCTGATTTAGAACAGTTTATTCTGCCTAAGGTGGATGCCCTTATTACGGCAGTTGCTAAAAGTACCACTGTCCCAGTTGAAGGCAGCACTGCATTAAAAGATATGCATGACCGCAAGCTTGAGACTTCCTTGAAGCTTGCCTTTCAATTAGCTTAATTAAATTCTCAGGCAAGAAGCCCTTTTCTGCTTCCTCAAGAACCTCTCCTTCGCAGTCCTCGCAATCATGGGGTCGAGGTTCACTCCTCATACGTAGAGATATGGGTGTCTTTCCCGCTTTCACAAGGAATGGACCACCATTACTGCAGACGAATGGGTCCTTGATAACATTCTCCATGGCTACAAGCTAGAATTTTCAAAGCCACTCTGCAGATCTTTTCATGCTGTCCCCTTGTGGCAGCTCTGCTACGAGTCGGGCAGTGCTAATTACCTTAGCCTCTTTAAGGCGACTGGAGGCCAATCAGCCCGTTCCTTTGGCAGAGAGAGGCACTGGTTGATATTCGATCTATTTTGTGGTCCCAAAGAAAGAAGACTGTCTTCACCCGGCTGTGGATCTCAGAGGGGTGAACATGTCTCTTGAGTGCTGCACTTCTGCATGGAGACTCTTCATTCTTTCATACCTCAGTCCAGCCAGGTGAGTTTCTCGTGTCATTCGACCTCAAGTAGGCTTATTTTCATATCACAATTTGGCCTCCTCACAGGAAATTTCTCTGGTTTGTGATCCTGGAAGATCATTTTCAATTCAAGGCCATGATTTCTGCACCTCGCACATTTTCAAAATTTATGATGGTGGTGGCAGCCTTTCTTCATTGGCAAGGGATCCAGGTACATCCTTACCTGGACGATTTGGCTAATTTGGGTGCCGCCTTATCAAGAGAGGCTTCACAGTACACAGACAGTCCTGTCTCTTCTTTCTGTGCTGGGTTGGGTGGTGAATTACAGCAAGAGTCATCTCGTCCCCATCCAGACCCTGGAGTTTCTGGGCGAGCTCTTCAATACCTAGGCAGGCGGGGAAGGTTTTCTTGCCTCAGCATCATCAGCTCACGCTTAAACAGCAGATTCTCAGGCTTCTCTCTCTTCCCTGCCTGTGGGTGTGGGATTATGGTCACATTCTTGGTTCTATGGCGGCAGCTTTGGGTGTTCTGTCTTGGGCGAAGTTCCACATGCTGCACCTACACTTGTCCCTGTTGAGCCAGTGGTCTCGGGTCTTGTGAACTTACTACCAGTTGGTGCCGTGAACTCCTCAAGCCAGACAGAGTCTGACTTGGTGGCTTCTTCCTGTACACATTTGGGCAGGGTGCCCTTACACACCAACTGGGAGAGGTGATCAAGTAGACAAACGAAGAACCAGACTTCCAGTTGGTGTGTTCTCACCTCTGATGCCAGCCTCTTTGGATGGGGAGCCCATTATCTCCTCCACTCTGCACAGGGCTGTCCAGAAAGCTCTACTAGCCTTTGTGCCTCTTCTTTTCAGGAGGCCAGTTCACGTGCTTTCGGACAATGTCACAGCCATGTTTTACATCAACAGACAAGGAGGAACAAAAAGTGCATATCTAGCCCATGTGGTGCATCTTCTTTTTCAGTGGACAGAATTGAACATTCCAATGACCTCAGTGTCTCACATAACAGGTTCACTGAACTCGCAAGCAGATTTCCTCATCAGAGTGTCTCTGGACCTGGGGGAATTGCACAGGATTGCACGTCATCCTGGGAAGGTCATTCTTGTAGCTCCGGACTGGCCTAGACATCCTTGGTTTGTTGACCTTATCTGTCTTCAGATTGCTCCTCGGTTGACTCTTCCTCCACAGACAAGCTTATTGAACCAAGGTCCAGTACTTATGGCAGATCCCTCTTGCTTTGGTCTTATGGCCTGGCTCTTGAGAGTGCAAGAATGAGGAAGAAGGGTTACGTGGATGATGTTATTACTACCTTTCTGCAAGCCCAAAAGCGGTCCCTTTCTTAATTCTAGTGTGGAGAACTTGAGAGCTTGTCTGCACAGAATGGTGTTTCTCCATTTCATGTTTCCGTGTCTCAAATTTTATCCTTCCTTCAGGAGGGATTCAAAAAAGGCTTGGCTGTAAATTTGCTCAAGATTCAGATGGCAGCGTTGGCATGTCATAGAAACAAGATACAGAATGCCTTATTGGTTGCTTACCCCGATATAGTGCAATTCTTCAAGGGAGTCGCTCGTGCGTCCCACTCTCCGCAATATTTGTCTTCAGTGGAGTCTTCAAGTGGTTCTTAAGGCTCTTCAGTCAGCCCCTTTGCACCCCTTCATTTGGCAACAATCAAAGGTCTTACTTTAAAGGCAGTGTTTCTAGCTGCCATTTAATCAGCATGGAGAGTCAGAGCTTTAAGCTCTCTCTTGCAGGAATCCCTTTCTCCACTTTTATGACTCAGGAGTTTCCATACAGACAGTTCCGTCCATTTTGCTGAAGATTGTATCGTCTTTTCATGTCAATTGGACTGTTTCTTCCTTCTTTTTCCAGAGAGGTCTATTCTGCAAAATATGCTTCCCTGTGACTGAATGTGAAGCGTGTCCTTATGCTACCAATGATTTCAGGCGGTCTGATCATCTTGTTCTCTTTGCGGGACCCCGGAAGGGTTTGCCGGCCTCCAAAGCGACACTGACTCAATGGCTTAAGGGGGCTATTTCTTTGGCTTGCATTCTGAGGAGTAGATCTGCTTCAGTGCACACTAAGGCTCATTCTACCAGGTCTTTGGTGACTTTTGGCAGAATCTAGGGCAGTTTTGTTGGCAGAGATCTGTCAGTCAGCGACGTGGTCATCATCTTATTCCTATGTTAATCATTACCATTTGGATGTGTCTGCTCGAGCAGATGCTTCCTTCAGGGCCACAGCTCGCTCTAGGAATATATAAGTACCTCCCCTCTTAAGGATTGCTTTTGTGTACACCCCATTTGGACTGATCCTTAGGACATAATGGAAGGAAAAATTAGTTATCTGATAATTTTCTTTCCTTTAGTCCCAAGGATCAGTCAGAGCCTGCCCTTCTATGATGATTTAGGTTTTTCCGGGTTCTATGCAATTTCAGGTGTTTGTATTGTTCTGGTTCCATTATTTCTAAGGCACGTGTTTTGCCCTTTATTTCATAGCTCTTTTTCTATCTAGAGGCTGGAGTTTTTTTGTCTGGAAGTCACTCTCTTTCACTGCTTTGTTATCGAATACTGGCTTGGTTGCTAAGTGCAGGAGCTTATGAGGCACAACTCAGAGTTCTCTACCTGCTGGCAGATGGTCACAACACATTTGTCTGGACTGATCCTTTGGAACTAAAGAAAATTATCAGGTAATTAACTAATTTTTCCATATGGCCTATCCATGCAATATACTCTTCCTATCACTCCCTTAGAGATCCTATATACTTATCCCAAGCTCTCTTGAATTCAGATATTGTTTTTGTTTATACCACTTCCACTGAGAGGCCATTTCATGAATTCACCACCCTTTCATCAGGTTACTTCTGAGTCTGTCCCCATTCACCTTCATCCTATTCCTCCTCATTCCAGAGCTTCCTTTCAATTGAAAGACTCTGCTCCTGTGCATTTATGCTGCATAGGTATTTAAATGTCTCTATCATATCTCCCCTTTTCCCGCCTTTCTTCCAAAGTATACATATTGAGATCTTTAAGTCTGTCCTTGTAAGCTTTGATAAAGACCACTGACCATTTTAGTAGCCGCCTTATATCCTTTTGAAGCTGTCTCTAGAATTGTATACAGTATTCTAAATGAGGTCTCACCAGAGTCTTATATAGGGGCATCATCACCTCCTTTTTCCTATTGGCCATTCCTTTCCTTATGGACCCAAACATTCATCTAGCTTTCGCCTTTGCCTTTTCTACCTGTTTGGCCACCTTATGATCATCACATACAGTTGCACCCAAGTCCCACTCCTCTTTCGTACACAAAAGTTATTCACCCTCTAAACTGTACCATTCCCTCAGTACCTGTACCCTGCATTTTTTTAGCATTAAATCTAAGCTGCCAAATTCCAGACCATTCCTGTAGCTTCACTAAGCCCTTCCTCATGTTATCCACACCATCAGGAGTGTCTGCCCTATTGCAGATTTTGGTCTCATCCGCAAAGAGGCAAACCTTACTAGACAACCCTTCAACAATATCGCTTACAAAAATGTTAGAGAACCTGCCCAAAAACCGAACCTTGCTGCATACCACTAGTAAGATCCTTTTCCTCAGCTTCATTTACCACGATCCTCTTGTCACCTTGCACTCAACCAGTTCCTAACCCAGTTAGTCACTTTTGGGTCCATACCAAGAGAACTCAGTTTTATTAGTCGTCTATGTGGAGCAGTGTCAAAGGCTTTGATAAAATCTAAATAACACTACATCTTGTGCTTTCCCTTGATCCAACTCTCTGGTCAACCAGTGAAAGAAATTAATCAGATTTGTCTGACAAGAGAAGCCATGTTGCTTCAGGTCCTGTAATCCATTGGATTCCAAACACTTTACTAGTCTCTCTTTTAAAAGCATTTCTATTAATTTACTTACCACAGAAGTCACACTTAGTGGCCTGACGTTCCCATCCTCTTCCTTACTTCGCTTTTGTGGAGAGGGACTACATCTGCTCTTTTCCCATCCTCTGGGACGACTCCTGATCCTAGAGGAGCATTGAAAAGGTCGGCTAGTGGAGCCACTAGAACTTCCCTAAGTTTCTTCAGTACCCTCGGATGTATGCCATCCGTCCCTGTCACCTTGTCCACCTTTAGTTTAGCCAGCTCCTCATGAACAAGAATCCTCAGAAAATCGTTCAGGGACTACCACCCTTCCATTCCTGTTTGTGATTGTCTTCTGCAGTCCTGTTTCCAGCCTTTCAGCTGGAGGAGGTTGAGCTCTGGAGAACAGTAAGTCCCAGGCATTCTCCCAGCCTCTATTTCTTCAGCTGGTTGGGCTCGTGGATCCCTGCCAACAATGCTGCATGTGTAGGTTGAAAGTATGGCTGGGACAAGTAGTAGCAGCACAGACTTTCCAGGCTAGATTCAGCTCACAAGCCTTATATTTGATATCTGCAATATATACAGTAGTGGGCATGAGGTAAACAGACCGCCCAAATTTTATTATTCTTGCAGTTCTTACACCTTTTCACTCTTCCCGCCCATCCTACCAAACTGACTCAGTCTGGATCTAGACAGTGGAGGCTGCAGATGGCAGAGATCATACTTTTCTCTGGCCTAGCAGCTTGGAAATGATAGGAGGGGAAAATTAAAAATATAGAGGGTTGAAATGGAAAGAGAAGTAGATGACAAGCAAATGTAAGAATCAGATGGAGAGTTTGAAGGCAGGACATTTGGAGAGAGTAAGTCTTAAGCTGTAGAGGCCACTGAAATCAAATGAGTGGTGATAGATGGAAGGAACGAAACTTGTTATAAGACAAAGTTAGAAAACCACCAAAAAGATATTTAGACAAGACAAATAAGCATTTAGATATTTGCAAGAGAGACAACCTCAAAGCTAGGGGAAGGATTAAGACTTTGAAGTCATATAGGTCAGTGTTTCCCAAGTCCAGTCCTGGAGTACCCCTTGCTAGTCAGGTTTTTAGGATATCCACAATGACTATGCATGAACTTGATTTGTATATACTGCCTCCATTATATGCAAATCTTTCATGCATATTCATTGTGGATATCCTGAAAACCTGACTGGCAAGGGGTACTCCAGGACCGGACTTGAGATAAACTGATGTAGGGTTATATAAGAATTAAGGGAAATGGGACTTGATATACCGCCTTTCTGAGGTTTTTGCAACTACATTCAAAGCGGTTTATGTATATTCAGGTACTTAATTTGTACCAGGGGCAATGGAGGGTTAAGTGACTTGCCCAGAGTCACAAGGAGCTGCAGTGGAAATCAAACTCAGTTCCCCAGGATCAAAGTCCACTGCACTAACCACTAGGCGGCTACTCCACCTAGGGGAGGTTTCGTTGCATGCAATATGGCAGATGCTGGTATTCAACCTAGGGTGGATAGTGGTTTTGTAAACACTGGCTGTGGGCAGATTAACCACTCTGGTCCATAACTGGGTACTGGTGCTGAATATCCAGTTGACCAGCAGCCACTGGAAGCCATGTAGTGCTGATGTTCAGCAGTAGTACCCAGATAAGTCTGAAAGATTAGGATAGCCTTTTCTGCAGTCCAGCTTGCCCAGGTATTTTTCTTGGCAATTGGTAGTGCCTGAATAACTTCTGGCTTCACCCCCAGACAGCCCTGGTACTGCCCTGATAGCACCGGGATGGTCTGACCTGATATTCAATGACACTATCCAGTTAAATACTAATGAATATCAGGGAAGGACCTGGTTAGTGGAATTTAATCAGGCAGCAGTTGCTGTTCAGTTATTAGCCAATATTCAGTGGGACTTAATTTTATATATTTCAAAAATTGATATTCCTTATCCTACTAGACCTGTCCACACCAGTGGGTTATATCCCCCCAACAAAGCAGATGGAGGTAGAAAAAAACAATTTCCAGTGACATCACCAGTAAGGTGCAGCCTGGAGCTAGTCAGTATATATCTAACAAAGCCCATAAAAAGAAAGAAACACCCTATAGGGTCCTTCAAAACCTCTGCCAAATAATAATTTTTAAAAAACCCAGAATCAAACAATTAACCAATCTAAAGCCATGTAGGAGGTCTGGGGGAAATGGACTTGGACCACGATGCCTCTAAGCAATCAATAGGGACTCCCAAACCCATGTCTTCTGGCCTAGCAGGAGTCAAGGAAAGGAAATTAGCAGGTAAGAATAAATTTCACCTAATTTTTAATTTAAAAAAAATGTGTATAATGAACAGAAAGCACTGATGTACTTTTTTTTTTAAGCTGTACATAAAATAACATGTTTCTCTTACAGTAAGGAATTATATTTGTAATTTCATGCCACCCTTATGTAGTAATGCAAACTTGGACTGTATGTGTATGAAATGGGTTCTCAAGCTGATATGGTCTTTCTTCTCTTTTCTAGGTTCATAAGGCGCAACCAGTTCGTAAGTACAAGAGTGTTGAGGTGAAGGGCAGCAAGTTGCCTCTGACCATTCCCAAGTCTCCTAACTTTTCAGACAGATTTTTGTGTTAACATGCACCAGTCATATAGTTTCAGCTTTCTCATTCCATGGGTGATAAGTTTGCTTGGCTACCACCAGAAGGTTTTAGGATGTTCCTTCCACCCCCCTCCGCCCGGACTTCCTGTAAAATGTGTTCTTGTACAGCGTATTCACTTTATGTATACTAAGAAGAAGGAATTTCCTTGGCCTATTGGATATAGTGTGAATATTAACTGTAAAACAAAACGTAGTCAAGTCACATGGTGTGCTTGTTGTCACCATGAAGTTTTAAGAGACTCAAAAGTAAACAGATTTGTGTGGCTCCTTTGCACAGCTGAAAATATTTACCTTGTAACCTTTTTAATAAAACATTAATAAAATATTAAATCTTTTCCTAATGGAGTCTTGCAGTCCTTTTTTTTTTTTTTTTTTTAACTTGTTAAATTTTGAATATGTTGGAAAATGAAATGCTAGTGCTTTTATTTGGTGATCTAGTTTGATAATGCTTTCTTTCAAATGGACTGAAGATAGCTGCTGGTTTTCTGGTACACAGGTGTTATTAATGGGGTTATTCATTATGTATTTCTCCTTGCTAGTAAAATAGGTCTTTACGGTGAATGTTGTATGAATATATAGGTACCATTTTGCCATGTCGTTATCTGACAGCTCTGTTTCACATTTGCAAAGAAGGGAAGAAATGTAAAATGACAGCAGATAAAGACCATATGGTCCATCCAGTCTGCCTGTCCACACCAACTATCCCCCCTTCTCCCTTAGAGATCCTCTGTGCTTGTCCCATGCTTTCTTGAATTCAGATACAACCCTCATCTCCACCGTATCCACTTAGAGGCTGCTCTACATATCCACCATCCTTTCCATAAATATTTCTGAGCCTATCCCATTTTCATTCCAGAGCTTCCAGAGGTCCATTTCCTGTGCATTTGTGCCACAAGGTCTCCATCATATTTCTCCTCTCCTGACACTTGTAGGTAGATAAATATATCTATATTTATTTAGAGATCTTTACGTCTATCGCTGTATGATTCATGACCACAGACCATTTTAGAAGCCACCCTCCAGACCAACTCCATCCTGTTCATAACTTTTATGTACTCCATATTAGGTCCTAACCAGAGACTTATTTATACAGAAGTACTATCAACTCCTTTCTCCTTCCTGGCTATTCTTCTCCCTATGCACCCCATTCATCATTCTGACTTTTGCCATCACATTTTTTTTACCTCTTTGGCCTCCTTAAGATTGTCACCCCCCTATACTGTACCGCTGTTGGTTTTTTTGCCTTTACTTTTTGATTTAGTATTAAATCTTAGCTGCCAAATTCTATCAATTTATGGGCTGAAGCCAGAAGATGGGGAACCTTTCTCCACAGAAACCTCTGTGCCATCACTTGATGGGGGGAGAAGATTGCAGCTCTTATTTCACAGGTCACCCTGCATATTATTGAACTAGCTGCAGAGGAGCCGTTGGAAGAGAACCCTATTCTTAAGGGGGTTCAAAAGTGCCCCACCCCTGACTATTCCTTAAGGCAGTCAAATGTGCTCCTGCCAGAGTGCAAGACCCTGGATGAAGTTTTGAAGTGGTTCAAGCTTCTAGCCAAATCTTTCCCATAGAGGACAGGGAGTTCCTGTTTGGTAATTTCCATGGTTTCAGTTGGGACCCGCAAAATGTATTTGGATGTAGCTCAGTGAGTAGCATTCAGGTACAGTAGGTATTTCGCTGTTACTAAAGAACTTACAATCTAATTTTTGTTCCCGAGTTAATGGTTTAAGTGACTTTGTCCGAGATCAGAAGGGGTAGCTGTGGGATTTGAATCCTGTTTCCCTGGTTGTCAGCCTCGTACCACAAGGCTCCTCCTTCACCATTGTAGTGGATGGCAGCACAGTGTTTAAGGATGTATGGGACTGGAGAACTCAGGCATTGCTAAAACGCATTTTTGCCTTGTTGGCTGTGGCAATTTAGGTGTTAATCTGTTGTTAAAATGCCTCCTGGGGCAGAGAAGATGGTGGCGGTGTGTTGAGGCATGCGAGGATCTCCTGCAGTTTTTCTTTCTATGTTTCTAATTTTCCTAAAGGCTCTGAAGTGCCGAGATAAGATTCCAACCTACCCTGCTCAACAGAATTCTGTGGGGTTAGCTCAGCAAAACATCCAATGCTATGCCCAGCTGCTTCCTCTTGATTTTCGGACCAGTTCTCTGCTGCAGTTGCTGTTGATGGAGCAATGGCACTGCCTGGAGGAGGAAATGTTTCCAGCCCAGGTTCTTACATCACTCCTGATTCCTCCGATTTGACCCCAGAAGCAGTAGCAGTTGTGTGAGTGGCACCCGCAGGAATAACTCTGGAGGTCCAGGAATAGTGTTTGGCGCTAGGAGAAGATCAAATGGTCTCCGGAGGAGATGAAACTGCCCTACAGCAGCCAGAACAGAGTGATGTGGCTCAACATTGGTGGTTGTTACTGCCAGTAGTAGGAGTGTGGGATTCAGGAGCCCTCAGTAACCTCAAGTATGTTGCCATCTATGCCAGGTACAGAGGTCTCGTTGCATGCAATATGGCAGATGCTGGTAAAAATGGACTCGGTTATTCTCCAAGGACAAGCAAGCCTTGTTTCTCACATCTGGGTCATCCGATGGAGCCCAGTGCGGATGCTGACTAGCGAATACAGTAGAAGATTCTAGCGGGGGGGGGGGGGGGATGTCACGTCATGCTCTGTAGCTGAGTGGCCGTCTCTTAGCCCTGCTCTCCCCTGCCGCTCCAAACCTTCAAATTACTTGCTTAAACTTCCCCGAATTGGCTGAAATTCTCTACTTGTCTGGGTGCCGAAGCCTGGAGGGCCTTTTTTTGAAGAGCTTCAGGGCCCTGAAACCGTTCCCGTAAGGTGATATGCCAGTGAAGACCCCGCGGCCAGGAAGGGTATCATGCACAGCTCCTGAGCCCCAAGATGGCGATGCCACATGCAGGCCCCTCAACAGTGACCATGCTGGCAGAGGAAATCCGAGAGATCACACAACAAATAACAACAGTTCTTGATGAAAAACTAAGCTTCAAGCCTCGGAGGACCACATTAAAGAATAGTTGGGGAGAGACGGTGCACGGCTGCAGCAGGCTAAAGACCACATATCATGCCAAGAGGACAGAACGGAGGTCGCTGGCACGAGGATCATGGCATTAGAACTACAATGCAAGCAGCTCGCACAACAGGTAGATGACCAGGAAAATCGAGGTAGGCACAATAACCTCAGAATTATAGGCCTACCTGAGTCTTTAAAAGACCTTTGGGACTTTGTTGAACAATGGCTGCCAGGTCAGCTGAGCTTACAGCTACCAGATAATGTAATGCATGTAGAGAGGGTCCATAGAGTGGGTATTCTGCCTGAGGGAGAGCTGCGTCCATGGCCTGTCCTGGCTCGGATTCTTAACTGTGTGGACAAGGACCAATTACTTCAAGCATATCACACAAAAAGTCTAATAGACTTTAAAGGCAATAAAATCCTGCTCTTTCAGGATTATTCGACCCGAGCCTCTCACCAAAGGAAGCAGATGGGTCAATATTGCAAACGTCTGTATGACAAGGGGTACACTTTGCTTTACCCAGCAAAAGTACGCATCCTGCATGAAAACAGGACTCTCTTCTTTACTAATCCTAAAGAATTGTGCTCCTTTGTGGATAAATTATCATGAGCCTGCTGTAGACCGTTGCTTTACACACTTTGATCTCGGTGCTAACTGCAACGCACCACGTGCACTTGGATTACAAATTAACTTTGTGTCTCAGTTCAGAGGTCTGTAGACTTTTGGATTGAACTGCTGCTGCTTTTTTTTTTTTTTTTGATCCTTTGAATCCTCGGCTGATACGCTTTGAGGGAGCTACAGACCAGTAAGAGACTACCTGTGACCCCTCTGGAATGGATTTTCTTTCTTGAACATGTTCTCTACTGGACATCTTCTGGTGGACACCTTAGTCACCCAATACCATAGGAGACAACGGGCAAGACTCTAACGTTGCGACTCTCCCCCACCCTACCCCCCCCTTTTTTTTCCATTCATTGCTGACTGGCATGTGCCACCATTGTTTCAAGTATGCAGACAAGCTGACAGATTGGGACTGTTTTTCATGTTTGCCTTCGGGGGGAAGCCCTTTATGAACACAGGAGGGGGGTGGTGGGAGGAGGGGTAGGAGGAGTTCGTGGTTAGAAGGAGGGGGGTATGAATGTTGGGAAGTTGCTTGGTTTGTGTGTGGTGGTTGTGGGAGGTTTTCTGTTGGGTAAATGGGTGGATGAAGAAATCGGGTTAATTGGAATTTGGGGAAGGGGAGGGTTTATCAGCGTAGTACTGTCCTGTCCAAGTTCACCAAGTTTGTTTCAGAAGTGCATTTGGGGGGGGTGTCCTCTCTTAAGTGACTGACGATGTCCTATCTTTCCATGTTATCTCTGTGGATGCCTGGGAAGCTAAGCTGGGAGACTACCTGGACATACCTTTCACCTTTGTCAGTTTCATCTCTTTCTGGGCTGGGAGCTGGCTAACCTTAAAGTCATATCCCTAAACGTAGATGGAATCCATTCACCCATCAAACGCACTAAGATTCTGCAGATGCTTAAATGGCAACAAGCAGATATAGCACTATTGCAAGAAACACATCTGGGGAAACTTGAACATCTTAAGTTGAAAAGAGACTGGATGGGTGATCTTTATTACGCTGCCTATAGCAGTAGGCAGAGAGGGGTGGACATATTAAAGAAAAACATAGCTTTTATTATGCATAGATTGCCTCAGGATCCTGATAGCTGCTGTGTGGTCATAGTGGGGTTACTGCAGGGAGTTAAAGTGGCCATATGCAGTATTTATGCACCCAATTTTTATACACACAGATTTTTTTTTTACCCTCTTGGCAGCTTGCTTGGCGACCTTTGATGATTACCCTCTAATTTTAGGGAGTGATTTCAATATCGCCAGCGACCCCTTGATAGATTGCAAGCCTTTGAAGAAGCCCTCAAGAGAAGCAGGGAGTTAATTTCCTTCTCCAGGAATTGGAAGTTCTAGATATCTGGTGACTCCTCCATATGGATGAACATGATTACACATTTTACTCCCACCCACACAGGGTCCACACACACTTGGATTATATTCTTGTGCCTTGAACTTTGGTCCGTGGAGTTGACCGGGCAGGTATGGGGGTGCCTGACATTTCAGATCACGCGACAGTATGGATTGACATTCGGTGGGGGTGGGAGCTTGAGAACTGCTCTCTGGCGCATGAACCCTGCTCTCTACTAGGACCACAGTTTTTTTGCGAACATACAGCAGGGGTGGTTACATTATGCAGCAGAGAATGACAGCCACTCGGTGGGGCCTCGAATCTACTGGGAGGCAGCCAAAACTGTACTCCGAGATAAGATTATTGCTTACACTGCATCTGTAAATAAAGAGAGCAGAACCTTTGTGACCTGGCAGCTCAATTGAGGGATTCGTGGAGGTTATTTATTCTTTCCCCTTCCGAGCACACGCGTAAGACCCATTCCATATCATCATGCTGATCAATCCATAGACTGGTGGGTTATGTCCATCTACCAGCAGGTGGAGATAGAGAGCAATCCTTTTGCCTCCCTATATGTGGTCATGTACTGCCGGAAACTCCCCAGTATGTTCTCTATCTCAGCAGGTGGTGGTCACACACAGCAGCAGCTCTGGCTAGGCCTCCAAGCCTAATTTTTAGGTTTTGTTAAGTGCCTGGGGTTGAGGGCTCTTCTTGAGCAAGTGCAAACCTGGTGGTGCCAGGTCCCTCCTTTTCTCCCCCCCTCCCGCTGGCTCCGTTAAAAAAAAAAAAAAAAATTTTGGACGTCCTTAAGGGCGTTTATTTCGACGTTTATTTAAACGTTTATTGCAACTACTCACTGGGAAACCAGGTCGTTACAGCTCGGAGCGAGAAGCAGGTAATTTTTACCTTTTTATAGCGGGCAGGGGGTTCCCCGATTGATCTCCACGTGGCCTATGGCGTCGGAGGGCGAGGACGCGAAGAATCGCTCCCCGGACCGCATGTGCGTTTCTAGCGGGGATGCGGGGGTTTTAAAGTCTGATTCGCCCTTGGGTGTCAGTTTGGAGGCCGGTCAGTGTCCCGGGTCTTCCTCCGGCGCGGCGGTTTTTCCTGCCATAAACGCCCATCCCCCGCTGCTCGCCTCCGCCATCTTGGCCGGCCACTCTGCTCGGACGGCTTCTTCTTGGGCCGCCCTTGAGCTGGGAGACGTTCATGCCATGGCCGCCCTTGATTTGGGCGACGGCAAAAAAGCGGCTAAAGTTAAGCGCCGCTCTTCCCGCGCGGCTCCTTCGCGGAGTGTCACGCCGGACGCCATCTTGGATGCGCAGCATGTTGCTCCCCCGCTCTTGCGAGCGCCGGTTGAGGGTGCGTCTAGGGCTGTGGCCCAGGCTGCTGAAATTCACAGTCTGGGGGGTTTCTCCCCCGAGTTTATTTTGCTGCTGCATCAGGCCTTCCTTATGCAAAACGCTGCCCCTTCTCCCTTGTCCGATAATGGGGTTGAGGCCCCCGGAAGTAAACGCCCTCAGGTGGATTCCCAGGCCTTAGAGGACGCTGTTTCCTCTGATGTAGATGAGGGCAGCGTATCTGAGTTCTCCCAACGGTCCTTTGGGGATTCCTTGGAGGAGACGGATTCCCGCTCGGATGGAGCGGATGACCCCTCTGCAGCGCGGATCTTTCGCTCAGAGGATTTCCCCAACCTGTTACTGCAGGCCATGAGCATTTTGAAGATTTCCTCGCCAGAGGACGTCTCTCCCTCAGCCCCTGTTGGCTCTGCCATTATGCTGGGGACGAAGCGCCCGCCTAGAACCTTCCATGTGCATGATGCCATGCACACCTTAATTTCGGCTCAATGGGATGTCCCGGAAGCGAACCTCAAAGTGGCTAGGGCTATGTCCCGCCTCTATCCTTTGCCTGAAAGTGAACGTGAGGCCTTTATTTGGCCTACCGTGGATTCTTTAATCACTGCGGTAACTAAGAAAACGGCGTTGCCGGTGGAAGGTGGCACGGCACTAAAGGACGCCCAAGACAGAAGATTGGAGGCGGCCTTAAGGTCGTCCTTCGAGGCGGCTGCCTTAAGTTTGCAGGCCTCAGTTTGCGGCTCCTATGTGGCCAGGGCGTGCCTGACGATGGTGCAGCGGGCTTCCCCCTCGGATCCTTCCTTGAGGGCTGACTGGCCGGCCCTGGAATCGGGCTTGGCTTATTTGGCAGACTTGCTGTATGATGTCTTGAGAGCCTCGGCTAAAGGCATGGCTCAGACAGTTTCTGCGCGGCGCTGGCTTTGGCTGAAACATTGGTCTGCGGACCACGCCTCTAAGTCCCGCCTGGCTAAGTTGCCTTTTAAAGGCAAGCTGCTCTTTGGGGTCGAGCTGGACAAAATCGTGACCGATCTCGGCACGTCTAAGGGCAAGAGGTTACCAGAGGTCAGGGCTCGGGCCAGTGCTCGCCCCGGTATCTCCAGAGGACGGTTTCAGGAAGCCCGTCGGTACCGCCCGGGCAAGTCGGGCTCCTCTGCCCCCTCTTCCTTCAAAAGGAACTTCTCCCCCAAGCAGCATTCCTTTCGCAGAGACCGCCGTCCCGGAGGTACGCCCTCCGGTCCTCCCCCAGGGTCTCGTACCCAATGACGGGGTCCTGGTCCATGGCCCAGTGCAGATTGGAGGACGCCTGTCCTCGTTTCTGGGCGAGTGGACCAGAGTAACTTCAGACGCTTGGGTGCTGGAAGTCATCAGAGACGGCTACAAGTTAGAGTTCTGCCGACCCTTAAGAGACGGGTTTTGTACTCTCTCCCTGCAAGTCTCCCGGTCAAAGCTGTGGCAGTGCAGCAGACCTTGGACAACCTGATACGCCTGGGTGCGGTCGTTCCGGTGCCAGAAAATCAGATTGGCAAGGGACGTTACTCCATTTACTTTGTGGTACCAAAGAAAGGAGGTTCTGTCCGGCCTATCCTCGACCTCAAAGGGGTCAATCGGGCCTTGAAAGTGCGGCACTTTCGCATGGAGACTCTCCGCTCTGTTATAGCGGCAGTGAAGGCAGGAGAGTTCTTGGCTTCCTTGGACATCAAGGAAGCGTACCTGCATATTCCCATCTGGCCTCCTCATCAACGCTTTCTGCGTTTTGCAGTCCTGGGCCGACACTTCCAGTTCAGAGCCCTCCCTTTCGGGTTGGCTACTGCTCCGCGGACCTTCTCCATAGTAATAGTGGTCATCGCGGCCTTCCTGCGAAAGGAAGGAGTACAAGTCCATCCTTATCTGGACGACTGGTTGATCCGAGCCCCCTCTTATGCAGAGTGTGGCAAAGCTGTGGACCGGGTGGTTGCTCTTTTGAGATCCCTGGGGTGGATCATCAACTGGGAGAAGAGCCAGCTGCGCCCGACTCAGTCCCTGGAGTATCTGGGAGTTCGATTCGACACCCAAGTGGGCAGAGTGTTCCTGCCAGACAATCGGATTGTCAAACTTCAGGCTCAGGTGGACCAGTTCCTAGTAGCCTCTCCTCTTTGGGCTTGGGACTAGGTGCAGCTGTTGGGCTCTATGACGGCCACGATGGAAGTAGTGCCCTGGGCCAGGGCTCATATGAGACCACTACAACTCTCTCTGCTGCAGCGCTGGACTCCGATGTCGAAGGATTATGCTGTGCGCCTTCCCTTGGACCCAGCAGTGCGCAAGGCGCTGAGCTGGTGGATGCAGACAGACAAGTTGTCTGCAGGAATGCCTCTGGTGACCCCGGAGTGGATTGTCGTCACGACGGACGCCTCTTTGTCGGGCTGGGGAGCCCACTGCTTGGGAAGGACAGCGCAGGGGCTCTGGTCTCCTGCAGAGGCAAAGTGGTCTATCAACCTCCTGGAACTCAGAGCCATTCGGTTGGCGCTTTTGGAGTTCATCCCGGTACTGGCGTTGAAGCCAGTACGGGTCCTGTCGGACAATGCCACGGCTGTGGCCTATGTCAACCGCCAGGGAGGTACCAAGAGCGCCCCTCTAGCCAAGGAGGCCATGAATCTATGCCAGTGGGCGGAAGCGAACCTGGAACAGCTGTCAGCGGCCCACATTGCCGGAGTCATGAATGTCAAGGCGGACTTTCTCAGTCGCCATACCTTGGAGCCCGGAGAGTGGCAGCTATCTGCTCAGGCGTTCTTGGACATCACGAAGCGCTGGGGCCAGCTGAGCCTAGATCTGCTGGCGTCATTGGCCAATTGCCAAGTGCCACGCTTTTTCAGCAGAGGACGGGACCCTCGATCCCTGGGAGTAGATGCTCTTCTCCAACAGTGGCCGACACAAGAGCTTCTCTATGTGTTCCCACCCTGGCCCATGCTGGGCAGGGTGCTAGACCGGGTGGCAAAGCATCCAGGCCGGATAATCCTGGTGGGTCCAGATTGGCCCAGACGTCCCTGGTATGCGGACTTGATCAGGCTCTCAGTCGACGATCCTCTGCGGCTGCCAGTGGAGCAGGGCCTGTTGCATCAGGGTCCCGTGGTGATAGAGGATCCCTCCCCCTTTGGTCTTACGGCCTGGCTATTGAGCGGCAGCGTCTGAGAAAGAAGGGCTTCTCAGACAAGGTCATCGCCACTATGCTGAGAGCGAGGAAGCGCTCTACTTCTACTGCTTACGCCAGGGTTTGGCGTATATTTGCAGCGTGGTGTGAAGCAGGCTCACTTTCTCCCTTCACTGCTCCAATTTCTTCAGTGTTGGCGTTCCTGCAAGAAGGTCTGGAGAAAGGCCTGTCGCTCAGTTCCCTTAAAGTCCAGGTAGCGGCTCTGGCTTGCTTCAGGGGCCGCCTGAAGGGTGCTTCCCTGGCTTCGCAGCCAGATGTGGTGCGCTTTCTCAAGGGAGTTAATCACCTGCGCCCTCCTCTGCACTCAGTGGTGCCTGCGTGGAATCTCAACCTGGTGCTAAGAGCCTTGCAGAAGCTGCCTTTTGAACCCTTGTCTAGGGCATCTCTGAAAGACCTGACGTTGAAAGCAGTCTTTTTGGTGGCTATCACTTCAGCCAGAAGAGTTTCCGAGCTCCAGGCACTCTCATGTCGAGAGCCTTTTCTGCAGTTCACTGAGGCAGGAGTGACTATTCGCACAGTGCCTTCCTTCCTGCCCAAGATTGTTTCTCGCTTCCATGTGAATCAGCAGCTCTGTCTCCCTTCCTTTCATAGGGAGGACTACCCAGAGGAATACTCTGCTCTCAAATATCTGGATGTGAGACGAGTCATCATCAGATACTTGGAAGTGACCAATGATTTCCGGAAATCGGATCATCTGTTTGTCCTGTTTGCAGGTCCTCGTAAGGTTCTGCAGGCTTCTAAGCCTACAGTGGCAAGATGGGTCAAGGAAGCCATTGCAGCGGCTTATGTGGCCACGGGGAAGGTGCTGCCTATCCAGCTGAAGGCTCACTCCACTAGAGCTCAGGCGGCCTCGATGGCAGAGGCCGGGTCCGTCTCCTTGGAAGAGATTTGCAAGGCGGCAACTTGGGCATCGGCCAATACCTTCTCCAGGCATTACCGCTTGGCTGTGGCTGCTCGGGCAGAGGCCCGGTTTGGAGCTTCAGTGTTGCGGTCAGGGATTTCAATGTCCCGCCCTGGGTGAGTACTGCTTCGGTACATCCCACCAGTCTATGGATTGATCAGCATGATGATATGGAAGGTAAAATTATGTATCATACCTGATAATTTTCTTTCCATTAATCATAGCTGATCAATCCATAGTCCCTCCCAGATATCTGTATTGTTTATATTCTGGTTGCATTTCAGGTTCAAGTTTAGTCTTCAGTTCCTGTTCAGGAGGACTTCGTGTTCAAGTTTTTCAATGGATTCTTCAAGAGTTGAGATGAATTTGTGTTACAGTGAGCTGCTGCATTCCTCTCCCCTCCGTTTTACGGGGCTGGATTGAGACATAAATTCTGCCGGCGCTCCCTCCCGCTTCGTGCGGCTGTAGGGCGGCTTTGTACCCCTCCCGCTTCGGCGGTGTTAGGGTCAGTCAGCTCCTCCCGCGGTTGCGGTTGTAGGATAAGCCAGATCCCCCCCGCATCGGCGGGGTGGTGTCCCTCCCCCGCTCCGCGGGGATGAGCTGGACGGATTCCCCTCCCCCACTTGTGTGGGGATGAGCTGGGTTAATTCCCCTCCCCCGTTTCGGCGGTGGTGAGCTGGGCAGAGTGTCCCTTTGTGGGTGTAATTCTCTAAGTGCTGAGTCCTGCGGATGGCGCTTGGATATCGACATACTGAGGAGTTTCCGGCAGCACATGACCACATATAGGGAGGCAAAAGGATTGCTCTCTATCTCCACCTGCTGGTAGATGGACACAACCCACCAGTCTATGGATTGATCAGCTATGATTAATGGAAAGAAAATTATCAGGTATGATACATAATTTTACCTTACGAGCATAAGCAAATGCAGAAGCTGCTTGACGCCAGAGCACTTTATAGTGTTAAATTATATAAATACCGCCTGCATCAAACAAGACAGGGAAAGTGCTCACTCCCTTAGTGAAACAGAGATCAGCAAAAAGTTACATCAGCAAAGTCAGAGATGCTACCAGGGCCTCTCACACCAATATAGCTGCAATACAGTGGGAGTTTTAGTTTTTACTCCGCTCTTTACAGTAAAGTATCCTTTTCTGCTACAGGCTGTGCAGAATTTTTTGCCCTCCCTGACGCCGACAGATGACTCATCTTAATGCGCCATTGCAAGGACGAGAAATGCAAAAGGTTATCAAACATTTGAAGCTGGCAAAGGCACCTGGTCCGGACGGCCTGGGTACGGAGTACTATAAAATCTTATAAGACCTAGTGTCTTCCTTTGTTTCTGTGTGTGACACTTTACAAGATTCCCAGGTTTTGGGGCCCTCTTTGAACCATGTTTATATCACTGTCCTTCCAAAACTGGGGAAGGATGCCGATTTGGTGGGTTCTTACTGGCTAATCTCATTGCTTAACCAGGACGTTAAGATCATGGTGGTGGTGCTGGCATCTAGATTAAATAGGTTTTGTTCCCAGTAGATTTGCTTCAGCTAACATCCTAAAGGTGTGTCGCATTCTGCTCGAGGAGAGTCTGCATTCAGGGGACACGATCTTAGCAAGTCTAGATGCAGAGAAGGCCTTTGACAAAGTAGTATGGGATTATCTTTTTTGGGTACTGCATAGTTTTGGCATTCGGGGCACATTTTTGGATTGGATAAGGATTCTGTACAGTAACCCCACAGCCCAAATCATCAATGATACCCTCACTGAGGTGATCTCTCTGGGCGGAGGGACCAGACAGTTCTACCCTCTGTCCACCCCCCTCTTATTCATTCTCACATTAGAGCCCTTTGCGACACGGATTCACCAAGACCCTGTTTTGAAGGGTGTTACAGCGGGGGAGGGGCGTGAAAATCATATTAATCTGTTTTGCAGACAATATGCTTTTATTGCTTGATAATGCGTCTTCCAGTCTGCCACAGGTAATGACTATTATCCGAGAATTTGGATTGTTCTCAGGTCTCAGTATAAACTTTGGGAAATCAGAGGCCCTACCCGTAACCCGCCCCTGTGCCTGCGCTACCTTACCTAATTTTCCTTTGTCATGGGCCAGTGTGGGCATTAAGTATCATGGAGTGTACTCCGTGTGAACCATGGATGGGTCTATAAGAAAAATGTAGCTGAGAAACTGGAGGCAATAAAACAGCTCTGTAACAGATGGAAGGATCTTCTGGTGAATTTTCTGGGCTGTGTAGCATTAGTTAAGACGGTTATCTTGCCCTGTTCTATCCCTTACAAATGATCCCACTCTGGGTGACTAGGCAGGAAGACATCCTGCTCCACTGTATAATCGGTTCCTTTATGTGGCACACCATGAGACCCAGAATATCCTTTGCTAAACTGACCCACATTAGGATTCGAGGGGGGGGGGGGGGGGGTCAGGTTACCTGACATGAGGGCCTACAATGTCACTGTGCTGCTTTGTTGGATTCATGAGATCCACTCAGGGACCGGTTTTTATGCCCCCATTGATTTCTGGACTAGCTGGTGTGCACCATATGATCCTTTCGCAGTCCTGGAACCTTGTCAACCCAGGAGTTTAGGAGCTGTGACGGGGAACCAATTGGTGTGTTGAGGAAGGCTTGGGTGTGGTGCAGAAGCCATAGAGGGGCGCCTGGGGGTGGATGAGCCCTTTTTTGACCCTAGTAGGTAACCCAGATTTTCCTGCTGGCTTGGACTCTGCAGTCTTCTAGCAGTGGAAAAGAGGAGGGTGCCGATATTTGGGGCGTTTACGGCAGCTGGGGGGGCGAATGTTTCCCATCATTTGACCAAAGTCAAGTGTGCATTGAAATATCCCCAATTCTTCTTTTTTTTGTCTGTCTTCAGGTGAGAGACTATATCTTCATGTCTGAACGCTGCCAAAAAGCACTGACAATTAGATCAGATTTTTTTTCTGTCTTTCTCCTAATTTGAAATAAATTATCCCAATGGTATCAGCTGATTCGGAACACTAGGAAAGCTCCTTTTTTAAAGTAGCTAGCCAGAGAGTGGAGCCAGGACTTAGCGAAGGATGTCTCAGAGGCTCAGTTAGGGCCTGCCTGTGAGGACCTACACACAGTGACCCCCAACGCAGCATTATAGGATATTCAATACAGACGTCTGCATATGGTGCACATCACTAAACAGGGGGGTAAAGCTATGGCCTATGAGAGGATGGTGTGTGTGTGAAATGCAAGGCGTTTCCAGACTGTTTCTTGCACTCATTTATGGAATGCCCCATGTTGTCTACCTTTTGGACCCAGGCCTTGGGAGTCATAGAGTCCACCTTGCAGTGTACATTTGAGTGGTCGTACTCAGTGTTGTTGATGGGGAGTATAGCTTCACCGGGGGGGGGGGGGGGGCTTTGGAGACACACAAAGCAAATTTATTTTAGTAGCCACTCTTCTCATTAAAAAATGTATTTTGCAGTCCTAATTTGACACCACACCCCCATCACTTACTACCTGTTATAAATTTATGCGTGAAATGACAAGCTGGTTACTTCTCTTAAATTTTCATTCTCTCTGTGGCATCGTCAATATCGTGATTTGTGGAATAGGTATATTTCCTTATATGCAGCAGTGGACAGTGATGGGGATGCTTCTCATTGAATACATTTATGGACGGACAGAGGGAGGGGAGGAAGTGGGGAGGGGACTTTTTCTATAAAAATATTTGGGTCAGGGACAGGCTAATTATGTTTCTATTCTGGTTGTATAGCTTTATATATTGTTATTCTGGGGTCAGTTATTGTCATTTCTTATGACACTTGTTTTTGATATGATAAAGTGATTAATCTGTTATGAATATTATCCTGACTCAATAAAGATGATATATATTTAAAAAAAAAAAAAAAGATTCTAGCAGCATCGTACCACACATTCGCTGGTGCCCTCCCACCTAACATGTGAGCTCAGGTCCTCCAGTCTTGTTTTTTTCGGTGGAGCTGAGAGGATTTGTTTGCATGTTCTCTTCATGCTGTTCTAATTTCTTGTGAAGTGCCTTCCGGAGCAAGTTTCCACCCCCCCCCCCCCCCCCCCCCCCCCCCCCCCAGCCCCTGGTGGGTTTTTTTAAAGGATTTTTCATTCCTTTTTAAGTTTTTATTTTTGGGTGTGGCTGCCTGGTTTAGGCCACAGCGCTGACCTCAATTTGTAGGTGCACCTTTTTGAGAGCTCAAGATTGAGAAGTTTAATTTGGCCAAGATTTTTTTTCGATGTCTCAGATGACTCCCAGTGGCTTCAAGAGATGCACCCAATATAGACCGGTGATTTCTATCACACACCCGCACAGTTGGTGCATTGGGTGCCTTGGGCCAGATCATGTCCCCTCTGATTGTGATCTCTGTTTAAAAATGCAGGTGAGAACTCAGTGGATGCGACTGGCTCAAAGAGAGCAACGTTTTGGCTCTTTGAAGGCTGGAAAATTGACAGCACCAGCAGCATGGACCTCCATGGCTGCTCAGACTTTGGCATCCATTGGGAGTGCACCAGCATTGATTGGATCTCCACCTGTGTTAACACCAGGCGCTGATAGGCCCTGGGACCTGTCAGTATTGGATCCAGTACAGAAAACACGTGCGGGTTTGGCATTGTTCTCGTCGGCACAGGATGATCAAGGCTTTATGCATCCGGGGCAGCCCAAGAAGCATAAGCACTGGTCTTCCTTGACATGTGGTGCTTGGGAACACCTGGACATTGGATTCTCCAATGCCCGAGAAGCACCGGGAGGAGCACGCCCCCTCCTTAGAAGAGGTGCCAGTGCACAATCATTGAGCGGCCCTGTCCCCACCACCGGTTTGACACCGACATCTTCTCAGGCTGCCTTTTTCCTAGATACCATGCCTTTGCTGATGCCCACATTTGAGAGGTTCCGGAGCATGCTCTGAGAGGAGCTGGGACAGTTACTGCAGGGGCCTCCTCCCACTCAAACATCGAGGGCACATGCACCATCAGGGGAACATCCCAGGCCCTCTACGAGGCTGCATTGGTGCCAGTGCCCAGATCTTCACCAGCACCTCACAGGGTATCAACATCTGAAGGTGCAGTACTGCTTTCAACATCACTGTACCAGGCCTAAGTAGGTGCAGACTCGGTCAACTGCCTCTCAGTATACGGAAGAGTCTGATTGGGATCACTTTTTGGAATCAGAGGGTCCACATTATTTCTCAGAGGAGGAGTCATATGGTATACCATCTGATCCCTTTTTTCCTCAAGAGAGATGGAAATCTCCACCAGAGACAGTCTTTCACTTTTGTGAGGAAGATGGCTGCAGCTGTCCCATTTAAGTTTGAGACGGAGGAGGAGCCTAGGGAGGAAATGTCTGTCCTGGGCTATAATTTTTCTCCTAAGGAAGGGGTCACTGTGCCATTGCACCCTATCCTTAAGGAATGCACTGCTGGAGAACTGGGTATCCCCCCTCACAGTGTAGGATTCGAGAGGGCACTGTTGCCTCACCACTCCATGGTGGTCAAATCCGCTCTCAAGCAGGCCAAGAGTTCTCAATCTCATGCCTCGGTTCCCCTGGGATGAGAGGCCAGAACCGTGGATTCATTTGGGAGAAAGACGTTTCAGGCCTCAGTGCTCATTGCTTGCATCCAATCCTACCAGCTCTACATAAGCCTTTACTTTGGAGTCTTCAGTGAGCAGTACACTAAGTCTGGTGGACTCTCTCCCTTTGGAGCAGGCCGCAGAGCTTCGCCTGCTGGCCAGGAAGCAAATGGATTGTAGACATTATTTGGCCTATGACACTTTTTTTTGATGTTGTATCCAGACTCTCTGGCATGGGTGTGGGGATGCGCAGACTCTCCTGGCTGTGTGCATCTGACCTGGAACCAGCGGGACAATTTGTTTGGAGCAAAAGTGGAAGAGGTTGCTGACATTAAGAAACATATGGGTACCATCCATACTCTTGGCATCCTCCATCTGTATTATCTTCAACAAGAATATTTTCCAGCGGGCTAGGTGGTGACCCTATTACTCTCAAAGGCGTAGGTTCCTGCTTCCCGCTTGCTGTGCTCAGGCGACTCAGTCCCAGTGTTCCAGGCCTCGCCAGCCCCTTGTAACCTCCAACCGGTGGGTTCTTCAGATAGTCCGTCTCGGGTATGCACTTAATTTGTGTCAAAGACCACCAAATTTCCCACCAAGAGCGTCTTTCGTCAGCTCTCTCAGCACAAGCAGGTACTTGCAGAGGAGATCTCCACCCTATAGGCCTGAACAGTTGAACCCGTTCACCAGGGGAAGAAGGGAAGGGGTTCTATTCCAGGTACTTCCTTGTGATCAAAAAGATGGGATTCTGGCCCATCCTAGACCTGTGGGCCCTGAACCATACAGTGCTGTGTACGTCCAGTAGGCTATAGAAATGATTGCTAGTAGTCATAAATTTCTGGTCAAGGAAAAGCTCAGGATGCTTTCTCTGGACACTCTTCTTACTCTAATTCAAGAAAACGGTTGGCTATGCTCTCTAGACTTATAGATACTTATACCCACATTTTAATACTTCCACATCACAGGAAGTATCTTAGATTTTGCATGGGGAAATGCCACTTCCATTTGGCCTGCCGTCTACCCCCAGAGGTTTTTTTTTAACCAAGTGTTCAGCGGTAGTTGCAGTGTATCTATTCAGACTGGGGGTGTATGTGTTTCCCACCTAGACGATTGGCTGGACAAGAGCACATCTCGGGAAGGAGCCATGAAGTCCATGTGCGTAACTATTCAGGTGCTGAAGCTACTGGAGTTTGTCGTCAACTACCCCAAGACCTACTTTCATTCAGTTCGCCAATTGGAATACATAGGAGCCCTGCTTGGCTCAGGTTTTCCTTCCTCAAGGAAGAGTAGATAACCTTACTTAATGCTTGCATTGCAGATCTGCAGCAGCCAGTAGATTTCTTCTCAGCAAATGTTGAGATTGATGGGCCACATGGCCTCAACAGTGCATGTCACTCCCATGGCATTTCTCTACTTGAGAGCGACCCAGTAGACTTTAGGTTCCCTGTTGCCTGAGACCACTGCTCAGGATGTTCAGCTCTACATCAATCTCCTTGAGCTCTGGGCCATTTGGAACACCCTAAAGGCTTTCAGAGATCATCTCCAGAACCAAATTGCTCTCATTCAAACAGACAACCAGGTTGTGGTCAACAAGCATGGGGGTACACTTTCTTACACCGTGTGTCATGTAGCAGTGGGCTCTGCTTAACAGTATGGACCTCCGTGCCAGTTATCTGCCCGGCAAGAACAACTGCCTGGCGGACAGACTGAGCAGGATATTGCATCCGCACAAGTGGTTTCTCAACATGGGCATAGCCCAGAAGATCTTCCGAGAGTGGGTTACCCCCTAGGTGGATCTTTTTTCGCCGCTCATCTTAACAACAAAGTCCTTCAGTTCTCCAGGCTTGGATCACACTGCAGACTAGCATCAGATGCCTTTCTCCTGCATTGGGGGCGAGGACTTAGGTATGCGTAGCCTACCATACTTCTTATAGAGAAGACTTTAATGAAGCTCTGGCAAGACCATGGAAGCCAGAGCCCTGGTAGCTTATCCACCATATACTAAGTTTCATCACAACAGTTTTCCGCATGCCACCTAATTTCCTTCCTAAGGTAATGTCGGAGTTCCATCTTAACCAGTCAATTGTTCTACCAGCATTTTTCCCAACACCACATGCCCATCCCGGTGAAATTGTACTGCATACTTTAGACTGCAAGTGACCCTTAATCTTCTTTCTGGAGCGGACTGAAGCCCATAGACAGTCCAACCAGCTTTTCATTTCTTTTGACCCCAACAGACTGGTGGTGGCCATCGGCAAATGCATGCTTTCAAATTGGATAGCAGATTACATCTCCTTTGCTGGGCTGGGCTGACTCTCGAGGGCCACGTCACAGCTTATATTGTCAGAGCCATGGCTGCATTGGTAGCCCACTTAAGATCAGCCTCCATAGAGGAGATTTGCAAAGCTGCATTGTGGTCTTCAGTCCACACATTCATATCCCACTACTATCTAGATCAGGATACCCGACACGACAGTTGGTTTGGACAGGCAGTTGTGCAAAATTTGTTCGGTGTCTAGAATCCAACGCTACCCTTCTAGGCCCTGTTTTATTCTGTTCCAGGTTGCACCTACACAGCTAGCATGTATATAGTTCAGGTTGGTTGAAGTTTTAGTCTCGACTTTTCCAGACACAATTATCCTTGTTTTCGGTCAGCCTGGTAGCTAGGGATTCTCAGATGTGAGAATAAGAAGTCCTGCTTGTCCTCGGAGAAAACAAAGATGCTTACCTCTAACTGATGTTTCTCTGAGGAAAGCAGGTTAATTATTCTGTCAAACCCTCTCACTTCACCTAGGAGTTGCATTTAGTTGTAAACCATCTGCTTTTTGCTTTTTCACCTAGGACCCACACTTGCCCGTCAGACGGGAAGGCACCAGCGCATGTGTTGTGCAATGCTGCTAGAATCTCCTACTGTACTACTACTACTACTTAACATTTCTAGAGCGCTACTAGGGTTACGCAGCGCTGTACAATTTAACAAAGAGAGACAGTCCCTGCTCAAAGAGCTTACAATCTAATAGACAAGTGAACGGTCAGTCCGATAGGGGCAGTCAAATTGGGGCAGTCTGGATTCACTGAACGGTAAGGGTTAGGTGCCGAACGCAGCATTGAAGAGGTGGGCTTTAAGCAAAGACTTGAAGACGGGCAGGGAGGGGGCTTGGCGTAAGGGTTCAGGAAGGTTGTTCCAAGCATAGGGTGAGGTGAGGCAGAATGAGCGGAGCCTGGAGTTGGCGGTGGTGGAGAAGGGTACTGAGAGGAGGGATTTATCCTGTGAACGGAGGTTACGGGCGGGAACGTAAGGGGAGATGAGGGTAGAGAGGTAGTGAGGGGCAGCAGACTGAGTGCATTTGTAGGTAAGAAGGAGAAGCTTGAATTGAATGCGGTATCTGATCGGAAGCCAGTGAAGTGACCTGAGGAGAGGGGTGATATGAGTATATCGGTTCTGGCGGAATATGAGACGTGCAGCAGAGTTCTGAACAGACTGAAGGGGGGATAGATGGCTAAGTGGGAGGCCGGTGAGGAGTAAGTTGCAGTAGTCCAGGCGAGAGGTAATGAGAGCGTGGACGAGAGTTCGGGTGGTGTGTTCAGAGAGGAAAGGGCGAATTTTGCTGATGTTAAAGAGGAAGAAGCGACAGGTCTTGGCTATCTGCTGGATATGCGCAGAGAAGGAGAGAGAGGAGTCAAAGATGACTCCGAGGTTGCGGGCAGATGAGACTGTACATGCTAGTCAGCGTCCACACTGGGCTCTATTGGATGATGTCACCCATATATAAGAATAATTGGCCTGCTGTCCTCAGAACACCAGCTTCAGATAAGTATCTTTGCTTCTCTAAATGTTCTTCAGATTTATACTCTTTGGTAACTACTATGGGGGCAACTGTCTCAGAAGCATGAGGCTACTACCCAAAAGTTTCAACATGAAATATCAGAGGTGCAGACAAAGGTTCAAGAAAACTAGCAGGTAGTGGACTGGCTAAAGGTAAACCTATGATTCATAGAAAATTGAAGCAAGTCAAAAATTTCCTCAGACATTTACATTTCAGGATTTTTAATTTTCCTAAAGTATACAGACACTCTAGTGGCTACACGTAAGAACTTTTTGGTACAAGCTTTTGGGATGGGAGATACTTTACCCCCCCCCCCCCCCCCCCCCCCCCCGGGTCAATACGTTCTTGATATTTCAGCAATATTGGAATCTTCTATTGAGGAAATACAGGAAAGAGCCACCTTATTGGTGAGTTTCATCTTTGAGCAAGATTTGAATACTATACTGAGAACTATACTTTCATAATCCAAATTTGGAATGTCTGAAAAAGAGAGTATGAATGTATTCAGATGTGGCTAGAGCTACTCAGGAGAGACATAACTTTTTCTAGCCATTTCCTTTGGTGCTTCTTTCTTTTTACGTTATTATAAATGCTTGGCGAAATATTTGAATGTTCAGTACATATATTTTTACCAAATCAATTATGTTCTTTTCTTGATTTAAAGAAGTTGTCTGGATTACCTGGTCAGCCTATTCTTGAAACTGAGTGAGATATGTATGATTTAGGGAGGTACAGTGCTGTTAAGCTTTTTTCTTTATTCACTTAATTATGTACTCCAATTAATACCATCTTCAAGCCTCTCTTTGTTAGTGGGCTAAATTGAAATGCCAAGGTTTTGTTTTCGTTAACTTTTCCATTTCAACTGCTTTACCATTGATAACTTAATTGCCATTGATTATTGTTACATATTCAAGGATACAAGTACATTTAGTCACTTATTCTCATGTTGTAAACTGAGTTTTTTTATTTTTGTTTTATTGCATTTTGTTATTGAAAACTTCAATGACATTTATTTTTTAAAAATCTTTTCCTTTTTTTTTTTATGTATATTATATTTTGTCCTTGTATTTTCTAAGTTGCCTATAGAAGTTTTATTTGTGATTATGGAGGAGTGGCCAAGTGGTTAGAGCACTGGTCTTGACATCCAGAGGTGCCCAGTTCAAATCCCACTGCTTCTCCTTGTGATCTTGGGCAAATCACTTAACTCTCTATTGTCTCAGGTACAAACTTAGATTGTGAGTCCTCCAGGGACAGGGAAATACCCAGTGTACTTGAATGTAACTCACCTTGAGCTACTACTGAAAAAGGTGTGAGCAAAATCCAAATAAATACATTTGTGATTGTTTAAACTCTAGAAATAAAAATTTTTTTGAATGCCTCCCAGGATCCTCAGCTAGCAGAAACACAAACTAAATTATTAGCAAAATCAGAGAAGAAAAGTTAAGGATTCCAGAAATGGTTATCCATCTAGGAATAACAGCTCAAAAATAGCGGAAAAAGGCAATGAGTTGTGGGATATGAATCTTGATCATGGAGGGGGAGAGGACCTCAGACTCGTGTCACTTTCTGATCAATAAGATCGTAATAATATAGTCACGTTAATGTAATCACTGGTCCTCTAACACCAACCGCATCCTGAATGTTTCATACCTGCGCTTCTGGCATCCAATGCCTGTAAATACCATATGTCACAGCTAAATAACAAAAACCACAGCTACTTAGCTTGTTTGCTGCTTTGATTACGGGCCTCCCCAACGGTCCCGTTTCGCCAACTGGGGCTTCATCAGGGAAAAAGAACCCAGCAACACCAAACTGTGGTATAAACCTAAAGGCAAACGCAAACAACATCCACTTATTCATAAATCTCACCAATTTAAATTGTCAGACCCCAAGATCTCAGCATACCAACTCACCCAGCACCCGAAATCTTACCCAGCAAGCTGTTAGTGACGTAAAGAAGAACGCGCCAACACTACCCACAATTCAGTGGTGATTTAAATCTTACTGTGGCGGAAACGTCACAAACAGCTGATGGTGAACAGTGTAGATAGAGAAACATCACATCCGGTACGAAGCACTCCCACTCAAAACATTAAAGAGCCAACACATGCAGTGCACGCCGTACAAATCTATCAAAGATATACCCCACCATTTAATTACACTCACACCATACTCATATTTCAAACATAAGTTGGAACGTTATGAATTTCAGCTCAACCACACAACCTGATGCACACATATCTTCAAATATTGAACATTATAAAAATTCCAATATTGAACATTATAGATTTTTCAAATGCACAGTGAAGTGTTATTCGAGCGCCCAACCAGAGGATACACCTTCATGCCAAAGAACTTTATTTTTCTTCTGATATTAAAGTATCCTCTCATGTGAAAAACCCTCCATTATATTGATGGCTGCCAATTCTCACACTCGCATGTGAAAAATATATAGAAAAATAAAACCAACCCTACCCACCCAACACTGTCAACACTATGGAAAGACAGCGAAACTGATGATTGTGGTTAATTGACACAGACCACCACAAAGTTTTTTGAGTTGTGGGGGGGGGGGGGCTTGAGAGGGGGTCCAGTGGACCCCCTCTTGAGCTCCCCCCCTCCAGCACAACTCAAACTCTTTGGTGGTCTAGTTGACCCCCCTACAAAATCCCTGGTAGTCTAGTGGACCTCTCCCGGCCCAAAAAGAACCCCCTGGTGGTCCAGTGACCCCTTCTGACCCCCCTCCCCCATTCAAAACAAGTCCATGGTGGTCTAGTGACCCCCCTTCTTCTCCAGTTCACACACCTCAACAGTTGAGGGCAGAAGCAATGCCGCCGTCCTTTTTCCTCTGGGCTCACCTTCTCAAAATGGTGGCGCCCAGTCCCTGCCTGGTGCATCCTGTGACCACATCTGGAGGAGAAGCCAAGGCCTAGCCCTTAATCATGCTGTGCAAACATGCCAGTGCTGTCAAATGTAGCTTAAGGCTGGGCTTCTCAACCGACTCCTCGGGGCACATGAAGTCCCATTGGGTTTTCAAGAATATCCACAATGAAATATGCATCAGAGAGACTGGCATGCACTTCCTCCTTGGTATGCATATTCATTGTCGATATCTTAAAAACCCAATGATGAAATATTTCCTCAAATTATTACTTTAAAAGGAGTGAAGCCTGTGAAAACTGGGATTACAGTGGGATTTGAATTAAAGACTTAAGTATATGTATTGTTAAATAACTTCTGGTTTTTAAGAGAGAGAATGTAATCAGATGTATTATTTCTAACTAACATTGGACAATAACTATGTTTTTCAATGAAATGATTTGACTCTACACCGTATTGGCCTTGAAGAAGCCAACCAGATGATCAATGTGGAATAATGAATTAGACGAATAATACCTGGGGATAATCAGGTTAATACCATGGGGGGGGTTTTCTGTTTACTGTTTAATTGATCTTATTTTCTTTCACTCTCCCTATTTAGTGGTCTAAGGAAGAGACTAGAATTACCTGACTGAAACAATTCCTACATATTACTTTCTCTGTATTTCCAGCAAATTGTTTTATCGCTTGTAAAAATTTAAATGGTTATAAATAAAAAAAAAATTTTCAAACCCCAATGATGTGCCGTGAGGACTAACTTATGAAGGCCTGCCTTAAAGGAAGACAAAGCGAGGACTTTGTCTAATCCATCCTGCAAAATTTCCAAAATCTGAGCAACTGAAAAGGCCAAATCCAACAATCTGAGCATCAAAATATGCCACACCCTGATGTAAGCCAGAGAGGTGGACATCTTCTTTGAATGTAAGAGGGTGCTGATCACTTTACCTGAATACCCTTCTTTTTCAGACATGTCCTTCAAGATTCTAGCCATAAAACAAAATGGAGATGGGTCAGGCATCAGTACCGGCCCTGACTCGGCATGTCCCCCAAGACCAGAAGCCAAAGTGGAAGGCCTACTACCAACTGAACCAGATCCCTGATCTCAGTGAGTCCACAGCCATGAGAACCACTGGTCTCGTGTCAGAGTAGCTATGCCCTCTGACTTGCAATCCCTGCATCAGCTCTTTCTCCCTTCCTCCACCCACAGTTACAGAAAGAATTTACTATTATTTTTGATTGTTGTAAACCACTTAGTTGCCTTTATAGGCTCAATTTGTGGTCTATCAAGTGACTGGAAATTATTGAAGAATCTTGGTACCTATGTTTTGTGGAAAGTTACCATCCGATCCATCACATACGACTCCAAGTGAACATTGAGATCAAATGCCCCTTGTCCTGGACTCCACTCCCTGGAATCTAGATCACTAACAGCAGATCAGCAACTTAATGTTTGAGTTCCTTCGGTACCCTGGAGTGTGTACCATCCCAATCCAGGTGATTTATCACTCTTTAACTTGCCAATTTGGCTCAGTACGTCTTCCAGGTTCACCAAGGTTTCTTTCCGTTCCTCTGCATTGTCACCCTTGAAAATCATTTCTGGTACAGGTAGATTTCTTACATCTGCCATAAAGACAGAAGCAAAGAATTCATTCAATCTCTCTGCTATGATCTTGACCTCCCTGAGTGCCCCTTGTGCTGCTTCATTTATTTGTTATGACAGTTCTACCCAGTATTTTCCCAAGAAAGTTCAGGTTCAATGTGAGGAGTGGCCTAGTGGTTAGGGTGGTGGACTTTGGTCCTGGGGAACTGAGTTCGATTCCCTCTTCAGGCACAGGCAGCTCCTTGTGACTCTGGGCAAGTCACTTAACCCTCCATTGCCCCATGTAAGCCGCATTGAGCCTGCCATGAGTGGGAAAGCGCAGGGTACAAATGTAACAAAAAAAAAATACATAACGAATTAAGAAGAAGCATTACAAGGTAATATTAATACAAGATTGCAACTATTAAAAAAAATAATTCTTTTTATATTAGCTGAACACAGATCTAAAGAAGTGGGCTTTAAGTAAACTTCTAAATGACATCTAATCAACTGAGTGTCTGATATACTTGGGTAATGAGTTCCAGAGTTTGGTACTTTGGTAAGAAAAATTAACATGGATAGTTTTGTAGGTTAAGGTGCCCTTTTACTAAGTGGCATAAGTGTCTACGCGCACCCAACGCATGCCAAAATGGAGTTACTGCCCAGCTACCGCGTGGCTCTTGTGATAATTTCATTTTTGGTGTGCAGCCGAAATATAATTTTTATTTTCAGACACGTGTAGGTCATTACCACCCGGTTACCACATGAGACTTTACCACTAGGTCAATGGCTGGTGGTAAGGTTGCAGACCCAAAATGGACACGTGGCAATATTGATTTTGCCACATCCATTTTCGGCAAAAGTTTTAAAAAGGTCTTTTTACAGGCGCGCTGAAAAATTGATTGGCGCACTGGCAAAACCCGTGCCTACACTACCGCAAGCCATTTTTCAGCGCACCTTAGTAAAAGGACACCTACGTTTTTACAACTTTGGAAATGGAATATGAGATTCTCTAGAAGATGAGGTGGCATTTCATGGTCATAACTTAATGAGATCTATCATATAAGGTGGTTAAGATACCATAAATAATCTGATGAACAAGAACACAGAACTTAAATGAAATTTTTTCATTGATAGGTAACCAATGTAGAACCGCAAGAAGAGGAGATGGTTTAATGTAATGCGGCGATCTATATATAAGGCGGGCACCCATGTTTTGTGTAGTTTGTAGTTTTCATAGGAGAGACTGCTTAATACCTGCATAGATTGAATTGCAATAGTCAAATATAGTTAAGACTAACAACTGAACTAAAATGTGAAAGACTGCTCTTGAAAAGAATGGTCTTAATCTTTTAAGTTTCCACAGTGAATTAGTGTCACGTTTGTGGCCGTGACCACCCTCATACTTACCCTGTTTCTGGGAGTCAGTGGCTGTGCTGGCTTCTGCTTGTCTCTGTGTCTGTCTCTGTCTTAGTTTCTCTCTGGCTCTGTGTGCTGATTGCCCTACTGAACCTCACCTGTGTGGGCTATGCCTCTTCCAAGATGGCTGCCGCCTCTTCCTCCTTGCCAGTTTCCAAGATGGCTCCCGCTGTTCCTTCCTATGGAATGACTGCTTTGTGTGTCAAGCCTCTGTTTGGTTGCAAGGTGATTGCTGCAGCTGTGGCTCTGGTCTTGATGGGCTTTATTAGTCACCCGAAGACTACAGTCCTGGCCTTTGCATTGCCATTCCCTCCGCAGTGCTTTAGGTCCCGAGGTTAGTGTGCTGTTAGCACCGTTTGCTTTCCTTGTCTTTTGCTCTGTGGGTTTTCAGCCCTTCTGTGTTTATTGTTCTGTGGGCTTCCTACCCTTCTGTGTTATTTGCTCTGTGGGTCTCCTACCCTTCTGTGGGTTTTCAGCCCTTCTGTGTTTATCGCTTGTGGGTTTCCAGCCCTTCTGTGTTTATTGCGCTGTGGGTTTTCAGCCCTTCTGTGTTTATAGCTCTGTAGGTTCCCTGCCCTTCTGTGTTTATTGCGCTGTGGGTGTTCTGCCCTTCTGTGGTTATCGCTTTGTGGGTTTCCAGCCCTTCTGTATTTATTGCGCTGTGGGTTTTCAGCCCTTCTGTGTTTATCGCTTGTGGGTTTCCTGCCCTTCTGTGTTTCTTGCTCTGTAGGTTCCCTGCCCTTCGGTAGTTATTTGCTCTGTGGGTCTCCTACCCTTCTGTGGGTTTTCAGCCCTTCTGTGTTTATCGCTAGTGGGTTTCCAGCCCTTCTGTGTTTACTGCTCTGTAGGTTCCCTGCCCTTTTGTGTTTATTGCTCTGTGGGCTTCCAGCCCTTCTGTGACCATTGCTTTGAACCTACCTACTGCCAGAACCCGGACATTCCCTGTCTGTCTGCCTTGCCATCGCTTAGGTGCCAGGGGGCACCCCTGGATCTTCATTCCTGCTGCCCCTGTAAGTCCTACCGGCTGCCAGAACCTGAAGGCTCAACCCGAGGGGGTAGGCAGTCAAGTGTAGGTGAAGCCTGGGTTCCAGTCCAGTGTGTTCCGGTCCGGTGTGTGTTCCAGTCTGGTGTGCTCCAGTCCAGTGTGTTCCGGTCCGGTGTGTGTTCCAGTCCGAGGGATTGCAGTCCAGTGTTCCAGTCCTGTGTCCTCCAGTCCGGGGGATTCCAGTCCAGGTGTTCCGGTTCGCTGGGCAGTGCCTGCAGTCCCTGCCGTTGTGCTTACCCAGTGTTGGTTGGTGGGTTTTGCCTGCTGCTGTTGCTCCTCGTCAGCAGCCCAAGGGCTCACGTTTGCTCCAGAGCCCGGTCCCGCGGGCTCAGAACCTGACAGAACCTGACAATTAGACTTTGGAAATTTAGCAATAAAAAGAAAGAAACTGATCAATTAAGATCCCCAAGATTTTCATTGTTGAATCCAAAGAAAAAGTAACATTATCAGTCTTAAAATTTGAGATGGTTATTATTATTATTACATTTGTACCCCGCGCTTTCCCACACATAGCAGGTTCAATGTGGCTTACATAGTAAATAGAATTCTCCGAGGACAAGCAGGCTGCTTGTTCTCAGGACTGGGTTGACATCCACGGCAGCCCCTCAAACCGGAAGAAAAAAATCTTGCGGGAAGTCCCGCACGCGGGGCACGCCCACTGCGCATGCGCGGCTGTCTTCCCGTGCGTCACCGTTCCCGGTCAGTTTTTTCGCTTTCCACGCTGGAGAGAGACGCGTCTTCGTCCCTCTCCGTGTCAGCCCCGGAAACCGATTTACGGCCTAATCCGCGATTTTCTTTTTTGTGTTTGCTTTCCGCGCATGGAGTATTGTGTTCAGTTTTGGAGGCAGTATTTTGTTAAGGATGTAAAAAGAATTGAAGCGGTGCAAAGAAAAGCTATGAGAATGGTATGTGATTTGCGTTACAAGACGTATGAGGAGTGACTTGCTGAACTAAACGTGTATACTCTGGAGGAAAGGAGAAACGGGGGTGATATGATACAGACGTTCAAATATTTGAAAGGTATTAATCCGCAAACGAACCTTTTCCGGAGATGGGAAGATGGTAGAACGAGAGGACATGAAATGAGATTGAAGGGGGGCAGACTCAAGAAAAATGTCAGGAAGTATTTTTTCACGGAGAGAGTAGTGGATGCTTGGAATGCCCTCCCGCGGGAGGTGGTGGAAATGAAAACGGTAACAGAATTCAAACATGTGTGGGATAAGCATAAAGGAATCCTGTGCCGAAGGAATGGATCCTCAGGGGCTTAGTCAAGATCGGGAGGCGGGGCTGGTGGTTGGGAGGCGGGGATAGTGCTGGGCAGACTTATACGGTCTGTGCCAGAGCCAGTGGTGGGAAGCGGGACTAGTGGTTGGGAGGCGGGGATAGTGCTGGGCAGACTTGTACGGTCTGTGCCAGAGTCGGTGGTTGGGAGGCAGGGCTGGTGGTTGGGAGGCGAGGATAGTGCTGGGCAGACTTATACGGTCTGTGCCAGAGCCGGTGGTTGGGAGGCGGGGGCTGGTGGTTGGGAGGCGGGGATAGTGCTGGGCAGACTTAAACGGTCTGTGCCCTGAAGAGCACAGGTACAAATCAAAGTAGGGTATACACAAAAAGTAGCAAATATGAGTTATCTTGTTGGGCAGACTGGATGGACCGTGCAGGTCTTTTTCTGCCGTCATCTACTATGTTACTATGTTTTACAAAAAAAAGGGGGGGGGGATTTTCCTTTCCTTTTCATTTGTTTCACCTCGTCGCAGCCTTGTGGCCGCGTGTCCGTTCTTTATTTTTGTGGTGTGCCCTTTTACCGCCACCATCGACGATTTTGACCTCGCCGAAGCGATTTTTCCATCGATGTCCTCAAAGGTCCCGAGCGGATTCAAAAAATGTGGTCTGTGCGGCCAGCAGATCTCGCAGACCGATCCTCACGCTTAGTGTCTCCAGTGCCTCGGCCCGGAGCATAATTCCAAGGTGTGCACCTTGTGTCTCGGCTTGAAAAAGCGGACACGGGTGGCGAGGCAAGTTCTTCAGGACCGTCTTTTTGGAACTTGCGCCAGCCCTTCGACGTCGACCTTGGCGGCATCGGTGTCAACGGTCGGGTCTTCGGTACCAATGTCTACGTCCTCGACACCGACTATGGCACCAACCCCAGGAGTACAGGTTCCCTTGGCTCGACGACCTGCCGGCGGCGGTGAGCGACCGCGTGGGCAGTCCGCCCCGGCCACTCCCGCTGCTCAGGGCCATGGGGACCGAACCCTGTCGGATCCGACCCCCAGAGGGCGCAGAGACTCCACCTCCTCCTCATCCATGCCGCGGAGCGCCGATGACGGGCATCAAAAGAAAGCTGCGAAGAAGCACCATCATAGGTCGCCCACGGCGCACGGGATTGGCAGCTCCGGGCCGTCGAGAGAAGACACGATCCCTAAGAAGCGCCGGGAGGAGCGCTCCCCCTCTATCGAAGAGGTGTCAATGCGCAGGTCGTCGGGTACCCTGGTACCATCTCCTGGACCCAGGCAGCTTCCACCATCGACTCCCGCACCGGCCCCCCCCCCCCCCAGCCCGACAGCGGGCCTTGACGAGTGCCTCCGAGCCATCCTCCCAGGGATCCTGGAGGGGCTGATGCGCCAGGCCTTGCCGGCACCGGGGGTGTTGCGCCCACGGTGCCGTTGATGGAAGCGCCGGCTGGCTCTGGCCCTGTGATACGGTCTTCGGCACCGGACTTGATCGCCACTCAGGTGGAATCCCCGTCGACGTTGATGGAGGGAGCTTCGTCCCCGCCGGCGCAGGAGTCCACCTCTCAATACCATCGTCGAAGATGTGGTTCCTCGGGGTCGAGACGGGCCCGGTTGCGGTCGGAGCTCAGAGAGCTCATGTCCGACACCGAGGAGGAGGAGGAAGACCCCAGATATTTCTCCTCCGAGGAGTCTGCGGGTCTTCCCTCCACCCCCACGCCTTCACCGGAGAGGAAGCTCTCACCTCCAGAGAGCCTCTCCTTCGCCTCTTTTATCCGGGACATGTCTATTAGCATTCCCTTCCCAGTCGTCACCGTGGATGAGCCGAGGGCTGAGATCAGTGCTTTTTTTGTAGAAAAAAAAGTGCCGGTACTCATTATGGGCGGGGTCACCACATATGACCCCACCCCTATGATAGCCACACCCAGATTAGCCACACCCCTTATACCAGCCATGGCGCATTTAAACAGACATCACTGAAAATAATATACTAGTACAGGAGAAGAAAATAACGTGATTTTTTTTCATTATAAATCATTTCTGTAAGCTGTTACAGCTCCAGTATACCCAGTGCAAAATAAGACAGCTGATGTAAATTCTCAAATTGGAGGTGGTGGAAATGAAAACAGTAACAGAATTCAAACACGCGTGGGATAAACATAAAGGAATCCTGTTCAGAAGGAACGGATCCTAAGGAGCTTAGCCGAGATTGGATGGCAGAGCTGGTGGCGGGAGATGGGGATAGTGCTGGGCAGACTTATACGGTCTGTGCCAGAGCCGGTGGTGGGAGGCGGGGCTGGTGGTTGGGAGGCGGGGATAGTGCTGGGCAGCCTTACACGGTCTGTGCCCTGAAAAGGACAGGTACAAATCAAGGTAGGGTATACACAAAAAGTAGCACATATGAGTTTATCTTGTAGGGCAGACTGGATGGACCATGCAGGTCTTTTTCTGCCGTCATTTACTATGTTATGTTACTATGTTATATTCCAAACACTAAAATTAAAATAAAATGATTTTTTTCTACCTTTGTTGTCTGGTGACTTTGTTTTTCTATCCATATTGGTCCCAGTCTCTGATTCTGCTGCTCTCTATCTGTTCTCTTATCTCCGTTTCCAGGGCTTCCTTTCCATTTATTTCTTTACTTTCCTCCTTTCTTCTTCATTTGTTGCCCTACACCCATAAATAAAAGCTGTGTCCTCCTCCGTGGAATTGACTGGAGGAGGTATAACGTGGATCCAGCTTTTGCTTATTTTCTCCATCCATGTGCCGTTTTTCTTCTTTCTTCCCTTTCCGTCATTTCCATCCATGTGCAGTTTTTCGCCTCTCTTCCCATTACCTCATCTCCATCCATGTGCATCGTTTTTTTTTTCTTTTCTCCCCTCCATCCATGTCCAGCACTTCTCCTCTCTCTTTCCCTCCATCCATGTCCAGCAATTCTCCTCTATCTCCTGATCTCCTCTCCATACATTTCCAGCATTTCTCCTCTCTTCCATGCCCTCCCCTCCCACCCATGTGCATCTCCTTCCTGTCTTCCCTCCCCTCCATCCATGTCCAGCATGTCTCCTCTCTCCCCTGCTCTCCCCTCCCATGTCCAGCGATTCTCCTCTGTCCCCTGTCCTCCTCTGCCATCCATGTCCAGCGATTCTCCTCTCTCCCCTTCCCTCCCCTCTGATCCCTGTCCAACGATTCTCCTCTTCTCTGCCCTCCCCTCACATCCATGTCCAGCTATTCTCCTCTCTCCCCTGCCCTCCCCTTCTATCGATTCTTTCCCCAGCCCGTCCTTCTTCTCCATTGCCTGCCTGCCTGCTATGAAGCATTAAAGAAAGACTGCAGGCAGCGATTGAGAGAGGCTGGCAGCATCGGAGCTTCCCTTTGCGAGTCCCACCTATACGGAAACAGGAAGTTGAAAGAAAGTAGGCCGGACTCGCAGAGGGAAGCTCCGACGCTGCCAGCCTCTCTCAATCGCTGCCTGCAGCCTTTCTTTATTGCTTCATAGCAGGCAGGCAGTGGAGAAGAAGGACGGGCTGGGTAGTGTTACCATATTTGCGAAGACAAAAAAGAGGACACAAAAATAAAATGCTGCCATGCCCCCAGCCCCTCCATGCCATGCTGCATAGTCACCTTGACTTGACCCCCCCCCCCCCCCCAAGAAAGCCAGATTCTATAAGCAGTGAAAATACTGGTGAAAGTAACAGAAAATGTATTTTCTTCTGTCCTCTGCTAAATATAAAGCTAGAAAACATCAACATTTCCAAAAAAGTAAATATCCATGAGCAGCATGTCCCCCTCTCTTCTCCTCTCCATCCCCTTCTATCCATGTGCTGCATTTCCCCCTTTTCCCTTCCCTCACCTCCATGTATAGCATGTCGTCCTTTCCTCTCCCTTACCTTTCATCTATGTGCAGCTTGTCCCCTTCTCTTTCCCTCCCATCTATGAGCAGCTTGTTCCCTTCTCTCCCTCCCATTGGGATAATATGGGATTTTAAAAAAGTCAAATTAAAAAAACAAACTTTTTTTTTCTGAAGAAACTAAATTCTGATATAAAACACAGCCTAGCAAAGTCTTTCAGGAGAAGTATTTTATTCACATTTGTGGGATATATACATTGCTAAGGCAATGGGAGAGGTCATGAAGCAGCTGGACTAGCCACAACTGATTAAATTTAGCCTAATACTGGACACTCAAGGGTTCAAACCATCGTTTTGAAAATGTGAGTTCTTTATCAATCATAGCCAGCTAAAAGAACAGAGACAAGGTTTAAAGTCTGCAGCCTACCTTAATACACAGCTGTGTGAGGGTCTCCCAAATGGTTTGCCTGACAAAGCCAAAGCACTTAATACACTTTATCTCTCTTTGAAGTTAGAAACTACAGTCTAGGTTTTTTCAGCTTCAGTAGTATACAGTCTCAGGCTCCCTCACTTGTTTGATGCCTTTCCTTCTTCCCTCTCAGGCTCTGCCATCGCCTGCCTCCCTGTCCATGTCCCTGGAGGGAGAAGGAAGGGAGGGGGCAGGGACACCATGCTGCAACCAGAGAAAGCAGCACAGCAGGAGTGTGAATGGTCCATCAACAAAAAACAAAAAGATGAGATGGCTCTTCCTGACCTGCTGGGTCCTTGCAGCTGCTGGCAAGGCTGCATCCAGTGCACCAGGAGGCGTTAGATAATGGATATTCATGTGCACGACACAATCTGACTCGGCTGCTCAGCAACAGCATGCATGCGCCAGTAGATCAAGTGACCGTGACCTCACTGGAGCGTACCTGTGTGTCTGCAGTTGCTGCAGGGTTCCTAGTTCCCTTGAAAAACTGAATGAACTTTCAAAATACAAAAAAACGGCCAGTCATATGGTAACCCTGGGGCTGGGGGGCGGGCAGGGGAGAGAGGACGGAGAATCGCTGGAGAGTAGGGGAGTGAGAGAAAGGGTTAGGACTCGCTGGGAAAAAAGGTGCCAGTACGCCGTACCGTTTAGTACCGGCACAAAAAAAGCACTGGCTGAGATGCTCGAAGTCCTCGACTATCCATCACCACCTAGAAATTCTTCCACGGTACCGTTGCACAATGTCCTCAAGGAGACACTGCTTCGGAACTGGTTGAAGCCTTTATCTAATCCCACCATCCCTAAGAAAGCGGAGTCCCAATACAGAGTCCACACAGATCCAGAGTTGATGAGGCCTCAGTTGCCACATGACTCAGCGGTTGTGGACTCTGCTCTCAAAAGGGCAAGGAGTTCGAGGGATACTACTACTTAACATTTCTAGAGCGCTACTAGGGTTACGCAGCGCTGTACAAATTAACAATTAAGGACAGTCCCTGCTCGGAAGAGCTTACAATCTAAAGGACGAAATGTCAAGTTGGGGTAGATAAGTTTTCTGAGAAGAGGTGTAGTGATTAGGAGCCGAAGGCGACATTGAAGAGGTGGGCTTTGAGCATTGATTTGAAGACGGGTAGGGAGGGGGCACGGCGTATGGGCTCAGGGAGTTTGTTCCAGGCATGGGGTGAGGCGAGATAGAAGGGACGGAGCCTGGAGTTGGAGGTGGTGGAAAAGGGTACTGAAAGGAGGGATTTGTCTTGAGAGCGTAGGTTACGGGTAGGGACGTAAGGGGAGATGAGGGTAGAGAGGTACGGAGGGGCCGCAGATCGAGTGCATTTGTAGGTGAGTAAGAGAAGCTTGAACGGTATGCGGTATCTGATTGGGAGCCAGTGAAGTGACTTGAGGAGAGGGGTGATATGAGTATATCGGTTAAGGCGGAAGATAAGACGTGCGGCAGAGTTCTGGATGGACTGAAGGGGGAGTAGATGGCTACGTGGGAGGCCGGTCAGGAGTAGGTTGCAGTAGTCAAGGCGAGAGGTAATGAGTGAGTGGATGATAGTTCGGGTGGTGTGCTCGGAGAGGAAGGGGCGAATTTTGCTGATGTTATAAAGGAAGAAGCGACAGGTCTTGGCTATCTGCTGGATGTGCGCAGAGAAGGAGAGGGAGGAGTCTAAGATGACACCGAGGTTGCGGGCAGATGAGACGGGGACGATGAGGGTGTTCTCAACTGAGATAGAGAGTGAAGGGAGAGGGGAAGTGGGTTTGGGTGGGAAGACAATAAGTTCAGTCTTAGACATATTCAGTTTCAGGTGGCGGTTGGACATCCAGGCAGCAATGTCGGATAAGCAGGCCGAGACTTTGGCCTGGGTATCCGCAGTGATTTCTGGTGTGGAGAGATAAAGCTGGGTGTCGTCGGCATAAAGATGATAGTGGAAACCATGAGAAGAAATCAGGGAGCCTAAGGAAGAGGTGTAGATTGAAAAAAGAAGGGGCCCAAGGACAGATCCCTGAGGAACTCCAACAGAGAGCGGGATAGGGGAGGAGGACGAACCATGAGAGTGTACTCTGAAGGTACAATGGGAGAGATAAGAGGAGAACCAGGAGAGGACAGAGCCCTGGAACCCAAAAGAGGACAGTGTGTCAAGAAGTAGGTTGTGATTGACAGTGTCAAAAGCGGCGGAGAGGTCGAGGAGGATGAGGATGGAGTAGTGACCTTTGGATTTGGCGAGGAATAGGTCATTGCAGACTTTAGATAGTGCCGTTTCTGTTGAGTGTAGGGGGCGAAAACCGGATTGGAGCGGATCGAGGATGGCATGAGAGGAGAGAAAATCAATACAGCGGCTGTGAACGGCGCGTTCAACTATCTTGGAGAGGAAGGGTAGGAGGGAAATGGGGCGGTAGTTGGAGGGACAGGTAGGGTCAAGTGATGGTTTTTTGAGGAGTGGAGTGACCACAGCATGCTTGAAGGTGTCCGGGACAGATGCAGTGGAGAGAGAGAGGTTAAGGATATGACAGATGGTGGGGGTGATGGTAGGAGTGATGGTGTTGAGTAGGTTAGTGGGGATGGGGTCAGAGGAACAAGTGGTGGCTTTCGAGGAGGAGAGGAGATGGGCGATTTCCTCTTCGGTGATAGCAGGAAAGGAGGAGAAGGAGGCCTGGGTTGGATGAGAGAGTGAGATATAGGCTGAAGAGGAGGACAGGGAGTAGTGGTGAATTCGAGGTTGATCTTCTGGACCTTGTCACGGAAGTAGTGGGCCAGAGATTGAGGAGAGAGTGAAGGGGGAGTGGGAGCAGAGGGCACTTTGAGGAGGGAGTTGAGGGTGGCGAATAGACGACGAGGGTTAGAGCTAAGGGAATTGGTCAATTGGATATAATAGTCCTGCTTAGCGAGGAATAGGGAGGATTGGAAGGAGGATAGCATGAATTTGAAGTGAATGAAGTCAGTAAGGGTGCGAGATTTCCTCCAGAGGCGTTCAGCCGAACGGGCGCAGGAGCGAAGGTATCGGGTGCCAGGTGTCAGCCAGGGCTGGGGATTGGTACGTCTTGTGAGCCGGGAGGTGGACGGTGCAAGGGTGTCTAGAGCAGAGGAAAGAGTGGCATTGTAAGTGGAGACAGCTTTGTCAACGGATGTGGAGGACAAGATGGAATGGAGGAGATCAGAGATAGTAGAGGATAATGTGGAGGGGTCAACAGCCTGGAGATTTCTGGACGTAGTAGTTAGTGTTGGGCGAGAGTGAGGGGGAGGGTGCTGAAGTGTGAATGTGATAAGGTGGTGGTCGGAGAGAGGAAGAGGTGAAACGCAGAAAGTGGAGGGTGAGCAAGTAGAAGAGAAGACGAGATCAAGACAGTGGCCAGATTTGTGAGTAGGGGTGGTGGGGCTCAGTTGGAGGTTGAAGGAGGAGGTAAGAGTGAGGAACTGGGCAACATATGAATCGGAAGGGTTATCAGTGTGGATGTTGAAGTCACCGAGAATGAGGGATGGGGATGAGGGCTCAAGAAAGACGGAGAGCCAGGCATCGAAGTCGGTAAGGAAGGATGGGAGGGATTTATCAGGGGGGCAATAAATGACTGCAACTCTGAGTGGCAGTGGGTGGAATAGACGGATGGAGTGAACTTCAAAGGGTGAGATGCTGTGAGACTGAGGTAGGTGGAGAGGTTGGAAGCTGCAGGCGGGCGAAAGTAGTAGTCTGACGCCACCACCGTGGCCGACTGGGTGGGGCGAATGGGAGAAAAGATAACCTCCGTGGCATAGGGCTGCGATTGAGGCAGAGTTGTCCGGGGTGAGCCAGGTTTCAGTTAGGGCGAGCAGATGAAGGGAATGAAGGGATACCGCCTCGGCGCCCCCGGGGTGGGAGTCTCACACTCTAGACTCGTTTGGGAGGAAGGCCTACCATTCTTCCATGCTCGTGACCAGGATCCAATCATACCAGCTCTACATGAGCATCCACATGAGGAACAATGTGCGGCAACTGGCGGACCTGGTTGACAAGCTCCCCGCAGAGCTGTCCAGGCCCTTTCAGGAGGTGGTCAGGCAGCTGAAGGCGTGCAGAAAATTTCTGTCCAGGGGTATTTATGACACCTGTGATGTGGCATCCAGAGCCGTGGAAGCAAGGAAAACAGTGGATACAAAAGAGTCCTCTCTCAAGTGGTGTCTTCTGAAACAAGTTCTTTATTGCAAATCAATTAAAACAACGACCCGACACGAATCGTGTTTCGGCCGTATAGGCCTGCGTCAGGGGTCTATTCGCTTCCAATCAAGAAAGAGAATATGTAGATAAAAAATAATAACTGATCAACTTTCTGCAAATTGAAATACTCTGTGTGTTAGTTGTCCACCTGTCAATGAAGCTCATCTATGCCTACCCTGTGTCTTTCAAAAGATGTAGTATGTTGGGTCAGACCAACAGTCCATCAAGCAAAGCATTCTCTCTTCGACATTCTGTTTCACTTGGAAGAGCCAGGAAGATCCCATAGGAAACTGCGTTCAATATCACTCGGTCCCTGAAGTGAAAGGTGACGCATCCAAGCACGATTTGTGGATCGAAAAGACCAATGACGAGGCCTCTTGAACTGGTGATCTTCGGACTTCTTGTTGCCGATTCTACCATTCAGCCACCAGTTCCGGACCGTCCGCTGCTGTAACGGCCTGGAGGAACCGCGAGCTTCCCTGCTCTGCTCTACCCTGCCTCTCGCTCACTCTCTCCAACCGCTGCTGCTGCAAAGTGAAAACGTGCGCGCGGGCGGGGTCGTGGCTGAATGGTAGAATCGGCAACAAGAAGTCCGAAGATCACCAGTTCAAGAGGCCTCGTCATTGGTCTTTTCGATCCACAAATCGTGCTTGGATGCGTCACCTTTCACTTCAGGGACCGAGTGATATTGAACGCAGTTTCCTATGGGATCTTCCTGGCACTTCCAAGTGAAACAGAATGTCGAAGAGAGAATGCTTAGCTTGATGGACTGTTGGTCTGACCCAACATACTACATCTTTTGAAAGACACAGGGTAGGCATAGATGAGCTTCATTGACAGGTGGACAACTAACACACTGAGAGTATTTCAATTTGCAGAAAGTTGATCAGTTATTATTTTTATCTACATATTCTCTTTCTTGATTGGAAGCGAATAGACCCCTGACGCAGGCCTATAAGGCCGAAACACGATTCGTGTCGGGTCGTTGTTTTAATTGATTTGCAATAAAGAACTTGTTTCAGAAGACACCACTTGAGAGAGGACTCTTTTGTATCCACTGTTTTCCTTGCTTCGTTGTTCTTTCGTGGAGAGAACACCTTCTGTGTGTGTTGGCATCCAGAGCCGTGGCCCAAGGTATAGTGATGCGCAGACTCTCATGGCTGTGTGCCTCTGACCTGGACAACCGCACCCAGCAAAGGCTGGCGGATGTTCCTTGCCGGGGGGATAACATTTTTGGCGAGAAGGTCGAGCAGTTGGTGGACCAACTACACCAGCGGGAAACCGCTCTCGACAAGCTCTCCCACCGGGCGCCTTCAGCATCCGCCCCCACTGGTGGACGTTTTTCCCGGACCAGGCAGGCTGCACCTTACGCTTACAGCAAGCTTAGGTACAACCAGCTGGCCCAAAGGCCTCCTCAGGCACAGGGACAATCCCAGCGCGCTTGTTCCCATCAGCAGCGTGTGCCTAAGCAGCCCCCTGCGCCTCCACAGCAAAAGCAGGGGACGGGCTTTTGACTGGATCCATGGGAACATAGCCGCCATCAAAGTAGCCGTACTGGATGGCCTGCCGGTCGGGGGGAGGTTGACAGTTTTTCACCAAAGGTGGCCTCTCATAACCTCCGACCAGTGGGTTCTCCAATAGTGCGGTGCGGATACACCCTAAATTTGGTCTTCACCCCACCAAATTGTTCACCGGGAGCTCAATCCTTCAGCTCCCACCACAAGCAGGTACTTGTAGAAGATCTCTCCGCCCTTCTTAGCGCCAATGTGGTCGAGCCCGTGCCACCCGGGCAGGAAGGGCAGGGATTCTATTCCAGGTACTTCCTTGTGGAAAAGAAAACAGGGGGGATGCGCCCCATCCTAGACCTGAGAGGCCTGAACAAATATCTGGTACGAGAAAAGTTCAGGATGCTTTCTTTGGGCACCCTTCTCCCCATGATTCAGAAAGACGATTGGCTATGTTCCCTGGATTTAAAGGATGCTTATACTCGCATCCCGATACTGCCAGCTCACAGACAGTATCTGCGATTCCGTCTGGGGACACGTCACTTCCAATATTGTGTGCTGCCCTTTGGGCTCGCCTCTGCCCCACGGGTTTTCACGAAGTGTCTTGTGGTGGTTGCGGCGTACCAGCGCAAGCTGAGGGTGCACGTGTTCCCGTATCTCGACGATTGGCTGGTGAAGAGCACCTCATAGGCGGGAGCTCTCCGGTCCATGCAGTGCACTATTCACCTCCTGGAGCTGCTGGGGTTTGTGATAAATTACCCAAAGTCCCATCTCCAGCCAGTCCAATCTCTCAAATTCATTGGAGCTCTGCTGAATTCACAGACGGCTCAGGCCTATCTTCCCAAGGCGAGGGCTCAGAATCTCCTGACCCTCGCTTCCCGGACCAGAGCGTCTCAGCAGATCACAGCTCGGCAGATGTTGAGACTCCTGGGCCATATGGCCTCCACGGTCAATGTGACTCCCATGGCTCGTCTTCACATGAGATCTGCTCAATGGACCCTAGCCTCCCAGTGGTGCCAAGCCATAGGGAATCTAGAAGATGTCATCCGCCTGCCCACCAGTTGTCGCAATTCGCTGCACTGGTGGACGATTCGGACCAATTTGACCCTGGGACCCCCGTTCCAAATTCCTTAGCCGCAAAAAGTGCTGACGACGGATGCATCTCTCCTGGGGTGGGGAACTCATGTCGATGGGCTCCACACCCAAGGGGTGTGGTCCCTCCAGGAAGCAGGTCTTCAGATCAATCTCCTGGAGCTCCGAGCAGTCTGGAGCGCACTGAAGGCCTTCAGGGATCGGCTGTCCTTCCAAATTATCCAAATTCGGACAGACAATCAGGTTGCAATGTATTACATCAACAAGCAGGGGGGTACCGGATCTTGCCCCCTGTGTCAGGAAGCCATCAGGATGTGGCGATGGGCAGGCCAGCACGGCATGCTTGTCCAGGCCACGTACCTGGCAGGCGTAAACAACAGTCTGGCCGACAGGCTGCGCAGACTCCTGCAACCGCACGAGTGGTTGCTCCATTCCCGGGTGGTACGCAAGATCTTCCGAGAGTGGGGCACTCCCTCGGTGGACCTTTTCGCCTCCCAGACCAATCACAAGCTCTCTCAGTTGTGTTCTAGACTTCAGGCACACGGCAGACTGGCGTCGGATGCCTTTCTCCTCCATTGGGGGAAGGGCCTCCTGTATGCATATCCTCCCATACCTTTGGTGGGGAAGACCTTACTGAAGCTCAAGCAAGATCGCGGCACCATGATTCTGATCGTGCCCTTTTGGCCCAGTCAGATCTGGTTCCCTCTTCTTCTGGAGTTGTCCTCCGAAGAACCGTGGAGATTGGAGTGTTTTCCGACTCTCATTTCGCAGAACGACGGAGCGCTTCTGCACCCCAACCTTCAGTCTCTGGCTGGATGTTGAGGGCGTAGATTTTGCTTCATTGGGTCTCTGAGAGAGTCTCCCGTGTCTTGCTTGCCTCTAGGAAGGATTCCACTAAAAAGAGTTACTTTTTTAAGTGGAGGAGGTTTGTCGTTTGGTGTGAGAGCAAGGCCCTAGAACCTCGTTCTTGTCCTGCACAGAACCTGCTTGAATACCTTCTACACTTATCAGAGTCGGGTCTCAAGACCAACTCAGTAAGGAATCACCTTAGTGCAATTAGCGCTTACCATCATCGTGTAGAGGGTAAAGCCATCTCTGGAGAGCCTTTAGTCGTTCGATTCATGAGAGGCTTGCTTTTGTCAAAGCCCCCTGTCAAGCCTCCTGCAGTGTCATGGGATCTCAACGTCGTCCTCACCCAGCTGATTAAACCTCCTTTTGAGCCACTGAATTCATGTCATCTGAAGTACTTGACCTGGAAGGTCATTTTCTTGGTGGCAGTTACTTCAGCTCGTAGGGTCAGTGAGCTTCAAGCCCTGGTAGCTCATGCTCCTTATACTAAATTTCATCATAACAGAGGTAGTCCTCCACACTCACCCTAAGTTCCTGCCAAAGGTGGTGTCGGAGTTCCATCTTAACCAGTCAATCGTCTTGCCAACATTCTTTCCCAGACCGCATACCCGCCCTGCTGAACGTCAGTTACACACATTGGACTGCAAGCGAGCGTTGGCCTTCTATCTGGAGCGGACACAGCCCCACAGACAGTCCGCCCAATTGTTTGTTTCTTTCGACCCCAATGGGAAGGGGGTCGCTGTCGGGAAACGCACCATCTCCAATTGGCTAGCAGATTGCATTTCCTTCACTTACACCCAGGCTGGGCTGGCTCTTGAGGGTCATGTCACGGCTCATAGTGTTAGAGCCATGGCAGCGTCTTTGGCCCACTTGAAGTCAGCCACTATTGAAGAGATTTGCAAGGCTGCAACATGGTCATCTGTCCACACATTCACATCACATTACTGCCTCCAGTAGGATACCTGATGCAGCAGTCGGTTCGGGCAGTCGGTGCTGCAGAATCTGTTTGGGGTTTGAATCCAACTCCACCCTCCTGGACCCGGTTTTATTCTGTTCAGGCTGCACTCTCAGTTAGTTGTTCTTCGTAGGTCAATTTATGTTAGATCCTCGCCGTTGCGAGGCCCAATTGACCATGTTTGTTGTTTTGAGTGAGCCTGGGAGTTAGGGATACCCCAGTCGTGAGAACAAGCAGCCTGCTTGTCCTCGGAGAAAGCGAATGATACATACCTGTAGCAGGTGTTCTCCGAGGACAGCAGGCTGATTGTTCTCACCTACCCTCCCTCCTCCCCTTTGGAGTTGTGTTTTTCCTCATTTCTTTGCTTGTCATTTAACTGAGCGGGAACGGTCGCGCACGGTCGGGAAGACGGCCGCGAATGCGCGGTGGGTGTGCCCCACGTTCGGGACTTTCCGCAAGATTTTTTCTTCCGGTTTGAGGGGCTACCGTGGACGTCAACCCAGTTGTGAGAACAATCAGCCTGCTGTCCTCGGAGAACACCTGCTACAGGTATGTATCATTCGCTTTACAGTCTTGCAAGGAGAATTTACATCTGTTGTAAACATAGTAATAAAAGGCCTTAAGAATATGTGAATTAAACATGGAAAGGTGTAACGAAGATAGGATTAGCTGAAGGAAAAGGGATTGGGGAGGGGTAAGGTGTAGGGAAGATGGGGAAGAAAGATTAGGGGATAAGCATGAAGGAGATTGGGAGACATGGTAAGGATATTATCTTCGTATGAGCAGGAGACATGTGGGTGATAAGGGCTAGTTACTATCATAAATTTTGTTTTATCAGTATTAAGTTTCAATTTGAAATTAAGAGCACAGGATTCCATTAAATTTTTATTTTATTTGTTACATTTATATCCCACATTTCCCCACCTATTTGTAGGCTCAATGTGGCTTACATAGTATCGGAGAGGCGTTACAGACTCCGGTGTAAACAAATACAAAGTTGTGGTAAGATAAAGTTCATGTGGCACAGCCACACTAGGGAATCATACAACGGAAGAGTTGTGTTGATACCTACTTTATGTTTGCAATCTCATGTAATTCTTTGATGGAACAGAATATAAATTGTAAGTTCATCAGCATATATAACCTTCAAGACCCTATAATTTTAGAATTATGGCCACCAGGATACAAAATTACACACTGGACAAGAAACGGAAAAAGAGGAGGAGGAATAGCCATAATATACAAATCTGAGTTCAACATCACAAACGTAGCTGAATCCATACTGCCACAACTTGAAATTGCTTCCATAAGAATAAGCCACCCAAATCTGAAGGAACACCTTAACGCAGTCATACTCTATAGACCACCAGGCAACTGGCGAAATAGCCAAACACACTTCATGGACTTTATCTCAAACACCTGTATCTCTTCCTCTAACCTCATCATAATAGGAGATATTAACTTACATCTGGAAGATCTCACCACAACAAGTACTCAAGACTGCAAAGAGTTCCTACAACTGTGGGATCTACATGGACCAAATACACAACCAACACACAAAAAAGAACACACATTAGACATCATAACACACAAATTTGACCACGACGCAAACTGTATATTAACTAACACTAAATGGTCACCTACACTGTGGTCAGACCATTACAAAGCACATATTACCCTCCAATGGAGAATGAAAGACTTACCTAACAAACAAATACGAAAAGCTTACACCACAAGAGGAAAAATAGATCCGGTTAAATTCTGGCAACAGATCTACATTGACGGATGGACAATAAAGACAGACACAATCCAATTCCTCTCTAAATGGGATAATAGATGTAAATTAATACTAGATAACATTGCCCCAATCCAAACCAGAACCTCGCACAGAAAAAACTCAATATCATGGTTCAATGAAGAATTGAAAAAACTCAAAACACAAGTCAGAAAACTAGAACGTGTGTGGAACAAAAAGAAAGACGATCCCACTCTTAACGCTTGGAAACAACTCCGAAGGAAATACAAATACACCATAAGACAAACCAAAAGACAATACTAAAAAACTGAAGTTGGGCCAAACTACAAAGACACACACAAACTCTTCCAACTCGTGAATAAATTATTAGACACTACCCCAGTCACCAACAACAGCAAAGACACTCCAGGAGCCGATGACTTGGCGAAATACTTCAAGGAGAAAATCATACAACTGCGACTCAAAATACCAGCCAGCCCAATCGAATACACTACACTCCTAGAGTGCCTAGACCCAGACCCTGGAGTCTACCCATCAGACAGGATCTGGACTGAATTCACTATACTACCAGAAGATCTTATCTCACAAACACTTAAAAGATTCACCAAATCTCACTGCAAATTAGATATATGCCCAAACAACCTCATGAAGTCGGCCCCCCAACAATTTATAATGGACCTAACTAACCATGTGAACTTTATGTTACAAAATGGACTCGGCAACATTTTACTCACCCCCATACCCAAGGATGCAAAGAAAAATGCCAATGAACTAACGAACTATAGACCAGTAGCATCCATTCCCTTAATCACCAAAATAACAGAAGGCATGGTGACCAAACAACTTACAGAGTATCTAAACAAGTTCTCAATACTACACAATTCCCAGTCAGGATTTCGCTCTAATCATAGTACGGAAACCGTACTAGTCACGCTTATAACCAAACTCAAACAATTGATAGCAAACGGCAACAACATACTACTGTTACAATTCGACATGTCAAGCGCATTTGACATGGTTGACCATGGAATTTTATTACACATCCTTGAATACTTCGGAATCGGAGGCAACGTTCTCAATTGGTTTAAAGGGTTCTTAACCACCCGCTCATATCAAGTGACTTCAAATTCGACTACATCAGCTACTTGGACACCTGAATGTGGAGTTCCACAGGGATCTCCCCTCTCACCGACCATATTCAACCTGATGATGACACCCTTAGCTAAACTACTATCGAATCAGAATCTAAACCCATATATATGCGCTGATGATGTAATGATCTTTATACCATTCAAACATGATCTAAGAGAAATCTCCTATGAAATCAACCAAAACCTAAATATTATGAATTCCTGGGCAGATGCATTTCAACTGAAACTAAATGCAGAAAAAACACAATGCCTAGTACTCACCTCGCAATACAACAAGAAGGAATTTACCACCATCAACACACCTAAACTAAGTCTACCAGTTTCGGACACCCTAAAAATTCCCTGAGTCACCATTGACCGACACCTAACACTTGAGAATTATGCGAAAAACATAACTAAAAAGATGTTTCACTCAATGTGCAAATTAAAAAGAGTCAGACCATTTTTCCCAAGGAATGTCTTCCGCAACCTGGTACAATCATTGGTACTTAGTCATCTGGACTATTGTAACTCACTCTATGCCGGCTGCAAAAATACTCAAAAAAACTCCAGACAGCCCAGAACACAGCAGCCAGACTCATATTCAGCAAACCAAAATACAAAAGCGCAAAACCCCTACGTGAAAAACTACACTGGCTCCCACTCAAAGAACGCATCACGTTCAAACTCTGTACTTTGGTCCATAAAATCATCCATGGTGAAGCCCCAGCCTACATGTCAGACCTAATAGAACTACCACCCAGAAATGCGAAAAAATCCTCTCGCACATTCCTCAATCTTCATCCTCCCATGTGTAAAGGCTTGAAATACAAATTAAAGCATGCATCAACTTTCTCCTATACAAGCACACAGTTCTGGAACGCACTGCCATGCAACCTGAAAATGGTCTATGAAATGACCAACTTCCGCAAACTGCTGAAAACTTCTCTTCGACAGAATTTACCACAAAGATCAACACGTGTAATTGTTCATCCTTTAAGATACCCAGAAATGTTCTTTATGCTCTTTAATGTCTTTGCTCTAACACTATCATGTATTTCACCATCATGTATCCAAAGCTTTCTGTAAAACCAAATGTATACTCTTCTATTTCCAGTATCCACGATGAATTGTAAGCCACATTGAGCCTGCAAAGAGGTGGGATAATGTGGGATACAAATGTAATAAATAAAAATAAATAAAATATATGAATGCTGAACCTGTTTGATTCTAGCAAATAACCTAAAGGGATCATCATAATGAAACAAAATAGGTGACAGAGGAGAGCCCTGTGGCACTCCACTACAAGAAACCTATGACGACAAGATAGTACCCAGTTGCTTAACTTGGTAAGACCAAATCCAGACAACCATTTCAAGACAGTTCCACAGATTCGATAATAGTCATATGTTTAAAAGGATGTCATGATCTATTGTATCAAATGCACTAGAGATGTTGAATGGGAGAATTAAAACTTTGTTGCCTAAGCTTAATTCTTGTCTAAGATTTTATTTATTTATTTATTCAGAACATTTATACCCCGCTTAATACCACTTAAAGCAGCCTCAAAGCAGCTTACAATGAACTGAGGAAACAACTAGGGTGGTTAGGGTGGTGGACTTTGGTCCTGGGGAACTGAGGAACTGAGTTCGATTCCCGGCACAGGCAGCTCCTTGTGACTCTGGGCAAGTCACTTAACCCTCCATTGCCCCATGTAAGCCGCATTGAGCCTGCCATGAGTGGGAAAGCGCGGGGTACAAATGTAACAAAACAAAAAAAAAAAAACTACAATTACAATGTCAATATAGAGGGTAGAAGGATCAGAGGGAGAAGGGAAGGGAAAATGCACTATAAGGCTTTGGCCAGATCAGGGGAGATACAAGTACAATGAAATCAGGAAAGGTGGAGAAAAGTCCAAAATGATCCAAATATGCTGGAAGGAAGGACTTCAGGTGACATCTAGAGGCCAAGGTGTAGGCTGAACTCCCTTTTGCTGCCTGTGCCAGTCTCTGATAAGTACATAAGTAATGCCATACTGGGAAAAGACCAAGGGTCCATCGAACCCAGCATCTTGTCCACGACAGCAGCCAATCCAGGCCAAGGGCACCTGGCAAGCTTCCCAAACGTAAAAACATTCTATACATGTTATTCCTGGAATTTTGGATTTTTCCAAGTCCGTTTAGTAGCGGTTTATGGACTTGTCCTTTAGGAAACCGTCCACCCCCTTTTTAAACTCTGCTAAGCTAACCGCCTTCACTACATTTTCCGGCAATGAATTCCAGAGTTTAATTACACGTTGGGTGAAGAAAAATTTTCTCCGATTTGTTTTAAATTTACTACACTGTAGTTTAATCGCATGCCCCCTAGTCCTAGTATTTTTGGAAAGCGTGAACAGACGCTTCACATCCACCTGTTTCACTCCACTCATTATTTTATATACCTCTATCATGTCTCCCCTCAGCCGTCTCTTCTCCAAGCTGAATAGCCCTAGCCTCCTTAGTCTTTCTTCATAGGGAAGTCGTCCCATCCCCGCTATCATTTTAGTCGCCCTTCGCTGCACCTTTTCCAATTCTACTATATCTTTCTTGAGATGCGGCGACCAGAATTGAACACAATACTCAAGGTGCGGTCGCACCATGGAGCGATACAAAGGCATTATAACATCCTCACACCTGTTTTCCATACCTTTCCTAATAATACCCAACATTCTATTCGCTTTCCTAGCCGCAGCAGCACACTGAGCAGAAGGTTTCAGTGTGTTATCGACGACGACACCCAGATCCCTTTCTTGGTCCGTAACTCCTAACGTGGAACCTTGCATGACGTAGCTATAATTCGGGTTCTTTTTTCCCACATGCATCACCTTGCACTTGCTCACATTAAACGTCATCTGCCATTTAGCCGCCCAGTCTCCCAGTCTCGTAAGGTCCTCTTGTAATTTTTCACAATCCTGTCGCGAGTTAACGACTTTGAATAACTTTGTGTCATCAGCAAATTTAATTACCTCGCTAGTTACTCCCATCTCTAAATCATTTATAAATATATTAAAAAGCAGCGGTCCTAGCACAGACCCCTGAGGAACCCCACTAACTACCCTTCTCCATTGTGAATACTGCCCATTTAACCCCACTCTCTGTTTCCTATCCTTTAACCAGTTTTTAATCCACAATAGGACATTTCCTCCTATCCCATGACCCTCCAATTTCCTCTGATGGTAGAGAAGGGATGAGATGAGAATGACCAGACAGGCCAAGGCGAAAAAACAGGCTACAGCAGACGTTGAAAGAGTCTGGTGATTCTTTTTCCACAGAGCTGTTTATGCGGAGTAGTTGGACCCCTGGGCTTTGCACTGCTGCCATGGTATGGGCCGGTTCTGGGATCACTCAGCCCTCCTTCTGTACCACCACCCCGTGCTTCACTCCCGCTGACAAGATCGCGGCTCCATGGCCGCCGGGGCTCCTCCCGTGACGCGGACACCCGGCCTTCCTGCGATGGGGCTGTAGCCTCAAGCGCAGCTTATGAACCCCGCCCTGTGCCCAACAGCATCTACTGCTCATCTCCTCCACCAGCAGCACTTCCTCGTTCGAGTCCGCTGCAGATGAATCTCCCTGCGGACCTGAACGGCAACCCGGCATCAGCCCATGAAGTAACAGCCGAAAAGATCGGACCTGATCACAGCCAGGCAACAGTCCGTTGTGGCTAAGGCATCAGGAGCCAACGGCTCCTGCGTCCACTGTATGGCAGCCATTTTGGTAGATTGGCTACTAATGTAGTAAGAATGATTTTAGAACTATACAAGGGCCTGAAATCTGATTGATAGATATATAGAATTGATGATATTCCATTAACTGATGAGTGATTAGCCCCTCCAAAACTTTGACTAATAGAGGTATTGAGGCCACTTGTCTATAGTTGGAAACAATACTAATACTAATTTGATTATTTTGGGGGGATTGGAGTTAAGATTATGCTACCATTGCAAGTAGGGAATATACCCTGAGATGACATTGAAGTTAGACTTGAATATAGGTGATCAATTAAAAACTTAGGAGCTGATTTCAATAAATAATTAGGACAGGAGTCAAGCAAGCATTGTGATTTGGTATATTTGTGAAGGAAATGATTGACTTGGTCCAATGTGATAGGTTGAAATGTTGACCAAATTCCATTCATAGATGAGCAAAAGAGTGATTGATTTTGTAAATTAAGGAATTGCTTTAATGAGATGGAAGGGTTTTTCAATTCTTGTTTTATTTTAGTTATTTTCTGTTCAAAATAATAGACCAATTGGTTTGCTGAAGGGACAGATTCATTTATGGAGGTTACCTGTTGAGTATTTAACAATGAATTAAATAAAGCATATAGTTGTCTAGGATTAATTAGAGAATGGGACTTGATATATTGCCTTTCTGTGGATTTTGCAACTACATTCAAAGCGGTTTACATAGTATATACAGGTACTTATTTGTACCTGTGGCAATTGAGGGTTAAGTGACTTGCTCAGAGTCACAAGGAGCTGCAGTGGGAATCTAACCTAGTTCCCCAGGATCAGAGTCTGCTGCACTAACCACTAGGCTACTCCACTGTCAGTAGGTATTTCCCAATCCCCAGTGGTTTCGCCTATGAATTTAGAGTAATAAGTAATTTTAGCTTTGGAAATCATATGTTTGTATTCTCTGAGGAGCTGTTTCCAATTTATCCAATTATCATTAGTTTTAGTTTTGAACTAAATTATTTCATATCTTCTGCATTTCTAAGAGATCTACATTGGATTAGGTCTGGATTTGGTTTTGATCAGTGCTATCTTGTCTAGAACTATGCCACAGGTGTCATTCCATTTTTGAATAAAGTCAGTTCTCACCATCCCGCCCACCTCCCCTTTGGAGTTGTGTCTTCCCTTGTCTTTGCTTTGTAATTTGACTGAGGCACATTCGCGCTACGGTCGGGAAGATGGTCGCGCATGTGCGCGCGAGGGCTCTAGCAAGCTTTGTTGCTAGGAAGATTTCCGATCCTGGGGCTGCCGAGGGACGTCACCCATATGTGAGAACAGTCAGCCTGCTGTCCTCGGAGAATACCTGCTACAGGTAAGTAACTTCGCTATCCCACAAGCATAGGTAGATAATTTTTTTATTTGATATTGTAATTTTAACTAATTTACTCCTTTTGTACAAAGTCTTTGAATAATTCCTTCTGTTTCTATTATTTTGATTAGTAGAAGGTGATAAATTAGAGCCTACATGAGTCGCACATTGAAAATCTGCTGTAGATAAGTTAGTTCATGGTTGAACGGTACCACAGATTCCCTCACTGAGCCTCCTCTGGTGTCCAGCATCCCTGAGCCATGCAGCCCAGGCAGTAGGCTCCCCAGCCTTTGAGACGGGCATCTTTCATTCTCACTGTCCACTGGGGATGCTCCAGTGAGGATGAACTAAGATTCCTTCCTTCCACAGAGCCACTGCCACCACTACCATCAACTTCAAAAAGGTGCGCATAGATGTGGCCAGACCAAAAGAAAGGACATAAAACTGATATTGCCTCCCCAAAACAGTGATGTCACAGAATGCCTAGTACCTACCTGGGCTTAACTCTGCGGCCACCTGGAGGGTCAGTCCCCAGCACTTCAGGCCCACCTGCACCTGGGCATGTGCTCTACACTGGCATACCCTTTCACCCACCTGCTGGGTTCTACTTGCCTCTGTGCAAGTCTCCCACTTTCAAGTTATTCCCTTGTGATTTCTAGGACACTGGGGCCACACTCCCAGGAGGTCCCTAGAAAGCACCCAAAGACCTATACCCAAACCACCAGGATTCTTAGTCCAAGACATCAGAGCTAATAAACTAATGGGTTTATTATCACAAAAATAGAGCAGTGAACAATATAAAACAGATGGAAAAACAACAAGCAATAATAGGTAACTGAATAAGGATCAATATTAAATCTATCTAAACACTTTGCCACTACCTGGGTAGCACCTGGGGAGTTTCAGGAAAATAACTGCTCACAGTTCTTGAACAGGGCCTCAGGGCAGAGATGTTTACCTTCTGCACTCCCTATCTGAAACTGGGGAAAATCAGTACCTCCTGGCTGGATTTTTACTCCAGGGCCAATCAGAGCCCAGAGCACCAACTTCTGAAAGAATCTGTCCAATGGAACTGCAGGTTGCCTTTCCGCAGGGCTAAACTGAAAAGTAAACAACTTTCTCTGCAACAGCTTTATGTTCAATATTTTTTATTGATGACATTCAAGAATAAATTACATCCTGTGTTCAGCAAAAACAGCCATGCCAGCTCCAAAACATTCAATACAAAACTAGTGTTAACTTTCATCATCAAACTTTTTTATGTTTATAACAGTCTTCTCCCTAACCACTGCAACAGCTTTAAAACACAAAACAAACACTACCTGCTGGCCAAACAAGAGAAATACACTGCATGAAAATATTACAATTGACAGGCTTGAAACCCCCTGTTTCTCCACAAGCAATAATCAGGAATCTTTATTCCTTTGCCTGATTGGAATAAGGAAATAAGCATCTGTTAAGTCCAAAGAGGTGAGAAAGTCCCCTGACCTCATGGCTGCTATGACTGACTGTAGATTATCTGTGCAAAAAGAGGGCGCCTCAGAGACATGGTTCACACCCTCCAAATCCAGGATGAGTCTGAAGGAGCTCTCCTTTGGAATCACAAAGTAAACAGAATATTGACTGGTGCCCAACTCCTTGTGTGCAAGTGGATCAATTTGTCCAGTATCTCTCTGATTGCCCTCACTTTCCATTGAGCAAGACAGGGAGACTCCACAAAGGCATCTGGCAGGAGCAATGTGAACACCAGGGTGTACCCATCATGAATGATCTTGGGTTCACCTCCACTCTCAAAGGTTGCTCCTAGAGTAATACCCAGTGTACCTGGATGTAACTCACCTTGAGCTACTGCTGAAAAAGGTGTGAACAAAATCCAAATAAATAGTCACAATAAAACTCAATAATACTAAGATGTAGACAGTAGTCCAGCAGCGAGAGGGGTGCTATCCAGTCTTTTGCATCGAGTGTCACATGTATGATTGTCTCCCAGTTGGCGAGAGGTCATATGTGTGCTCGATGCAAAGAGCTCCAAGCTCTCAGAGAAGGAGTCTGTTCTCTTGAGGCTAGAGTAGCAGACTTGGAGGAGCTGAGGGAGACAGAGAGGTACATAGAGGAGGCCTACAGGGACGTTCTAGAGAAGTCCTACCTCCAATCTGGCAGCCCCTGTGCTGCCTCGGAGGAAGGAGGTTTTTTAAAAGGAGAGTATCACCCTGGTGCAGCTGGAAGTAATCCTGTAGCAAGGACCAGCACATCTTGCACCAAGGATGTGTATCCAGGAGCTACTGCCCAGGAGGAAAGGGTTAGGACAGCTGTTATAGGTGACTCGATTATTAGGCATGTAGCTAGCTGGGCAGCTGGTAGATGTCAGGATCGCTTGGTCACTTGCCTGCCTGGTGCAAAGGTGACGGATCTCAATCATCACCTAAATAGGATTTTAGATATTGCTAGCGAGGAGCCAGCTGTCTTGGTACATGTGAGTACTAATGACATAGGAAAATGTGGGGGAGAGGTTCTGGAAGCCAAATTTAGGTTCTTAAGTAGAAAGCTCAAATCCAGAACCTCTAGGGTAGCATTTTCCGAAGTGCTACTCGTTCCATGCGGAGGGCACAAGAGACAGGAAGAGCTCCGGAGTCTCGCGTGGATGAGGCAATGGTGAAAGGCCGACAGTCGTTCAAAAACGCATGGTTCGGAACAAGGTATCTTACAAATATATCACCAAAACAGGGAAGATATGGTATCCCAATAGCAAGGTTGCAAAAGAGACCTTAGTAGATCAGGTGACCTTAAGTAAAAATCAGGCAAAATATTGCAAATTAACACTGTCAACTAATGAGCAAGATGTAAATAGGAACAACATAGTTTGAAATGTCTATATGCAAATGCCAGAAGCCTAGGAAATAAGATGGGAGAGTTAGAATGTATTGCACTAAATTTAAAAATTAGATATAATAGGCATCTCTGAGACCTGGTGGAAAGAGGATAACCAGTTGGACACTGTCATACCGGGGTACAAATTATATCATAGTGATAAGGTGGCTCGAATTGGTGGAGGGGTAGCTTTGTATGTTAAGGAGGGCCTTGAATCAAATTGAAAATTCTGCGGGAAACAAAACACATCTTGGAATCCCTATGGATTGAAATTCCATGTGTAAAGGGGAAAAGAACAGTGATAAGAGTGTACTACCATCCACCTGACCAGGATGAACAGACGGATGTAGAAATGTTATCAGAAATCAGGGAGGTTAACAAACTGGGCAACACAATAATAATGGGTGATTTCAATTACTTCGATATTGACTAGGTAAATGTAACATCAGGGCATGCTAGGGAGGTAAAATTCCTTGACGAAATCAAGGACTGCTTTATGGAGCAGCTGGTACAGGAGCCAACAAGAGAAGGAAAACTTCTAGACCTAGTGGAGTGTATGATCTGGTGCAGGAGGTAATGGTGCTGGGGCTACTTGGTAACAGTGATCATAATATGATCAGATTTGATATCGGCTTTGGTGTAAGTACACACAGGAAATCCAATATGTTAGTGTTTAACTTTCAAATAGGAGAGTACGATAAAATTATTATTATTATTTATTTGCATTTTGCTCTCACCTTTTTCAGTAGTAGTTCAAGGTGAGTTACATTCAGGTACACTGGATATTTCTTTGTCCCAGGAGGGCTCACAATCTAAGTTTGTACTTGAGGCAATGGAGGGTTAAAAATGAGAAGAAAAGTGAAAAAGAAAACAGAGGAGCAGCTGCAAAGGTCAAATTCCATATCATCATGCTGATCAATCCATAGACTGGTGGGTTGTGTCCATCTACCAGCAGGTGGAGATAGAGAGCAATCCTTTTGCCTCCCTATATGTGGTCATGTGCTGCCGGAAACTCCTCAGTATGTTCTCTATCTCAGCAGGTGGTGGTCACACACAGCAGCAGCTCTGGCTAGGTCTCCAAGCCTAATTTTTAGGTTTTGTTGAGTACCTGGGGTTGAGGGCTCTTCTTGAGCAAGTGCAAACCTGGTGGTGCCAGGTCCCTCCTTTTCTCCCCCTCCCGCTGGCTACGTAAAAAAAAAAAAAAATTTTTGGACGTCCTTAAGGGCATTTATTTCAACGTTTATTGCAGCTGCTCACTGGGACACCAGTTCGTTACAGCTCGGAGCGAGAAGCAGGTAATTTTACCTTTTTATAGCGGGCAGGGGGTTCCCCGTTCGGTCTCCACGTGGCTTATGGCGTCGGAGGGCGAGGGCGCGAGGATTCGCTCCCCGGACCGCGTGGGTGCGTCTAGCAGGGATGCGGGGATTTCAAAACCTGAATCGCCTTTGTTAGGCATCAGTTTGGAGTCCGGTCAGTGTCCCGGTTCCTCCTCCGGTGCGGCGGTTTTTCCCGCCATAAGCGCCCATCCCCCGCTGCTCGCCCACTCCATGTTGGCCGGCCACTCTGCTCGGACGGCTTCTTCTTGGGCCGCCCTCGAGCTGGGAGATGTTAATACTATGGTCGCCCTTGATTCGGGCGACGGTAAGAAAGCGGCCAAAGTTAAGCGCCGTTCTTCCCGCGCGGCTCCTTCTTGGAGTTTCACGCTAGACGCCATTTTGGATGCGCAGCACGTTTCTCCCCCGCTCTTGCGAGCGCCGGTTGAGGGTGCGGCTAGGGCTTTGGCTCAAGCTGCAGAAGTGCACAGTTCGGGGGTATTCTCCCCTCAGTTCATTTTGCTGCTGCATCAGGCTTTTCTTATGCAAAACGCTGCCCCTGCCCCCGTCAGATAAAGGGGTTGAGGCCTCCGGAAGCAAACGCCCTCGGGTGGATTTCCAGGCCCTAGAGGACTCTGTCTCCTCTGATGTAGATGAGGGCAGCGTATCTGAGTTCTCCCAACGGTCCTTTGGGGATTCCTTGGAGGAGACGGATTCCCGCTCGGATGGAGCGGATGACCCCTCTGCAGCGTGGATCTTTCGCTCAGAAGATTTGCCCAACCTGTTAGTGCAGGCCATGAGCATTTTGAAGATTTCCTCTCCGGAGGACGTCTCTCCCTCAGCCTCTGTTGGCTCCGCTATTATGCTGGGGACGAAGCGCCCGCCTAGAACCTTCCACGTGCATGAAGCCATGCGCACCTTGATTTCGGCTCAATGGGATGTCCCACAAGCGAGCCTCAAAGTGGGTAGGGCTATGGCCCGCCTCTATCCTCTGCCTGAAGGTGAACGGGAGGCCTTTCTTTGGCCTACCGTGGATTCTTTAATCACTGCGGTGACTAAGAAAATGGCGTTGCCGGTGGAAGGTGGCACGGCCCTAAAGGACGCCCAAGACAGAAGATTGGAGGCGGCCTTAAGGTCGTCCTTCGAGGTGGCTGCTTTAAGTTTGCAGGCCTCAGTTTGCGGCTCCTATGTGGCCAGGGCGTGCCTGACGATTGTGCAGCGGGCGTCCCCCTCGGATCCTTCCTTGAGGGCTGATTGGCCGGCCCTGGAATCGGGCTTGGCTTATTTGGCAGACTTGCTGTATGATGTCTTGAGAGCCTCAGCTAAAGGTATGGCTCAGACAGTCTCTGCGCGGCGGTGGCTTTGGCTGAAGCATTGGTCTGCGGACCACGCCTCTAAGTCTCGCCTGGCTAAGTTGCCTTTTAAAGGCAAGCTGCTTTTTGGGGTCGAGATGGACAAAATTGTGACCGATCTCGGCACGTCTAAGGGCAAGAGGTTACCAGAGGTCAGGGCTCGGGCTAGTGGTGCTCGCCCCGGTTCCTCCAAAGGACGGTTTCAGGAAGCCCGTCAGTATCGCCCGGGCAAGTCAGGCTCCTCTGCCCCCTCTTCCTTCAAGAGGAACTTCTCCCCCAAGCAGCATTCCTTTCGCAGAGACCGCCGTCCCGGAGGTGCTTCCTCCGGTCCTCCCCCAGGGTCTCGTACCCAATGACGGGGCCCTGGTCCATGGCCCAGTGCAGATTGGAGGACGCCTGTCCTCGTTTCTTGGCGAGTGGACCAGGGTAACTTCAGACGCTTGGGTCCTGGAAGTCATAAGAGATGGCTACAAGCTAGAGTTCTGCTGACCCTTAAGAGACGGGTTTGTGCACTCTCTCTGCAAGTCTCCGGTCAAAGCTGTGGCAGTGCAGCAGACTTTGGACAATCTGATCCGCCTGGGTACGGGCGTTCCGGTGCCAGAAGATCAGCTTGGCAAGGGACGTTACTCCTTTTACTTTGTGGTACCAAAGAAAGGAGGTTCTGTACGGCCTATCCTCGACCTCAAAGGGGTCAATCGGGCCTTGAAAGTTCGGCACTTCTGAATGGAGACTCTCCGCTCTGTTATAGTGGCAGTGAAGGCAGGGGAGTTCCTGGCATCCTTGGACATCAAGAAAGCTTACCTGCATATTCCCATCTGGCCTCCTCCTCAACGCTTTCTGCGTTTTGCAGTCCTGGGCCGACACTTCCAGTTCAGAGCCCTCCCGTTCGGGTTGGCTACTGCTCCGCGGACCTTCTCCAAAGTAATGGTGGTCATCGCGGCCTTCCTTCGAAAGGAAGGAGTACAAGTCCATCCTTATCTGGACGACTGGTTGATACGAGCCCCCTCTTATGCAGAGTGCGGCAGAGCTGTAGACCGGGTGATTGCTCTTCTGAGCTCCCTGGGGTGGATCATCAACTGGGAGAAAAGCCAGCTGCGCCCGACTCAGTCCTTGGAATATCTGGGAGTTCGTTTCGACACCCAAGTGGGCAGAGTGTTCCTGCTGGACAATCGAATTGTCAAGCTTCAGGCTCAGGTGGACCAGTTCCTAGTAGCCTCTCCTCTTCGGGCTTGGGACTATGTGCAGCTGTTGGGCTCTATGACGGCCACGATGGAAGTAGTGCCCTGGGCCAGGGCTCATATGAGACCACTACAACTCTCTCTGCTGCAGCGCTGGACTCCAGTGTCGGAGGATTACGCTGTGCGCCTTCCCTTGGACCTAGCGGTGCGCAAGGCGCTGGGCTGGTGGCTGAGGACAGACAAGTTGTCCGCAGGGATGCCTCTTTTGACCCCGGAGTGGGTTGTCGTCACGATGGACGCCTCTTTGACGGGCTGGGGAGCCCATTGCTTGGGAAGGACAGCGCAGGGGCTCTGGTCTCCTGCAGAGGCAAAGTGGTCTATCAACCTCCTGGAACTCAGAGCCATTCGGTTGGCGCTTTTGGAGTTTCTCCTGGTACTGGCGTTGAAGCCAGTGCGGGTCCTGTCGGACAATGCTATGACTGTGGCCTATGTCAATAGCCAGGGAGAGGTACCAAGAGCGCCCCTCTAGCCAAGGAGGCCATGAATCTATGCCAGTGGGCGGAAGCGAACCTGGAACAGCTGTCGGCGGCTCACATTGCTGGAGTCATGAATGTCCAGGCGGACTTTCTCGGTCGCCATACCTTGGATCCCGGAGAGTTGGCAGCTATCGGCTCAGGCGTTCTTGGACATCAAGAAGCGCTGGGGCCAGCCGAGCCTAGATCTGATGGCGTCATCGGCCAATTGCCAAGTGCCGCGCTTTTTCAGCAGAGGACGGGACCCTCGATCTCTGGGAGTAGATGCTCTTCTCCAACAGTGGCCGACACAGGAGCTTCTATATGTGTTCCCGCCCTGGCCCATGTTGGGCAGGGTGCTAGACTGGGTGGCAAAGCATCCGGGCCGGGTAATCCTGGTGGGTCCGGACTGGCCCAGACGTCCCTGGTATGCGGACTTGATCAGGCTCTCAGTGGACGGATCTCTGCGACTGCCAGCAGAGCAGGGCCTGTTGCATCAGGGTCCCGTAGTGATGGAGGATCCCTCCCAATTTGGTCTTAAAGCCTGGCTATTGAGCGGCAGTGTCTGAGGAAGAAAGGCTTCTCAGACAAGGTCATCGCCACTATGCTGAGAGCGAGGAAGCGCTCTACTTCTACTGCTTACGCCAGGGTTTGGCGTACCTTTGCATCGTGGTGTGAGGCAGGCTCACTTTCTCCCTTCACTGCTCCAATTTCTTCAGTGTTGGCGTTCCTGCAAGAAGGTCTGGAGAAAGGCCTGTCGCTCAGTTCCCTTAAAGTCCAGGTAGCGGCTCTGGCTTGCTTCAGGGGCCGCCTGAAGGGTGCTTCCCTGGCTTCGCAGCCAGATGTGGTGCGCTTTCTCAAGGGAGTTAATCACCTGCGCCCTCCTCTGCACTCAGTGGTACCTGCATGGAATCTCAATCTGGTGCTAAGAGCCTTGCAGAAGCCGCCTTTTGAACCCTTGTCGAGGGCATCTCTGAAAGACCTGACGTTGAAAGCAGTCTTTTTGGTGGCTATCACTTCAGCCAGAAGAGTTTCTGAGCTCCAGGCGCTATCATGTCGAGAGCCCTTTCTGCAGTTCACTGAGGCAGGAGTGTCTATTCGCACAGTGCCTTCCTTCCTGCCCAAGATTGTTTCTCGCTTGTGAATCAGCAGCTCTGTCTCCCATCCTTTCGTAGGGAGGACTACCCAGAGGAGTACTCTGCTCTCAAATATCTAGATGTGAGACGAGTCATAATCAGATACTTGGAAGTGACCAATGATTTCCGGAAGTCGGATCATCTGTTTGTCCTGTTTGCAGGTCCTCGTAAGGGTCTGCAGGCTGCTAAGCCTACAGTGGCAAGATGGGTCAAGGAAGCCATTGCAGCGGCTTATGTGGCCGCGGGGAAGGTGCCGCCTATCCGGCTGAAGGCTCATAAGTACATAAGTAATGCCATACTGGGAAAAGACCAAGGGTCCATCGAGCCCAGCATCCTGTCCACGACAGCGGCCAATCCAGGCCAAGGGCACCTGGCAAGCTTCCCAAATGTACAAACATTCTATACATGTTATTCCTGGAATTTTGGATTTTTCCAAGTCCGTTTAGTAGCGGTTTATGGACTTGTCCTTTAGGAAACCGTCCAACCCCTTTTTAAACTCTGCTAAGCTAACCACCTTCACCACTTTCTCCGGCAACGAATTCCAGAGTTTAATTACACGTTGGGTGAAGAAAAATTTTCTCCGATTTGTTTTAAATTTACTACACTGTAGTTTCATCGCATGCCCCCTAGTCCTAGTATTTTTGGAAAGGGTGAACAGAAGCTTCACATCCACCTGTTCCACTCCGCTCATTATTTTATATACCTCTATCATGTCTCCCCTCAGCCGTCTCTTCTCCAAGCTGTATAGCCCTAGCCTCCTTAGTCTTTCTTCATAGGGAAGTCGTCCCATCCCCGCTATCATTTTAGTCGCCATTCGCTGCACCTTTTCCAATTCTACTATATCTTTCTTGAGATGCGGCGACCAGAATTGAACACAATACTCAAGGTGCGGTCGCACCATGGAGCGATACAACGGCATTATAACATCCTCACACCTGTTTTCCATACCTTTCCTAATAATACCCAGCATTCTATTCGCTTTCTTAGCCGCAGCAGCACACTGAGCAGAAGGTTTCAGTGTGTTATCGACGACGACACCCAGATCCCGTTCTTGGTCCGTAACTCCTAACGTGGAACCTTGCATGACGTAGCTATAATTCGGGTTCTTTTTTCCCACATGCATCACCTTGCACTTGCTCACATTAAACATCATCTGCCATTTAGCCGCCCAGTCTCCCAGTCTCGTAAGGTCCTCTTGTAATTTTTCACAATCCTGTCATGATTTAACGACTTTGAATAACTTTGTGTCATCAGCAAATTTAATTACCTCGCTAGTTACTCCCATCTCTAAATCATTTATAAATATATTAAAAAGCAGCGGTCCTAGCACAGACCCCTGAGGAACCCCACTAACTACCCTTCTCCATTGTGAATACTGCCCATTTAACCCCACTCTCTGTTTCCTATCCTTCAACCAGTTTTTAATCCACAATAGGACATTTCCTCCTATCCCATGACCCTCCAATTTCCTCTGTAGCCTTTCATGAGGTACCTTGTCAAACGCCTTTTGAAAATCCAGATACACAATATCAACCGACTCCCCTTTGTCCACATGTTTGTTCACTCCTTCAAAGAATTGAAGTAAATTGGTCAGGCAAGATTTCCCCACACAAAAGCCATGCTGACTTGGTCTCAGTAATCCATGTCCTCGGATGTGCTCTGTAATTTTGTTTTTAATAATAGCCTCTACCATTTTCCCAGGCACCGACGTCAGACTCACCGGTCTATAATTTCCCGGATCTCCCCTGGAGCCTTTTTTAAAAATGGGCGTTACATTGGCCACCCTCCAATCTTCCGGTACCACGCTCGATTTTAAGGATAAGTTGCATATCACTAGCAGTAGCTCCGCAAGCTCGTTTTTCAGTTCTATCAGTACTCTAGGATGAATACCATCCGGTCCAGGAGATTTGCTACTCTTCAGTTTGCCGAACTGCCCCATTACGTCCTCCAGGTTTACCGTGAAGTCAGTAAGTTTCTCCGACACGTCCGCTTGAAATACCATTTCCGACACCGGTATCCCACCCAAATCTTCCTCGGTGAAGACTGAAGCAAAGAATTCATTCAGTCTCTCCGCTACGTATTTGTCTTCCTTGATCGCCCCTTTTACCCCTCGGTCATCCAGCGGCCCAACCGATTCTTTTGCCGGCTTCCTGCTTTTAATATACCGAAAAAAATTTTTACTATGTTTTTTTTGCCTCTAATGCTATCTTTTTTTCATACTCCCTCTTGGCCTTCTTAATCTGCGCCTTGCATTTGCTTTGACACTCCTTATGCTGTTTCTTGTTATTTTCAGACGGTTCCTTCTTCCATTTTCTGAAGGCGTTTCTTTTAGCCCTAATAGCTTCCTTCACCTCACTTTTCAACCAGGCCGGGTGTCTTTTGGACTTCCGTCTTTCTTTTCTAATTTGCGGAATATGTATGGCCTTGGGCCTCCAGGATGGTATTTTTGAACAGCGTCCACGCCTGTTGTACAGTTTTTACTCTCTCAGTTGCCCCCCTAAGTTTTTTTTTTACCGTTCCACTAGAGCTCAGGCGGCCTCAATGGCGGAGGCCGGGTCCGTCTCCTTGGAAGAGATTTGCAAGGCGGCAACTTGGGCATCGGCTCATACCTTCTCCAGGCATTACCGCTTGACTGTGGCTGCTCGGGCGGAGGCCCGGTTTGGAGCTTCAGTGTTGCGGTCAGGGATTTCAATGTCCCGCCCTGGGTGAGTACTGCTTCGGTACATCCCACCAGTCTATGGATTGATCAGCATGATGATATGGAAAGTAAAATTATGTATCATACCTGATAATTTTCTTTCCATGAATCATAGCTGATCAATCCATAGCCCCGCCCAGATATCTGTACTGTTTTTATTCTGGTTTCATTTCAGGTTCAAGTTTAGTCTTCAGTTCCTGTTCAGGAGGACTTCGTGTTCAAGTTTTTTCAATTGGATTCTTCAGGAGTTGAGACGATTTTGTGTTACAGTGAGCTGCTGCATTCCTCTCCCCTCCGTTTTACGGGGCTGGATTGAGACCTAAATTCTGCCGGCGCTCCCTCCCGCTTCGTGCGGCTGTAGGGCAGCTTTGTACCCCTTCCGCTTCGGCGGTGGTAGGGTCAGTCAGCTCCTCCCGCGGTTGAAGGATAAGCCAGATCCCCCCGCATCGGCGGGTATGGTGTCCTTCCCCCGCTCCGTGGGGATGAGCTGGGTTAATTCCCCTCCCCCGTTTCGGCGGTGGTGAGCTGGGCAGAGTGTCCCTTTGTGGGTGTAATTCTCTAAGTGCTGAGTCCTGCTGATGGAGCTTTGATATCGACATACTGAGGAGTTTCCGGCAGCACATAACCACATATAGGGAGGCAAAAGGATTGGTCTCTATCTCCACCTGCTGGTAGATGGACACAACCCACCAGTCTATGGATTGATCAGCTATGATTAATGGAAAGAAAATTATCAGGTATGATACATAATTTTACCATTTTACATCAGGCTTGGATGCTGTTAAAAAATACTATCCTGGAAGCCCAGGACAAATATATTCCGTGTATTAAAAAAGGAGGAAGGAAGACCAAACGACAGCTGGCATGGTTAAAAAGTGAGGTGAAGGAAGCTATTAGGGCTAAAAGAAAATCCTTCAGAAAATGGAAGAATGAACCGATTTAAAATAATAAGAAACAGCATAAGGAATGTCAAGTCAAATGCAAAACGCTGATAAGGAAGGCAAAGGGACCTTGAAAATAAGATTGCGTTTTTAGGTATATTAAAAGCAAGAAGCTGGCAAAAGAATCGGTTGGACCACTAGATGACCGAGGTGTAAAAGGGGCAATCAGGGAAGACAAAGCCATAGCAGAGAGATTAAATGAATCACCGAGGAAGATTTGGGAGAGATACCAGTGCCAGAAATGGTATTCAAATCTGACAAGTCGGAGAAACTGAATGAAATCTCTATAAACCTAGAGGATGTAATGGTGTAATTTGACAAATTAAGGAGTAGCAAATCTCCTGGACTGGATGGTATTCATCCCCAAGCACTGATAGAATGAAAAATGAACTTGCGAAACTATTGTTAGTAATATGTAATCAAGCGTGGTTGCGGAAGATTGGAGGGTGGCCAAAGGTTCCAGAGGTGATCTGGAAAATTATAGACCTGTGAGCCTGACGTTGGTGCCGGGAAAATCTTGCCTCACCAATCTATTACATTTCTTTGAAGGGGTGAACAAACATGTGGATAAAGGTGAGGCGGTAGATATTGTGTATGTGGATTTTCAAGACGTTTGACAAAATACCTCGTTTTGACAAAGTACCTCATGAAAGACTCCAGAGGAAATTGGAAAGACATGGGATAGGAGGTAGTTTCCTATTGTGGATTAAGACCTGGTTAAAAGAAAACAGAGAGCAGGGTTAAATGGTCAGTATTCTCAATAGAGAAGGGTAGATAGTGGGGTTCCCCTAGGGTCTGTGCTGGGACTGCTGCTTTTTAACATATAAATGATTTGGAGATGGGAATAACTAGTGAGGTACTTAGATTTGCTGACACAAAGTTGTTAAGTAGCAAGAGGATTGTGAAAATTTCAAAAGGACCTTACAAGACTGGGAGAATGGGCATCTAAATGGTAGATGACGTTTAATGTGAGCAAGTGTAAAGTGATACATGTGGGAAAGAGGAACTTGAATTATTGTTACGTAATGCAAGGTTCCACATTCAGAGTCACCAACCGGGAAAAGGATCTAGGCGTCATCATTGACGATACGTTGAAAACCTCTGCTCAGTGTGTGGCGGCCGCTAAGAAAGCAAATAGAATGTTATGTATTAGGAAAGGAATGGAAAACAAAAATGAGGATGTTATAATGCCTTGTATCACTCCATGGTGTGACCGCACCTCAAATATTGTGTTCAATTCTGGTCATCACATTTCAAAAAAGATATAGTGGAATTAGAAAAGGTACAGAAAAGGGCGACGAAAATGATAAAGGGGATGGTACAACTTCCCTATGAGGAAAGGCTAAAGGGGTAGGGCTCTTCAGCTTGGAGAGAAGAGGGGGAGATATGATAGAGGTTTTATAAAATAATGAGTGGAGTGGAACAGGTAGACGTGAATCACTTGTTTACGCTTTCCAAAAATACTATGACTAAGGGGGCACGCAGTGAAGCTAGAAAGTAGTAAATTTAAAACAAATCGGAGAAAATATTTCTTCACTCAACGTACAATTAAACCCTGGGATTCGTTGCCAGAGAATATAGTAGAAGCGGTTAGCTTAACGGGGTTTAAGAAAGGTTTGGATGGCTTCCTAATGGAAAAGTCCATAGATCATTATTAAAATGGACTGGGGGAAAATCCTCTGCTTATTGTAGAAAGGTATTCACTAGGCCACTCCTCTAGTGGAGGAGTGGCCTAGTGGTAAGGGTGGTGGACTCCGGTCCTGGGGAACTGAGGAACTGAGTTCAATTCCCACTTCAGGCACAGGCAGCTCCTTGTGACTCTGGACAAGTCACTTAACCCTCCATTGCCCCAGGTACAAATATAAGTACCTGTATATAATATGTAAGCCGCATTGAGCCTGCCATGAGTGGGAAAGCGTGGGGTACAAATGTAACAAAAATAAAATAAATAAGCAGCATAAAATGTATTGTACTGTTTTGGGATCTTGCTAGGTACTTGTGACCTGTATTGTTCCACTGTTGGAAACAGGATGCTGGGCTTGATGGACCTTCGGTCTGTCCCTTTTATGGCAATACTTACGTCCCTTAGTCTCCCTCCTGCAGCAACTATAGGTTGGACTCCCAAAATCTTCATTACAAACTATGCCCTGACAGAAGGGCAGACTGTCCTGGGTCCCTGCCCCCAAACCAGCCTCCTCAAAAGGATTGGGTTCTTTGGAAAAACTACTACTACTACTTAACATTTCTAGAGCACTACCAGGGTTACGCAGCGCTGTACAGTTTAACAAAGGACAGTCCCTGCTCAAAGGAACTTACAATCTAAAGGACGAAATGTCAAGTTGGGGCAGTCTAGATTTCCTGAAGAGAGGTATAGTGGTTAGGTGCCGAAGGCGACATTGAAGAGGTGGGCTTTGAGTAAGGATTTGAAGATGGGCAGAGAGGAGGCCTGGCGTATGGGCTCAGGGAGTTTATTCCAAGCTTGGGGTGAGGCGAGGCAGAAAGGGCGGAGCCTAGAGTTGGCGGTGGTGAAGAAGGGTACTGAAAGGAGGGATTTGTCTTGAGCAGAGGTTACGGGTAGGAATGTAAGGGGAGATGAGGGTAGAGAGGTAAGGAGGGGCTGTAGATCGAGTGCATTTGTAGGTTAGTAGGAGAAGCTTAAACTGTATGCGGTACCTGATCGGAAGCCAGTGAAGTGACTTGAGGAGATATGAGTATATCGGTCCAGGCGGAAGATAAGACGTGCAGCAGAGTTCTGAACGGACTGAAGGGGGGATAGATGGCTAAGTGGGAGGCCAGTGAGGAGTAGGTTGCAGTAGTCAAGGCGAGAGGTAATGAGAGAGTGAATGAGAATTCGGGTGGTGTGCTCAAAGAGGAAAGGGCGAATCTTGCTAATGTTATAGAGGAAGAAGCGACAGGTCTTGGCTATCTGCTGGATATGCTCAGAGAAGGAGAGGGAGGAGTCGAAGATGACTCCGAGGTTGCGGGCAGATGAGAGAGGGATGATGAGGGTGTTATCAACTGAGATAGAGAGTGGAGGGAGAGGAAAAGTGGGTTTGGGTGGGGAAACAATAAACTCAGTCTTGGCCATGTTCAGTTTCAGGTGGTGGTTGGACATCCAGGCATCAATGTCGGATAAGCAGGCCGATAACCTACTGCTCTGACACCAAATCTGCCAAGCCAATACCTGTGAGACTGTCGAAACCAGCCTCTTCTAAAAGAATCTCTGAGATGTTTTAGGCCTGTCCTCCAGCAGCATTGGTATTTCGTCTCATGTAGACTCAACGAGCTTATCCAGCTCCTCACCAAATAATAGAGACCCCCGAAAGGGAAATTTACCAAGCTTTGATTTTGAGGTCACGTTGGCTGACTACCACGCAACCATAAGGATCTCCTGGCTGCCACACTAACAGCCATGAACTTAGTCAATGCCTGAAGATGATTCAGAGCATTACTTAAGGAGGAACCCATTTCAATTTTAACCACCTGTTGGTCCATCAAAGTCATATCATCTGAGGGTCCATCCAAGACCCACTCCGACCACCAGAAACAAGCTCTGCCTATGAGAACCCCATAAACAGCTGCATGAACCACCAAAGCTGCAACATCAAAATTCTGCTTTAGCAGGGCTTTCATCCTATGGTCCTGGGGTTTCTGCAATGCTATACCTCTGTCTACTGGAACTGTATTTCAGTTAGTAACAGCTGGGATCATCAGGGGGTCCACTACCGGAGGACGCAAGGACTCGTCTTGCTCCAGGATCGGATGTAAATGCACTATAGATTTTGTGACCTTAAAGGGCGCATCTGGGGAATTCCATCCCTGATATCCTTATACATGGGAAAGGACCATGAGGACTTCCGAACCCCCTTCAATATCAGGTCCACCATACGTGGCACAGGTTCCTAATCAAACTTCAACACTGCGACCTCTGGCTGATTAGTTCTTGTAACTCCTCTGTATGAAACATTTGCACCACTGAGGAATCCTCTCCATGCATCCTCCTCTGAAACATCCTTGCCCAGCTGCTCCTCATCTGCCTATTCTGGGAATCCTCAGAAAACTGCGAACCTTCCTCCAAAAGCTCTTCCTCCTCCCAATACAGCCGTTGTCGCTTAGTGGAAGGAGGAGGTCCCCTGTAGCCCCTCCGGTATCTGTTCTGCCTGTCCTCCAGCTCTTTTCAAACAAAAAGCCTTATACATTGCCAGGATGAATTCAGGTGCAAAATCCACTTAGGAGACTGGGCCTGATCCACTTCTATCCTAGAATCTTGGCCATGGGCTCCAGCTGCAGTGACTGCTCTGCCCCTGTTGCAGAATTCAAGATGCTGGCAGTTCCTGCCGCTGCCATGTCCTGTGTGCCATAACTGCCTGCCTCAGTAAAGTTCCCACAGGAATCCAGTTTCCATCTTGACCCAGTGACTTGCTGACTAATTCCCCCCCCCGCCCCCCCCCCCCCCCCCCGTAGGAGACGCATCTATTCCCTGACAGACACAGATGGTGCACTACTTCTTCAGTTTCTCTGTGTTCACTGTAGCTGCTCTTCTGAGGCGCTCACAGGAATCTGCCACCCAACAATCTCCCCTGAGGATGCCCCGAATTGCTCCAGAGGGGAGAGAATACAATCAGGACATCATGGCCCAAAGACGCTGCACCCTTAGGTACTGCGAGGATCACAAAATGTATAATTATCTTTTTTTTTTCTTTCTAAGAGCAGACCCCGTGGGCTCTCTAGGCTGTCCATTTTCCGCCAGGCAAAGAATAACCGAGGCACACTTCAAATTGTCTCTAAAGGGTGTGGGGAAGGGAGGAGGGACGCGGCCACCTGGGTGTAACACCTCTATGGGCCTCAGCCCCTGTCTAGCACTAAAATGCCGACGACTGCCTCTGAGAGGGAAATTCAAACAATCCAAAGCTTATTAAACTAGAGGAGTGGGTTACAGCTGGAAGCAAATGCCCCTTGTAGAAACATTCAGTAGGGGTGAAAATAGAGCCATTCATCAGCACAAAGGGGGAAGAGGAGACCAGAATAAAAACTATACAAAATACAATCAAGCCATCCAAAAATTGCTGGAAAGCTGTGAGCTCAAAAGCTCAGTCTAGGCAACAAAATTCTGGATCTGGAACCCTGACGATGGAAGTTTACTTGGACATTGTAGTCATGGAGACGTGGTCAATGAGTCTCATGAATGGGATATTGCCATACCTGGCTATAATCTATTTAGGAGGAATGAGAAGGCAGAAAAGATGGAGTAGCAGCTCTCTATGTCAAAAACAATATTGAAGCAGTTGAAATGCAGGGATGTGGGTTAGAGAGAGTTGTGGATTGTCCTCAGAAGATGAGATGATTCTTCCTTCCGCCCTCAGAGGTGTTGTCTACTGACCTCCACCTCAAACATAACAAGAGATGTAATCAATAATATGAGGGTAGAGAGAATTCTGGGTGACTTGAATCCACCGGTTGAGGATTGGAGTAACCTATTTGCAACTCTGGAAGATTGGGATTGATGGATGTCAAACTCTAGAGAATCTAAACATTCTATTCTTAACCATATTATTTACTAGTAAAAAAAGGCCCATTTCTGTCAGAAATGAAAGGGGCTTACAAGGTTTTCCTCGGAGTGTATGTTTGAGAGAGAGTGTGTGTGAGAGATGGAGTGTGTGTGTCAGGGAATGAGAGAGAGAGAGAGACGGAGAGTGTCTGTGTGTGTGTGACAGAGTGTGATAGAGAGTGTGTCAGAGACAGAGTGTATGTGAGAGACAGAGAGTGAGTGAGTGTGTGCCCCCACACCCCTCTCAAGACCCTCTGCCCCCCCTCCAGCGACCCCCCCCCCTCTCCCCTGCCTCCCCTCCAGCCACCCAGGTTGTGTAGCGAATTCTTCGGGGCAGGCAGGAAAGATCCCCGGTCCTGCCTGCCCGCTGCTGGCGCTGACCCTCCCCCGCTGCCGGATCACTGTTCAAAATGGCCACCGAAACTTCCAATGGCAGACTCGCGAGACTTTCTGCTGGAGAAGAGACGGCGCTTTATGCCTCTATACAATCTGCTGTGTGATCGCAAGATGCACTTTTTATTTTTGTATCCAGTGATCTTAAAAGTTTATGTAGATGGTCAGTGGACAAATTTAGATTATATACTGTTATCTTCTGCTTTTGCCATGGTGAATGTAGCTGAGATTGGTCCTCCCTTGGTCTTCGACCACTCCCTTATCGGGCAGGATTTGGCAATTGATACATTTCGTGTTGCTACAGGTAGTTGGCGCTTTCCAGCATATTTACATGATGATTCTCATTTCCAGCAATTTTTACAGCAGAAATGGGAGGACTGATACTTTTAATGCACAACATGCCGATGAGCTGGTACCTTTTTGGGAGACAGCGAAAGTAGTTCTGCATGGTGACATAGCATATGTTGGGACACTTTTGTCGGGAAATCATGGTTTTGGAGAAAAAGTATCATTTGGCTAAATGTGGGAGGGAGGTTCTGGAAGCCAAATTTAGGCTCTTAGGTAGAAAGCTGAAGTCCAGATCCTCCAGGGTCGCATTTTCAGAAATGCTCCCCGTTCCACGTGCAGGACCCAAAAGGCAGGCAGAGCTCCAAAGTCTCAATGCGTGGTTGACACGATGGTGCAGGGATGAGGGATTTAGGTTTGATAGGAACTGGGCAACATTCTGGGAAAGGGGGAGACTTCCGAAAGAATGGGCTCCACCTTAACTGGGATGGAACCAGGCTGCTGGCACTAACTTTAAAAAAAAAAGCTATTAAACTAGAATGGGGGGGAGCCAACAGTCACCCAAAAGCGCATGGTTCGGTGTGGAGTATCCTTGAAGGATACTATTGAAACAGGACATTTAGGGAATCCTAGTAGAGAGGTTTCAACAGTGCTTAAAGTATGCCAGGTGTGCTTAATGAGAAAGCAGGATTAAGGATGCGCATTATCCCTTTCAACTTCTAAGCAGCTTGTAGATCAAAGGAAAAAACACAATTTGAACTGCCTGTATACAAATGCTAGAAGCCTAAAAAAATAAGATGGGAGAGCTAGAATATATAGCACTAAATGATGAGGTAGATATAATAGGCATCTCAGAGACTTGGTGGAAAGAGGACAATCAATGGGAAACTGTGTTAACAGGGTACAGGGTTGTGCTATATGTTAAAGGGAATTGAGTCAAATAAAATAAACATTCCACATGATACAGATAGCAGCGTGGAATCAATATGGATAGAAATTACATGTGTGAAGGGAAGGAGTATTCTTGTAGGGTTGTACTACCGTCCACTGGGACAGAATGAACAGATGGTTGAAGAAATGTTTAGAGAGATTAGGAAAGCTGGCAAATTGGGCACTGCTATAATAATGGGTGATTTCAATTACCAAGATATTGACTGGGTAAATGTTACATCAGGGAGTGCCAGGGAGATAAAAATTTCTAGATGTACTAAATGACTGCTTCTTGGAGCAGCTGGTCCAGGAACAGATGAGACGGGGAGCCATTTTGGATCTGGTCTTTGGTGGCATGCAGGGCATAGTGCAAGAGGTGGCGGTGTTCGGTCCCTTGGATCAAGTTTGAGCTACTATCTGGGATGAACCCATTAAAGAAATCTACTGTAGCTGCATTTAATTTTCTAAAGGGTGACTATAATAAACTGAGGAAAATGGTTAAAAAGAAACTAAAAGGATCATCTGCAAAGGTTAGGACACTAAATCAGGCATGGACGTTATTAAAAAATACCATCTTGGAAGCCCAGTCCAGATGCGTTCCATGTATTTGCAAAGGTGGAAAGAAGAGAAAACGTCAGCCAGCATGGTTAAAAGGTGAAGTAAAAGAGGCCATTACAGCCAAAAGATTGTACTTCAAAGAATGGAAAAAGGACCCAAATGAAGGAAATCCAAGATGGCCGACTGACAAGACGTGCAGAGAGGAGCTCCTCCGGTCAACTCCGGAGATCTCCACTTTTGGAAGCTACATTCAATAGCTGACCCAGCATGACTGCTGAGACAGATTTGCATACAATAGATGTACCGCATGCAAATTATCTTATGTATATTCATCGTGGATATCTGGAAACCTAACAGGCTGTTTGTGCCCCAAGGACTGAGTTGAAAACCCCTGGTATAAACATTGGGAATAGAAAGAGTAATACAATATTGGGGTGCATTGGCAGAGCTGTTTTGAAGGTCATAGAGCCAGCATAGTGAATACTGCACAATGGCATTGAGGTGCAGTGCCAGTGCCAGAGCTTAATGCAGACATGTCAGTAGTAAAGAGACAAGGTGTTACAGGGCAGACCTGATACTGCATGAGCTTTACATCTAGACCTAAGGCCAGTGGTGTGCTGGAGCCGGCTCGCACCGGCTCACAAGAGCCGGTTGTTAACTTTGCTCGGCTTTTGCGAGCCGGTTGTTGAATTGCGTGAGCCGGCTCTCTTCCTCCCTCCCAATCTGGTCCCTTACGTCAGCGACTTCACGAATTCTTCGGGGTCGCTGCAAGCGCTGACTCTCCCACGCTGGCGCTGCAGGTTCGCATTTTAAAAATGGCCGCCGAGACTTCTGCCAAAGTCTTGGAGGCCGCCCTTGTAAGTCTTGGCGGCCATTTTGAATCGCGAACCTGCAGCGCCAGCGGGGGAGAGTCAGCGCTTGCAGCGACCCCAAAGAATTTGTGAAGTCGCTGACGTAAGGGACTGGATCCGGAGGGAGGGAGTTGAATTCGCCGAACTCGGGAGGGGGTGGCAAGGGAGAGAAGGGAGTCGCTGAGCATTTGTGAATGGAGGGGAGGGGAGAGAAGGGTCACTAGGTGCAGGGCAGGGCACGGGAGAGGAGGGTCACTGCTGGACATAGGTGGATGGAGGGCAGGGGAGAGGAGGGTCACTGCTGGACATAGGTGCATGCAGGGCAGGGGACAGGAAGATCGCTGGGTTTAGGTGCATGCAGGGCAGGGGACAGGAGGGTCACTGGACATGGGTGGATGGAGGGCAGGTGTCACTGCTGGACATGGGTGGATGGAGGGCAGGGAAGGGGACAGGAGGGTCACTGGACATGGGTGGATGGAGGGCAGAGGAGAGGAGGGTCACTGCTGGACATGGGTGCATGCAGGGCAGGGGACAGGAGGGTCACTGCTGGACATGGGTGCATGCAGGGCAGGGGACAGGAGGGTCACTGCTGGACGGGTGCATGCAGGGCAGGGGACAGGAGGATCGCTGGGTTTAGGTGCATGCAGGGCAGGGGACAGGAGGGTCACTGCTGGACATGGGTGGATGGAGGGCAGGGGAGAGGAGGGTCACTGCTGGACATGGGTGGATGGAGGGCAGGGGACAGGAGGGTCACTGGACATGGGTGGATGGACGGCAGGGGAGAGGAGGGTCACTGCTGGACATGGGTGGATGGAGGGCAGGGGACAGGAGGGTCACTGGACATGGGTGGTTGGAGGGCAAGGGAGAGAAGAAATGCTGGGCATGGATGGAGAGGAGAGAAGAGTGAGGAAGGAGATGAGATGAGGGAAAAGGAAGAGAGGAGAAAAACTGCACATGGATGAAGAAAATAGGCAGAAGCTGAGGACCAGAAATGAAGAAGAAAGGAAGAAAGAAATAAATGGAAAGGAAGCCCTGGAAACGGAGTTAAGAGGATAGATAGCAGCAGAATCGGATACTGGGCCAGCATGATCAGAAAAACAGTCACCAGACAACAAAGGTAGGAAAAAAAATCATTTTATTTTCATTATAGTGTTTGGAATATGTTCACTTTGAAAATCAGGTGCTCAACATTAAAAGTTTATATTTATTTACTTATTTATGGCATTTTATCCCACATTAAACATGAATTAGATTGGAACCTGGGATCATTTAAATTTTTTTTCCTGGAGAGAGTAATGCATTGCCCCCCCCCCCCCCCCCCCCGCTATAGCCAGCTCTGCAATTTTGGGGGGGGGGGGGGGGGGCGCAGAGGTGGACCGGGGAGAGAGCCTGTTGTTAAAAATTTACCAGCACACCACTGCCTAAGGCTCTATCCTATGAAACTTGCTTTGCCTTTTCTGAATGCTGTTGCCAACACTTGGAAAGGTTCTTGTGAATGAATGACAGGTTTTAATCAACTGTGGACCATTGCCAACAGAAGGAAGCTTTGCAAATACTGGCTGCAGTGTTATTTATCAGTGTCTACCAATGGCATCTCTTCTATATTTGGTTCTGGGGAAGAGGTTTGGCTGATAGGACTGGAATTCAATAGCTCTAGTTTTCCATTGCAGATGAGAACGTCAGTGGAATTTGTCAAAACTCAGGGCCCCGCTTTCTCATCTCATTTACTCACTGGATTTTGAGCCTGATGCATTCTTGTGGTTTGAGGTTTCTGGCTCTCCTTGACATTTCACCTGTGATGTATGCTGTGTCCTATCCTAGGAAACTTTTAACTCTTCGTGTACAGGAGGTAGGAGAAATCTACAGTCAGAGCATATGCCTATAAAAGAAGCATTGGTGCAGGATAAGCTGGGTAGGAAAATAAACTGGGGTTTGGCATCCTTTGATCAAGTGCTAAAATCTTGCATCATCTCCCTGGGAGATGTTTTTTTTTTTTTGGGGGGGGGGGGGGGGGGAGCAAGAGAAAGGAATGAAATGACATCCATTCTGGGGTTTGGAAAGGGGTGGAGGCTTCTGACAAAATTCAGCTTCCACTTGCCTGCCTGACACAACTCCTCCCATAACTTGCATGTCAGCTGAGGAGTGAAATTTAGTACAGCTGGCCTGCAGGCTTTTAAAACCATGAGCGCTGAATCATTCATTTAGAATAGGACCAACTTCTGAAGGAAGTAGAGGGCAGTGTTGTTCAAAGTACTAGATCAAAGTAGTTTAGTAAAAATAAATGTATATTTTAATACTTATGTAAACATAAAAGTACAGTGAAGAACACTTTAAAAAATTTACTTAAGTGAAAGTTAAAAATGTTATTGCCTAATATAATACTTCTTGAGTAAAAAGTAAAAGTACCACAACTACAATTGTGCAACTATTGTTAGCATTTTTATCCCAACAACTTTGTTGTTCTATAATTCACTCCAACTTCCTTATAGTAAACTAAAATTTTAAAATGGCATGTGCTTGTGAGTCATTAAACTAGCACAGATAAAAAGGTGTTCAACAATTACACGGGCAGGAAAGTAGAGTTCCTTCAGATCCGGTCAGGCTACAGTACTGTTGATGTCTTCTGACTGGGTCTACAAGTATTGATCAAGGGAATCTGTCTGAAACATTTGACTTTATAACAAAGAATGTTTTATCATCATTGTGATCTGTATTAGAAGTAATGCTGTCTTCACTTACAAATTCAACTTTATCTTCATTTTCATTGTCATGCTGTCCAGTTACAGAGAAGGCTTTCACAAAGTTGGAATCATTGTCTGTTGTTGCTCTAACAATTTTTCATCTAATGGCAAATTCTGTTTGAATATCTTCAAGAACTGATGCAAGAATATCAAATGTGTGGATACTCTTCAGTCTTAAGACCAGACAAGTAGGCATCTTCTCTAAAGACTATCAATCCAGTGAAGTGTCACCCCAATGTAAAAATTTTGCATGGGATGTCTAGCAGTCTGTTGAAGTAAAGACACATCTGTTTACCAAGAACTGCCACAGCTGCAGCTCCATTTCAAAGTGACCAACATCATCACTGTTCTAGGGCCTCTGAGAGACTGGGCAGGGCAGCCGTCCTCCAAGATTGTTGTCTTCTGCTGCACCCCCCACCCCCACACAATCATAACCACTGCCGCCCCCCCCCCCCCCACCCCACACACACACACAATCACTGCTGCTGCTGCAATTCAAATACCTTGGCTGGTGAGCATCCCGAGGTCCCGCCAGCAGCAGAAGAGATCTTCCTCCAGTGCTGACTCTTCACTCTGCCGATTGCCTGACTTTGCGGCTGCTTTTTCTCTCAGGGCATGCTAGGTTTCAAAACCGAGCATGCGCTCCTGAGAGGGAAAGCAGCTGCTTAGCAAGCAATGAGCAAAGTGAAGAGCAGCGCTGGAGGAAGACCTGCAGTGTCTGCTCCTCCGGGTCCTCCCCAGCCTCCGAGGGGAGCCCGGCGCTGGAGTTTTCTCTCTCCTGCTCCTGTTGGGATGAGATTGCCCAGCCCGCCCTCTCGGCAGCCCTGCTGTTTAGCTGGAAACTAGTAAACAGTTCAACAAACACTATTACTGCTACTTATTTAGCGCTTCTAGAGTGCTTTATACCATTATATGCAGGTACTTTCTCTGTCCCTAGTGGCTCACAGTCTGTGTTTTTTGTACCTGGTGCAGTGGAGGGTTAGGTGACTTGCCCAGAGTCAAAAGGAGTGACTTCCCCAGGCTCTCAACTCACTGCACTAACCATTAGACTACCCTTCCACTCCCACAGACAACTCATAGTTGTTATTCCCTGACCAGCAAAATTTAAGTTGAGATGATCCACTGTTTGGATGACAAGGTTTGCGAAAAACAAAATCCTGTTCCAGGTTTGTATTTCATTTGGTTTAATGATTCATAATTTAGGTCTATCTTCCGCTTTTACTTTTTACCTCAAGCATCAGAGGTAACTAGGTAAAAGTAGAAAGAATTGGTGAAACTATTACTTTGGTAAAAGTATCAAATGTTTTCTGTACTTCTTTACAAGTAAAAGTGACAAAACATTTACTTAAGTACAGTCACTAGTTACATTTATTTACATCCTATATAATAAAACGCACCTCCAACATTCTGAAGCTGACTGCATGGCTGAGGCATTCCTGCTCTCTGTATCCATCTCCTGAATTGACATCACGCACTTCCGGGTTCGTCACAAGCAGAAGTGACCAACCGCACGAGGTTTCTCGGCTTCAGAATGTTGGAGGTGTATTCTATTAAATAGGATTGGTCAGTTCCTTGAAGCACAGCCAGAGCTCAGCGTCCTGCACAGTAACACTCAGACACCAGAGAGAGAGTGGGAGGAGGGGAGGCCTGACACCAGAGAGGTGGGGGGGTATCTCTGTCAGACACACACTCTCTCACACAGTCACTTTCTCACTCTCACACACTGTCTCTCACACACTCTATGTCTCACACTGTATCACATTCACTCTCTATGTGTCACACAGTCACTCACACACTCTTGGTCTCTCACACACTCTCTCGCACACTCTTGGTCTCTCACACACTCTCTCGCACACACTGTATCTGTGTGAAACACTCTCTCACACACACACACTTGCACAGTCACTCTCAAACATACACACTCCGAGGAAAACCTTGCTAGCGCCCGTTTCATTTGTGTCAGAAACGGGCCTTTTTTACTAGTAGTAACATAATAACGTAACAGGTGACGGTAGATAAAGACCTGTATGATCCATGCAGTCTGCCCAAGACAAACTCGCAGCACAAGGCATGATGCGACATTACATTCACATATCCAATCCTGACCTGTCCCTGCCACCCTCAGGGCACAGACCACAGAAGTCTGCCCGGCACTGACCTTGTTCTCCAGTTACTGAAACTGAATCTATCAAGCCAAAATCAGGGCACACCGTAGAACTCTGACCAACACTGACTTTGCTTCCCAATTACTGGTGTTGCCATCTAATTACCGCTAAGCCTGTTTGATTCCTTGCCTTCTACACAGGATTCCTTTGTGTTTATCCCACACATTTTTGAATTCCATTCCTGTTTTCATCTCCAGCGGGATGGCATTCTGGTATCTACCACACTCTTCATGATATTGTTCCTGAGTCAGCCCACCTGCAGCCTGAATTCATATCCTCTAGTTCTACCACTTTCCAGTCTCTAGAAAAGGTTTGTTTGTAAACTAAAACTTTTCAAATATTTGAATGTCTGTATCCATATCACCCCTGTCTCTCCTTTCCTCCAGGGTATATATGTTCAGGTCCTCAAGTCTCTCCTCAGTCTTGCAATGCAAACCCCAAACCATTTTCATCACTTTTCTCCAAACCACTTCAAGTCTTTTTACGACCTTAGTAAGATATGGCCTCCAAACCTGAACACAGTACTCCAAGTGGAGCCTCTCCAACAATATGTACAGGGGCATCAACAAATCCTTTCTTCTACTACTAATAATAATTATTTCTATAGAGCTACTAGATGTACGCAGCGCTGTACACGTTCTGCTGATTATATCCCTCTCTGAGCAGCCTAGCATTCTCCTAGCCGTGGCCTTGTCACATTGTTTGGTCACCTTGAGATCTCCGATACCATCACCTCATCTCCTGAGCTATACTTATCTATTTCTCTCCTCCTATTTGGTACATCTCCTTTGGATTTCTGCACCCCAAGTGCATCACTCTGCACTTCTTGGCATTCAATTTTAACTAATATAAATCAATATGATGGAAACCAGAGTATTTTTTTTAACTATTCAATTTACTGTTTTTTTTCCTTTTTTATGCAAAATATTTTCTCCGAGGACAAGCAGGCTGCTTGTTCTCACTGATAGGTGTCGTCCACGGCAGCCCCTCCAATCGGAAACTTCACTAGCAAAGGCCTTTGCTAGTCCTCTCGTGCCCATGCGCACCGCGCATGCGCGGCCGTCTTCCCGCCCGAACCGGCTCATGTTCATCTTCTTTTGTCCGCGCTCGGGACAGTTGTGTTTTACTGCCGTTTCGCGCCCCTCAAGTTGACTCTCGCGCGTCTTCACGATTTCGCAAAAAACAAAAAAAGAAAGACCTCGGTCTTTGTCCCTTCCCGTGTGTCCAGTTTGTTTCCCCGACGTAAGTTTCCTTTCGCTTTAGGGGTAGGCCTTTTTTGTGGCCTCGGTACGGGTTTTTCTTTCTCCCTTATTTTTAGTGCCCTTCGTCACCATCGCGAATTTTGATTTCGCCAGCGTGATTTTTCCGCCCATGTCATCGAAGTCTTCCAGCAGCTTCAAGAAGTGCACCCAGTGTGCCCGGGTAATCTCGCTCACTGATAGGCACGCGTCATGTCTTCAGTGTCTGGGGGCTAGGCATTGCCCACAGGCCTGCAGTCTTTGTGCTCTTTTACAGAAAAGGACTCAGGTAGCGAGATTGGCCCAGTGGAACGTGTTGTTCTCGGGCTCTTCGTCGACAACAGCACCGGAGGCATCGAGTGCATCGACGTCGACAGCATCAAGACCTTCGACCTCGGCATCGACGGCATCGAGGTATCGACCCTCTCCATCGTCGGTACCGAGACATCGGAAGGCTGCGTCGGCGTCGGTGGTACCGGGACCTCCGCTGTTGCTGATGTCGTCGGACGGTGGTGCTTCGACTGGAGTGCAGGTGAGGGCTGTCCATTCCCCTGCTGGTGGCGGTGAACCTTCGGGTGGGTCTCCCCCTACCCTGAGGGCTCCTGCGGTACAGCCCCCCCGAGACTGACCTTCTTCGGCCTCGGCCCCGAGGAAGAGACGGCTGGATTCTGCGTCCTCCTTGTCGGTACCGGGAAGCTCCGGTGACATGTTTCGTTTGAAAAAATCAAAGAAGCATCAACACCGGTCACCTTCCCACATCGGTACCGAGAGCTCTGGGTCGCCGAGGGAGTCGGCACCCAGTAGGCATCGGCACCGGGAGGACCGCTCACCCTCTGTTCAGGAGGTGTCGATGCGCTCCACCTTGGACAGCCCGGAACAGCCTCCACGCCCGGAACAGCCTCTGACCTCGACGCCTGCATCGGCTTCCATGTCTTTCTCCACAGCCGCTCTGCACGAGAGTCTCCGGGCCGTTCTCCCGGAGATCCTGGGAGAGCTGTTGCACCCTTCCCCTCCGGTACCGGGGGTGCTTGTGCCACTGGTACTGTCGAGTGAGGCACCGGCTGGCCCCTTGCCCGGGGTGAGGTCTCCGACATCGACTGCGGCCGCCTCCCAGGAAGGCTCCCCGACGACGTCAGCAGAGGGAGCTTCGCCGGTGCTGGCGAGGGAGTCTACCTCTCGACGCTCCCACCGTGGCCCTGTTTCCACGGAGTCGAGTCAGGCACGGCTTCAGACACAGGTTCATGAACTTGTCTGATACCGATGGTGAGGCCTCGTGGGAGGAGGAGGAGGAGGACATCAGATATTTCTCTGACGAGGAGTCTGATGGCCTTCCTTCTGATCCCACTCCCTCCCCTGAAAGGCAGCTTTCTCCTCCCGAGAGTCTGTCTTTTGCGGCCTTTGTCCGGGAGATGTCTACGGCCATCCCCTTCCTGGTGGTCGTGGAGGATGAGCCAGGGCTGAAATGTTTGAGCTCTTGGACTATCCTTCTCCACCTAAAGAAGCGTCCACAGTACCCATGCATCATGTCCTAAAAAAGACATTGCTGGCGAACTGGACCAAGCCTTTAACTAATCCCCACATTCCCAAGAAGATCGAGTCCCAGTACCGGATCCATGGGGACCCAGAGCTGATGCGCACTCAGTTGCCTCACGACTCTGGTGTGGTGGATCTGGCCCTAAAGAAGGCTAAGAGTTCTAGGGAGCATGCTTCGGCGCCCCCGGGCAAAGACTCTAGAACCTTAGACTCCTTTGGGAGGAAGGCCTACCATTCTTCTATGCTCGTGGCCAAGATTCAGTCCTACCAGCTCTACACGAGCATCCATATGCGGAACAATGTGCGGCAGTTGGCGGGCTTGGTGGTCAAGCTCCCTCCTGAGCAAGCCAAGCCATTTCAGGAGGTGGTCAGGCAGCTGAAGGCGTGCAGAAAATTCCTGGCCAGAGGGGTATATGATACCTTTGATGTTGCGTCCAGGGCCGCTGCTCAAGGTGTGGTGATGCGCAGACTCTCATGGCTGCGTGCCTCCGACCTGGAGAATAGAATCCAGCAGCGGATTGCGGACTCCCCTTGCCGAGCGGACAACATTTCTGGAGAGAAAGTCGAACAGGTGGTAGAGCAGCTCCACCAGCGGGATACCGCTTTCGACAAGTTCTCCCGCCGGCAGCCTTCAGCATCTACCTCCTCAGGTAGACGTTTTTATGGGGGAAGGAAGACTGTTCCCTACTCTTCTGGTAAGTGTAGGTACAATCCTCCTTCTCGACAGCCTGCGGCCCAGGCTAAGCCCCAGCGCGCTCGCTCTCGTCAGCAGCGTGCGCCTCAGCAAGGCCCCACGGCTCCCCAGCAAAAGCAGGGGGCGAGCTTTTGACTGGCTCTAGCAGAGCATAGCCGACATCAACGTATCAGTGCCGGGCGATCTGCCGGTCGGGGGGAAGGTTGAAAGTTTTTCACCAAAGGTGGCCTCTCATAACCTCCGACCGTTGGGTTCTTCAAATAGTCCGGCAAGGATACACCCTCAATTTGGCCTCGAAACCTCCAAATTGCCCACCGGGAGCTCAATCCTACAGCTTCCAGCACAAGCAGGTACTTGCAGAGGAACTCTCCGCCCTTCTCAGCGCCAATGCGGTCGAGCCCGTGCCATCCGGGCAAGAAGGGCTGGGATTCTATTCCAGGTACTTCCTTGTGGGAAAGAAAACAGGGAGGATGCGTCCCATCCTAGACCTAAGGGCCCTGAACAAATATCTAGTCAAGGAAAAGTTCAGGATGCTTTCCCTGGGCACCCTTCTTCCCATGATTCAGGAAAACGACTGGCTATGCTCTCTGGACTTGAAGGACGCCTACACGCACATCCCGATACTGCCAGCTCACAGGCAGTATCTGCGATTTCAGCTGGGCACACGTCACTTCCAGTACTGTGTGCTACCCTTTGGGCTCGCCTCTGCGCCCAGAGTGTTCACGAAGTGCTTGGCTGTAGTAGCAGCGGCGCTTCGCAGGCTGGGAGTACACGTGTTCCCCTATCTCGACGATTGGCTGGTGAAGAACACATCCGAGGCAGGAGCTTTACAGTCCATGCAGATGACTATTCGCCTCCTGGAGCTACTGGGGTTTGTGATAAATTATCCAAAGTCCCATCTTCTTCCAGTACAGAGACTCGAATTCATAGGAGCTCTGCTGGATTCTCGGACGGCTTGTGCCTATCTCACAGAGACGAGAGCCAACAACTTGTCCCTCGTCTCTCGGGTGCGAGCGTCCCAGCAGATCACAGCTCGGCAGATGTTGAGATTGTTGGGCCACATGGCCTCCACAGTTCATGTGACTCCCATGGCCCGCCTTCACATGCGATCTGCTCAATGGACCCTAGCTTCCCAGTGGTTTCACGCTGCTGGGGATCTAGAAGACGTGATCCACCTGTCCACAAGTTTTCTCAAATCCCTGTATTGGTGGACGATGTGCTCCAATTTGGGACGTCCTTTCCAAATTCCTCAGCCACAAAAAGTGCTGACTACGGATGCGTCTCTCCTGGGGTGGGGAGCTCATGTCGATGGGCTTCACACCCAGGGAAGCTGGTCCCTCCAGAAACGCGATCTGCAGATCAATATTCTGGAGTTACGAGCGGTCTGGAACGCTCTGAAGGCTTTCAGAGATCGGCTGTCCCACCAAATTATCCAAATTCAGACAGACAACCAGGTTGCCATGTATTACATCAACAAGCAGGGGGGCACTGGATCTCGCCCCCTGTGTCAGGAAGCCGTCAGCATGTGGCTCTGGGCTCGCCGTCACGGCATGTTGCTCCAAGCCACATATCTGGCAGGCGTAAACAACAGTCTGGCCGACAGGCTGAGCAGGATTATGCAACCTCACGAGTGGTCGCTCAACTCCCGAGTAGTGCACCAGATCTTCCAGGTGTGGGGCACCCGCTTGGTAGATCTCTTTGCATCTCGAGCCAACCACAAAGTCCCTCAGTTCTGTTCCAGACTTCAGGCCCCCGGCAGACTGGCATCGGATGCCTTCCTCCTGGACTGGGGGGAAGGTCTGCTGTATGCTTATCCTCCCATACCTCTGGTGGGGAAGACTTTGTTGAAACTCAAGCAAGACCGAGGCACCATGATTCTGATTGCTCCGTTTTGGCCGCGTCAGATCTGGTTCCCTCTTGTTCTGGAGTTGTCCTCCGAAGAACCGTGGAGATTGGAGTGTTTTCCGACCCTCATCACACAGGACGAAGGGGCGCTTCTGCATCCCAACCTCCAGTCTCTGGCTCTCACGGCCTGGATGTTGAGAGCGTAGACTTTGCCTCTTTGAGTCTGTCAGAGGGTGTCTCCCATGTCTTGCTTGCTTCCAGGAAAGATTCCACTAAGAGGAGTTACTTCTTTTTATAGAGGAGGTTTGCCGTCTGGTGTGACAGCAAGGCCCTAGATCCTCGCTCTTGTCCTACACAGAACCTGCTTGACTACCTTCTGCACTTGTCTGAGTCTGGTCTCAAGATCAACTCTGTAAGGGTTCACCTTAGTGCAATCAGTGCATACCATTACCGTGTGGAAGGTAAGCCGATCTCAGGACAGCCTTTAGTTGTTCGCTTCATGAGAGGTTTGCTTTTGTCAAAGCCCCCCGTCAAACCTCCTACAGTGTCATGGGATCTCAATGTCGTTCTCACCCAGCTGATGAAACCTCCTTTTGAGCTACTGAACTCCTGCCATCTGAAGTACTTGACCTGGAAGGTCATTTTCTTGGTGGCAGTTACTTCAGCTCATAGAGTCCGTGAGCTTTAGGCCCTGGTAGCCCAGGCCCCTTACACCAAATTTCATCATAACAGAGTAGTCCTCCGCACTCACCCTAAGTTCTTGCCGAAGGTAGTGTCGGAGTTCAATCTGAACCAGTCAATTGTCTTGCCAACATTCTTTCCCCGTCCTCATTCCTGCCCTGCTGAACGTCAGCTGCACACATTGGACTGCAAAAGAGCATTGGCCTTCTATCTGGAGCGGACACAGCCCAACAGACAGTCCGCCCAATTGTTTGTTTCTTTTGATCCCAACAGGAGGGGAGTGGCTGTGGGGAAACGCACCATATCCAATTGGCTAGCAGATTGCATTTCCTTCACTTACGCCTAGGCTGGGCTGGCTCTTGAGGGTCATGTCACGGCTCACAATGTCAGAGCCATGGCTGCGTCAGTGGCCCACTTGAAGTCAGCCACTATTGAAGAGATCTGCAAAGCTGCGACGTGGTCATCTGTCCACACATTCACATCTCATTACTGCCTGCAGCAGGATACCCGACGCGACAGTCGGTTCGGGCAGTCAGTGCTTCAGAATCTGTTCGGGGTTTAGAATCCAACTCCACCCCCCTAGGCCCATGTTTATTCTGTTCCATGCTACACTCTCAGTTAGTTGGATAAATTGTTAGGTCAATCTCAGTTATGTCCTCGCCGTTGCGAGGCCCAATTGACCATGTTTGTTGTTTTGAGTGAGCCTGGGGGCTAGGGATACCCCATCAGTGAGAACAAGCAGCCTGCTTGTCCTCGGAGAAAGCGAATGCTACATACCTGTAGAAGGTATTCTCCGAGGACAGCAGGCTGATTGTTCTCACAAACCCGCCCGCCTCCCCTTTGGAGTTGTGTCTTCCCTTGTCTTTGTCTTGCTACATATGGGACTGACGAGCCGGTTCGGGCGGGAAGACGGCCGTGCATGCGCGGTTTTCATGGGCGCACGAGGACTAGCAAACGCCTTTGCTAGTGAAGTTTCCGATTGGAGGGGCTGCCGTGGACATCACCCATCAGTGAGAACAATCAGCCTGCTGTCCTCGGAGAATACCTTCTACAGGTATGTAGCATTCGCTGTGTACAGTGCTCAGACCTCATGCATTACTCCAGAGAACGAAGATGAAGAACGTAAATAATTACAGCACATAGTTTTAAGCAATTTCTCCTCTCTCCCCTGCCTCCCCCTCCGTGTCCAGAGATTCTCCCCTCCCATCCAATCTATGTCCAGTGATTCTCCCATTGCATCCAATCCATGTCCAGCGATTCTCCTCTGCCCTCCCATCCATGTCCAGCAATTCTCCTCTGCCCTGCCCACCCATCCATGTCCAGTGATTCTCCCCTGCCCTCTTCTCCTTCCTGCCACCCTGACTTTCAGCCGTTCATGTTACCTCAGGTCGCAGCGGCGGCAAGCTCGGTTTGCATCGCCTCCAGCCTTCCCTCTGTGTCCTGCCCTCCTCTGACGTAATTTTGTCTTTCCGCGAGGGCAGGACACTGAGAGGGAAGGGAACGCTGGAGGCGAGCTGATAGCTCATTTGCATGCTGTTACAAACCCAGCCAGCTAGCCATCCAGGGAGAGATTATTATATAGATAGTAGTAAAAGGAATATCTGGCTGTTTTAATTTAAACTGCATTAACAATGATAGTACCAAGAGCCATAATTCTACAACCATAGGGTCTCAAAATCTGTCCTTTTCCTGTAGCATTCCCCATTCACTGCAGAATTGTTATGAGATGGAAGGCCAGAGCAGTCTTCACAGCTGCCCTATCACTCTCCAGTGGAGAGGACAACACAGCATAATCCTGATGGTTGCCCTATCTTTCCAGAGGGGGGAGAGAGGCAAAGAGTGATAGAGGTGCCAATTTACCCAGTTCCAGGAAGGAGACTTTAGTTTTAAACTTACATCCCAAAAGAGTATGGTCCTTCCAGTGGAGCTGTCCTTCTAGATGGATGCATGTTAATCAGGCTCCCCAGGTTCTTCCCCACCGAAGGACTAAATACAGCTGCTTGAGTAATGGAACCTTACCAGAGTGGCATCCAGTACTGCAATTAGAGACTGGAGTGACAAAGGCCAATTGTCTGGCAACCTGAGGCGATTTTTGGTGGCGCTGAGAGCAGTGCAAGTGCCTTTGGTGGAGAAATGGATGCGCTGACTGGGCAGTCAGAGTCCTGAAAAAAAAAGTGTGCTGGTATGGTGCCCACCCCAAGAACTCTGAGCTGTGACAATCAGATGGTGGTGCGAGCCAGCTTCTGCCTAGCTTTGGTGAAACCACCATCAGCATACTGGCAATTGCTGTGCAAGTTCCTGGGTTCTCCCCTGTACCACTGAGGAAGCAGACTGCAAATCCACATGAAAATGGCTTGAGTGATTTTGCTGGCTGGGCCTTCTGACCTCTGCCAGGGCTCACCCTCCTTCATACTCTTTGGTACTGAATCTTCAATCTAAAGTGAAACAGCACAGCGGCATCTTATAGCCCGCAGTGATATAAGTGACAAAAATTCTTATTTCTTTGAACCATCTGGATTTATAAGAAATTTTGAGGATAAAAAATATTTTTATTGGTCTTTGGTGGGAGTTCTACTGCATTAAATGCTGACTTGTGCTGAAAGCTAAGGAAACACCTCAATATATGGAGCTTGGGGAGCATTAAGACATGCCAAAGCAGTTGAAACCAAAGCAAATGGCCTCCATTAAAGACATATATGCAGCAAAAGCTCCAAAACCCACCATAAAGGATGGCCTTCAGATGAGCACCATTTGAGCTAAAATTCATCAAGAAATCTAAGGCGGAGATTGGCTGCCCAGTTGGAGGAAATGCTTGAGGCCATTAATGCTTGCCTTGAGACTGCAGGAGCCTTATTGACTGAACTGGAAGAGGATGTTGTAGGTGACTGTATAGAACAACTCCAATTATGTCAGATTGGAAAAATTACAAGACAAAATGGAGAATCAGGAAAACAGAAGCTAGCGGTCTAATCTTTGCATCGTAAGCATTCCAAAGGTAGAGAGACTGCTTGGTAGCCTACATCCGCAAACTTTTAACCACCTGCGTCTCCAGCTCTGTGACTCTCATCTTTTGAGATTGAGCGGGCGCATAGGGAGCTTCGGTTGAGACCAGATCCCATGCTACCACCAACAGCATTTGTAGGAAATTACTATGCTACCAAGTAACAGAGTTGATGCTCCTTCAAGCCAGACGGGAGAAGGTTTATATATTCAACAATATGCAGGGCCGGTCTTAGGTAGGGGCGACAGGGGCAGTCGCACAGGGCCTCGCGCTCCTTGGGGCCTTGTATCTCTGGCACATCTGTCCTCCTGTCTCGGAACACCTCCCTGTCCTGTATCTTAATGTGCATCCACATTTCAGTAGTGAGCAGCAGTGATTTTCATATCCTGTCAGCTGCCGAGCCCACAGCCTCCTTGCTGCTGCATCCCGCCCTCTTTTGATGTTACTTCCTGCTTCCGCAAGGGCAGGATGCAGTAACGAGGAGGCTCTGGGCTTGGCAGCTGACAGGACATGAAAATTGCTGTCTGCTGCTCTCTACTGAAACATGGTGGATGCATATCAAGGTATGGGGTGAGGTGGGGTTTCGAGAGCTCTAAATCTCCTTTTAAACTGATAAATTATGGCTTACGGTGGTGGGCATGGGGGGGGGGGGGGTGCGTGCAGGTGGACCCACTGAACTAGTCTGCACAGGGCCCTACAATTGCTAAGATCAGCACTGAGAATATGAAAGTTAACATCTTTGATGATTTGAGCTTGGAAATGGTGTGTAAAAGGAAAGAGCTCTAGACATACAAGTTGCAACTTCAAGAGAAGGACCTTCAAGTTGGACTTTGGTATTCTGATAGACTTGTATTGACTTTGAATGGTAAAAGGCGCTTCCTTTCTTCACCTAAGGAAGCAAAGAATTTCCTGGCCTCTCTTGTTAAACCTCAATCCAGCTCCAACTCACCAAAAGCCAGCTTTAAACTCGACCAAAGCTTGAGCATTAACACCCACAAACAGGTTCGCCTGTTGAAAGGGCATAAATTCTGACTAAACGATGAAAAACCCAGCAGTAGAAACTAACTACCCAGGGACTTACACTCAAGAAAGTAGAGAGCGTGTGCACTTTCCAGCCGGTCACTTCATCTGATGATGATTCCAATCAGAAGAGGTCTGACGCTTTGGAGATTAAGAAACCTATGACAGACCCGCTCTCCTCTCATACTGCTGCTGTTTAATGTTTGATACCACCTCCAAAGAAGGCAGCTTGAATAGCTGTTTACTATTATGACAGATCTGTTATACAAGATTTCTGGAAGGTTCCTGCAATGATGTCTTTACAAGAGGTGTCTATTCTGCTGTAGCTTACTAAGAATGCAGGGTGGTTCTGTTGACCATTGGAATGCTGTATGCTTTTTTTTTTTTTTTTAGTGAGTTTAACCTAGGGGCTATCATTGATCAAAGACACATAACTCCATAACTTGCTGCTATCACCAAGTTTGATTTCTGTTTTGTGTCTCCGAATTGGTTCCTAATAGTTCTAGCTGTGTCCCGTCTTCCGCCGGGACCAACACTCACCTGCTCGCCACCGGTACCAGTGGGGCCCGGGGCCGCCATGGATGGCCGGCCTTCGCCGCAGGTCCTCCGGTGGCCGGCTATCGCCGGCCAGTGGGGGGGGACGGCTATTGCCTTCAGTCCGGCCACAGAGGATCGCCAGTTGTTCCTGCCGATGGCCGGCTTTCCACTTCCGGGATGGAACCCCTGCAACATGGCGCCGGTGGAGGATAGCCGGCGTCTCTTCCGGTTGCGGGATCAAGCAGGGGAAGAGGTGACTAGCATCACCTCGGATTGGTTACGTGAAGGCTCAACCGCAGGAAGCACCAGCTGGGGTCCCGCGCTAATGAGAAGGCCTACTTAAGGAGCACCACTCCTCCTAGCCAGTGCTTCGGCTTCTCATTCCTGAGAGCTCCGCATCGTTGGATGGAACTCTGTACCTTGCCATCTGCTATTGCCTGCCTTGACCATTGCCTGTGTTAATATGTGTAGATAAAACACCTGCTACTGACTTTTCTTGACCGCTGCCTGCCTTGACCATTGCCTGCTACTGACAAGCTGTTACACAATCACTATAGGGCTTTGAAAAATTTTCCAGGCACAAGTTGAGAGTTGGAGGGGGGGGGGGGGGGGGAGGTGAGTACAGGCCTGAGAAGGATTTGTAGAAGATAGGAGGGACGAGGGGAAGATATCAAATGACAATGAAGATGCAATATAAAGGGTGGGAAATGGGCGTTTTGGGTTAGGGACGGGTAATAAGGGACAAGAGTGGATTGGGGGAGGGGATGGGGTGGGTTTGGAAGCATGTTTGATTGGGTATTAACACTGTAATTGGGTACTTGGGTGGAATGCTGATAGCTGCGAGGCGGCAGAGATATTAGGAATTGGAAACCTTATCTATATCAAGAGGTAGTTGGAACGTCTATCAATTTAAAATAGCCACATGGAAAACGGATATTGAAATACCTTAAGGAGCTAAAAAAATAGATATTGCTATGTTGCAAGAAACTAATCTCATACTTAGTGAGATGGAAAAATTGAAAAGAGGGAGATGGGGTGAAGTGTTTTATTACTCAGGGGGTTCCAAACGTAGAGGGGTTACTATCCTAATTAAAAACACCTTACCTTTTGTACTCTACATTCTCCGAGGACAAGTAGGCTGCTTGTTCTCACGACTGGGTTGACGTCCACGGCAGCCCCCACCAACCGGAACAAAACTTTGCGGGCGGTCCCGAAAGCAGGGCACGCCCACCGCGCTTGCGCGGCCGTCTTCCTGCCCATGCGCGACCGTTCCCGCTCAGTCTTTTCTTTTCCGCTCTGGAGAGAGCCGCGTTCGTCTCTGTCAGCCCCGGAAACCGGATCGCGTGTTCGCCGCGAGCTTTTTTCTTCGTTCTGTTTTTCAATTTTCTGTTTTATTTTGTTTAAAAAAAAAAAAAAAAAGAACCTTGTTTTCCCTCGTCTTTTTAGAGGGGACGTCTCGTTGCGGCCTTGTGGCTGCGCGGTCGAGTTATTTTTCGAGACGTGACTTTTACCGCCACCATCGACTTTGACTTCGCCGACACGATTTTTCCGTCGATGTCCTCGAAGGTCCCGAGTGGATTTAAGAAGTGTGGTCGGTGCGGCCGGCATATCTCGCAGACCGACACTCACGCTTGGTGCCTCCAGTGCCTCGGGCCGGAGCACGATACCAAGACGTGCACCTTGTATCTCGGTTTCCGGAAACGGACACAGGTAGCGAGGCAAGTTCTACGGGACCATCTTTTGGAACTTGCGCCGGCCCCTCGACGTCGACTTCGACGGCATCGGTGTCGACGGCTGGATCTTCGGTACCGATGTCCACGAAATCGGCGCCGATGGCACCGACCCCAGGAGCACAGGTCCCGTCGGCCCGCCGGTCTTCCGGAGACGGCAGGGGTGAGCGGCCACGTGGGCAATCGGCCCCGGTCACTCCCTCTACCCAGGGCCCTCAGGACCGAACCCTGTCAGACACGATTCCTCGAGGCCGAGGGGGATCTACTTCCTCCTCCTCAATTCCACCAAGCGCCGATGACGGGCACCGAAAAAAGTCAAAGAAGCACCGTCATCGGTCGCCCACGGTGCATACGGCTCCCGGCGCCAGGGATGATTCGACGCCGAGGAAGCGGCAGCGCCGAGAGGAGAGGTCCCCCTCTGTGGTAGAGGTATCGTCACGCCAGGGTGCCAGCACTTCGGTGCCGTCTCCTGGACCCGACCAGCTTCCGGCACCGACACCTCTACCGGCCCCCTCGCCTTTCCCGACAGCGGGCCTAGACGAGTGCCTCCGAGCCATCCTTCCGGGGATCCTGGAAGGGCTGATGCGCCAGACTGCCGGCGCCGGGGGTGCTTGCGCCCTCGGCGCCGTTGAGGGAGGAGCCGGCGTGCTCTAGCCCAGTGCCGAGGCCTTCGACACCGCTTGCGGCGCCGGTCTTGACCGCCACGCAGGTGGAGTCGACGTCGATGGAGGGAGCTTCATCCCCGCCGGCGCGGGAGTCCACCGCTCGATGACGCCACCAAGGTCTCGGTGCCTCGACGTCGAGCCGGGCCCGGTTGAGGACTCAGCTGCACGAGCTCATGTCCGACACCGAGGAAGAGGCCTTGTGGGGGGAGGAGGAGGACCCCAGATATTTCTCCTCAGAGGAGTCTGTGGGCCTTCCCTCCAACCCCACTCCTTCACCGGAGAGGAAGCTCTTGCCACCTGAGAGCCTCTCCTTTGCCTCCTTTGTCAGGGATATGTCTATCTGCATTCCCTTCCCCGTGGTCTCTGTGGACGAGCCGAGGGCCGAGATGCTCGAGGTCCTCGACTATCCATCACCACCTAGAGAGTCCTCCACGGTACCGTTGCACAATGTCCTCAGAGACACTGCTTCGGAACTGGTTGAGACCATTATCTAATCCCCACCATCCCAAGGAAGCGGAGTCCCAATACAGGATCCACTCGGACCCAGAGTTAATGCGGCCTCAATTGCCTCATGACTTGGCGGTCATGGACTCTGCTCTCAAGAGGGCACGGAGTTCGAGGGATACTGCCTCGGCACCCTCGGGGCGGGAGTCTCGCACTCTGGACTCGTTTGGGAGGAAGGCCTACCAATCTTCCATGCTCGTGACCCGCATCCAGTCCTACCAGCTCTACACGAGCATACACATGCGGAATAATGTGAAGCAACTGGCGGACCTGGTCGACAAGCTCCCCCCGGAGCAGTCCAGGCCTTTTCAGGAGGTGGTCAGGCAGCTGAAGGCGTGCAGAAAGTTCCTGTCCAGGGGTATATATGACACCTGTGATGTGGCATCTCGTGCTGCGGCCCAAGGTATAGTGATGCACAGGCTCTCATGGCTGCGTGCCTCTGACCTGGACAACCACACCCAGCAGAGGCTGGCGGATGTCTCTTGCCGGGGGGATAATATTTTTGGTGAGAAGGTCGAGCAGTTGTTGGACCAACTACACCAGCGGGAAACCGCCCTCGACAAACTCTCCCACCGGGTGCCTTCAGCATCCACCTCAGCAGGTGGACTTTTTTCCCCGGGCCAGGCAGGCTGCGCCCTACGCCTACAACAAGCGTAGGTACACCCAGCTGGCCCGAAGGCCTCATCAGGCACAGGGACAGCCCCAGCGCGCTCGTTCCCGTCAACAGCGTGCGCCTAAGCAGCCCCCTGCGCCTCCACAGCAAAAGCCGGGGACGGGCTTTTGACTGGATCCATGGGAACATAGCCGCCATCAAAGTGTCCGTACTGGACGATCTGCCAGTCGGGGGGAGGTTAAAATTTTTTCACCAAAGGTGGCCTCTTATAACCTCCGACCAGTGGGTCCTCCAAATAGTGCGCCCTCAATTTGGCTTCCCCTCCTCCAAATTGTCCTCCAGGAGCTCAATCCTTCAGCTTCCAGCACAAGCAGGTACTTGCAGAGGAACTCTCCGCCCTTCTCAGCGCCAATGCGGTCGAGCCCGTGCCACCCGGGCAGGAAGGGCAGGGATTCTATTCCAAGTACTTCCTTGTGGAAAAGAAAACAGGGGGGATGCGCCCCATCCTAAACCTGAGAGGCCTGAACAAATATCTGGTCAAAGAGAAGTTCAGGATGCTTTCCTTGGGCACCCTTCTACCAATGATTCAGAAAAACAATTGGCTATGTTCCCTGGATTTAAAGGACGCATACACTCACATCCCGATACTGCCAGCTCACAGACAGTATCTCAGATTCCGCCTGGGCGCACGGCAGTTTCAGTATTGTGTGCTGCCCTTTGGGCTCGCCTCTGCCCCACGGGTGTTCACGAAGTGCCTCGTGGTGGTTGCGGCGTATCTACGCAAGCTGGAAGTGCACGTGTTCCCATATCTCGACGATTGGCTGGTCAAGAACACCTCGGAGGCGGGAGCTCTCCGGTCCATGCAGTGCACTATTCACCTCCTGGAGCTGCTGGGGTTTGTGATAAATTACCCAAAGTCCCATCTCCAGCCAGTCCAATCTCTGGAATTCATAGGAGCTCTGCTGAATTCTCAGACGGCTCAGGCCTTTCTTCCCGAAGCGAGGGCCCACAACCTCCTGTCCCTCGCTTCCCAGACCAGAGCGTCTCAGCAGGTCACAGCTTGGCGGATGTTGAGACTCCTAGGTCATATGGCCTCTACAGTTCATGTGACTTCCATGGCTCGTCTTCACATGAGATCTGCTCAATGGACCCTAGCTTCCCAGTGGTGCCAGGCCACCGGGAATCTAGAAGATGTCATCCGCCTCTCCATCAGTTGCCGCACTTCACTGCACTGGTGGACCATTCAGACCAATTTGACCCTGGGACGCCCATTCCAAATTCCTCAGCCCACGAAAGTGCTAACGACGGATGCATCTTGCCTGGGGTGGGGAGCTCATGTCGATGGGCTTCACACCCAGGGTCTGTGGTCCTTCCAGGAAAAGGATCTGCAGATCAACCTCCTGGAGCTCCGAGCGGTCTGGAACGCACTGAAGGCTTTCAGGGATCGGCTGTCCTTTCAAATTATCCAAATTCGGACAGACAATCAGGTTGCAATGTATTACATCAACAAGCAGGGGGGCACCGGATCTCGCCCCCTGTGTCAGCAAGCCGTCAGGATGTGGCGTTGGGCCTGCCAGTTCGGCATGCTCCTCCAAGCCACATACCTGGCAGGCGTAAACAACAGTCTGGCCGACAGACTGAGCAGAGTCATGCAACCGCACGAGTGGTCGCTCCATTCCAGAGTGGTACGCAAGATCTTCCGAGAGTGGGGCACCCCTCGTGGACCTTTTCGCTTCTCAGACCAACCACAAGCTGCCTCTGTTCTGTTCCAGACTACAGGCACACGGCAGACTAGCGTCGGATGCCTTTCTCCTCCATTGGGGGACCTGCCTCCTATATGCTTATCCTCTCATACCTTTGGTGGGGAAGACCTTACTGAAGCTCAAGCAAGACCACGGCACCATGATTCTAATAGCGCCCTTTTGGCCCCACCAGATTTGGTTCTCTCTCTTCTGGAGTTGTCCTCCGAAGAACTGTGGAGATTGGAGTGTTTTCCGACTCTCATTTCGCAGAACGACAGAGCGCTTCTGCACCCCAACCTTCAGTCTCTGGCTCTCACGGCCTGGATGTTGAGGGCGTAGACTTCGCTTCGTTGGGTCTGTCTGAGGGTGTGTCCCGTGTCTTGCTTGCCTCTAGGAAGGATTCCACTAAAAAGAGTTACTTTTTCAAGTGGAGGAGGTTTGTCGTTGTGGTGAGAGCAAGGCCCTAGAACCTCGTTCTTGTCCTGCACGAACCTGCTTGAATACCTTCTGCACTTCTCAGAGTCTGGCCTCAAGACCAACTCAGTAAGGAATCACCTTAGTGCGCTTAGTGCTTACCATCTCGTGTAGAGGGTAAAGCCAATCTCTGGAGAGCCTTTAGTCGTTCAATTCATGAGAGGCTTGCTTTTGTCAAAGCCCCCTGTCAAGCCTCCTGCAGTGTCATGGGATCTCAATGTCGTCCTCACCCAGCTGATGAAACCTCCTTTTGAGCCACTGAATTCCTGCCATCTGAAGTACTTGACCTGGAAGGTCATTTTCTTGGTGGCAGTTACTTCAGCTCGTAGGGTCAGTGAGCTTCAAGCCCTGGTAGCTCATGATCCGTATACCAAATTTCATCATAACAGAGTAGTGCCAAAGGTGTGTCGGGAGTTCCATCTTAACCAGTCAATGTCTTGCCAACATTCTTTCCCAGACCGCATACCGCCCTGCTGAGCGTCAGTTGCACACATTAGACTGCAAGCGAGCGTTGGCCTTCTATTTGGAGCGGACACAGCCCCACAGACAGTCCGCCCAATTGTTTATTTCTTTCGACCCCAATAGGAAAGGGGTCGCTGTCGGGAAACGCACTATCTCCAATTGGCTAGCAGATTGCATTTCCTTCACTTACGCCCAGGCTGGGCTGACTCTTGAGGGTCATGTCACGGCTCATAGTGTCAGAGCCATGGCAGCGCCGGTGGCTCACTTGAAGTCAGCCACTATTGAAGAGATTTGCAAGGCTGCGACGCGGTCTTCTGTCCACACATTCACATCACATTACTGCCTCCAGCAGGATACCCGACGCGACAGTCGGTTCGGGCAGTCAGTGCTGCAGAATCTGTTTGGGGTTTAAATCCAACTCCACCCTCCAGGACCCGAATTTATTCTGGTCAGGCTGCACTCTCAGTTAGTTGTTCTTCGTAGGTCAATTTCTGTTATACCCTCGCCGTTGCGAGGTTCAATTGACCTGGGTTCTTGTTTTGAGTGAGCCTGAGAGCTAGGGATACCCCAGTCGTGAGAACAAGCAGCCTGCTTGTCCTCGGAGAAAGCGAATGATACATACCTGTAGCAGGTGTTCTCCGAGGACAGCAGGCTGATTGTTCTCACCTACCCTCCCTCCTCCCCTTTGGAGTTGAGTTTTTACTCATTTTGCTTGTCATTCAACTGGCGGGAACGGTCGCGCACGGGCGGAAGATGGCCGCGCATGCGCGGTGGGCGTGCCCTGCGTGCGGGACCGCCCGCAAAGTTTTGTTCCGGTTGGTGGGGGCTGCCGTGGACGTCAACCAGTCGTGAGAACAATCAGCCTGCTGTCCTCGGAGAACACCTGCTACAGGTATGTATCATTCGCTATATGAAACAAGATGAAGGAGGATGTATAATTTGTGTTAAAGGTCAGAAATTTGACCTTGAGCTTACACTTCTGAACTTATATGCCCCTAAAGGAGCCAAAGGCACCTTTTTTGAATCAGCATTCAAAGAGGTGGTACCCCTGAGCGTTGGGACGCTTACAATTTCTGGGGACTGCAACTGCATACTTGGCCAGTTGGATTAATCTACACCCAATAAAAAGGAGGACTTGGGGAGGAAGTGACATCAGCAACCCTAATGGCAGCCTAGAGAAGAGGCTCCATCCCACCTGTGGAGTAATCCCTCAGCATCAGGGTGCAGGCAGCCTGTTACTTACCTGAAGCTGGTGTGTGATCTAACTGTTAAGATGGTGCCGCCGATTTTGTCGGAGAAGTCAGATGGGGACTATAGCACAGATGCCAAGAGGCCTAAGCTCTCTGGACCAACAAGGAATCTGCAAAAATGGATGGAGGACCTTTAAAAGGATTTTAGCAAGGGATCACTTGATGTGTTGAGAGGTGCAGATGTGAGTCTGAATCTCTCCGAGGCCCCACACCCCATTGACGCCGAATTTGATCCCAAAAACATGCCTCAAGGGCTGCATCCAACTAGGTGCAGTCAGTGCATGGACAGATTTCTAACCCCGAAAGAGGGATTCATGCCAGGAAGAGTGACTAAAGCAGAGAGAGACTGAAGGCAGGCAACGGCAAGATGGCAGCGACAGAGGCTTTGGTAGCCCCATTGTTCGCCCCTTTGCAATTACAGCAACTCACGGAGGCAGTTTCTACAGCAATGGAACCGCACTTAGAAAAGCTCTCAGAACAACTGGCAGGCTTAATCCTTCCTGGCAGACACGAACTACCATACATCGGAGCTGGAGGAATGGCTAATGACAATGGAAGAGGCAGGAGCAGCAGTGGAAAAGAAATTGCAAGTGCTGAAAAGCAGGCAGAAAAAACAGACATAAATTGACAACTCAGAAAATTAGGTCAAGAAGGGGCAACCTGCGCATAGTAGGACTGCCAGAAATGCTTCCAAAATGCATGCTGGGAACCTTGTTGGAAAAATGGTTAAGATCAGAATTCACTTTGACTGATAGTGTGGGCCCGCTATCCCGGTTACAAGAGAAAAGAAACTTGCCACATGTTGTGCTGATCAAAGTCCATAATCACCTCTACGAAGTAGAAATACTACAAGATTTTCATCACAAGTGAGACTCCCTCAACTACAAGGGGGTCCCAGTACAGATTTACCAAGATTTTTCAGCAGCGCTACAAGAATGACGATGTCGATTTTCCTCGATTTGTACAGCATTACAAGATCAAAAAGTCAAGTTTCTCTTCCTCTACCCGGCACTACTTAAACTTCACCACCAAGGCCAATGGCACAGCTTTGAATCTCCACAAACAGCACAAGAATACATAAATGAACTAAAAGACTTCACGGACCGCTAACTGCTAGGTTCTGGTCACATTGTTCTTATGGTTGGTTTCATTTTAACTTGCAGTTGCTTGGATTTCATGTTATAAGGCTAGTGCCATTGTGGGGACATATGCTAAATATTAAAAGGATACTTTTGTAGTAAGGGAATGCGGGACCTCAAACATCATTAGTGATAACTCCAGATTTCATCCCACGGAGTGAGGGGAAAATATTATAGAATTATAGAAAAGGGGATGTTAGTAGAGCTTGAAACAAGGGAAGGGGGGAAGGGAGCAGGTGGTATGGGGGGGGGGGAAGAGGGGAGGAGTAATTGGCTGTGTGAGACCCCCCGAAACAAGGAAACAAGATTGTGGAGTTATATTTGGAATAGAGAACCTTCTCTATTGCTTCCGAGTGAGGCTGGGCACCTGGAGATGTACAAAACAGATGTGCCTTTGATTTTAGAACCACAAACATTAGGTAACGCGTAAGAATGTTTTGGAAGTCACCAGAGTCACATCTTGGAATGTCTGTGGCATATCATCCCTTATAAAATGTGCAAAATCTTGGGAGTACTAAACAGACACAAGGCAGATATAATTTGCCTACAGGAGACCAGGCCTAGCAGAGCATCAAAAATGACAGAGACAATGGGTGGGGGAGGTGTTTTGTTCTCTTTCTGTAGGTTGACAGAGGTGGGGGGTGGTCATTTAATCTGAAAGTCAGTTACACAGCACGCCAACTCTTTAAAGGTGAAAGGGACCACTATGTAGGGATTCACATAAATTTGCAAGGCAGGGAGATGTTGCTACTGGGAGTTTATGGGCCGGTGCCCAAGGACAATTCTTTTTATAGACATGTTGCAGGCCTGTTTAAAATATGCAGACCCCCCCCCCCCCCCCCTCTGGAGATTGCAGGTGACTTCATGTGGTATTAGTTGATAACAGATGCGGGAGCAATAGAACTCCAATCACTTTGCCAGGAATTGGGTCCATTAGACCCGTGGAGGCTCCTCCACCCAGAGAAATTAGATTTTACAAACACATCTAGAGTGCATCGCAACCAGTGGCGTAGCAAGGGCGGGGCAGTGGGGGCTGTCCGCCCGGGTGTCCGCGGGTGGGGGGGTGCTCCGTCGTGTCTCTTCTGCCACCGCCTGCCTTTCTTTTTCTTTTTTTTTAATCCGTGCAGCCACGCAGGCAGTTCTTCGCGTCTGCCCTGCGTGTGCTGTGAAAGAGTAAATCACCAGCGCTGGCGTCGGGCCTTCCCTCGATATCCCGCCCTCGAGGAAATAGGAAGTTACCCTCACAAGAGGGCGGGACATCGAGGGAAGGCCTGACGCCAGCGCTGGCGATTTACTTCTTTCCAGTGGTGTAGCAAGGGTGGGGCGGGTGGGGGCGGTCCGCCCCGGGTGTCCGTGGGTGGGGGGTTGCTCCGTCGCGTCTCTTCTCCTGCCACCGCCTGCCTTTTTTTTTTTTTTTTTTTAATCCGTGCAGCCACGCAGGCAGCGCTTTGCGTCTGCCCTGCGTGTGCTGTGAAGAAGTAAATCGCCAGCGCTGGCGTCGGGCCTTCCCTCGATGTCCCGCCCTCGAGGAAATAGGAAGTTACCTCACAAGCAGGCGGGACATCGAGGGAAGGCCCGACGCCAACGCTGGCGATTTACTACTTTCACAGCACAGGCAGGGCAGATGCGAAGCGCTGCCTGCGTGGCTGCATGGATTTTTAAAAAAAAAAAGAAAGAAAAAGGCAGGCGGTGGCAGGAGAAGAGGGCTCTGTGACTCTCAATGGAGGGGGACGGGACTGGGTCAGGGGGGAGCTCAGAGGGGAGAAGGGGATTGGAGAGGGGTGGGGTGAGTTCAGAGGAGGGGTGCTCAGAGGGGAGAATGGGGAGGGGTGGGGTGCTCAGAGGGGATTGGGGAGGGTGGGGACTTCAGAGGAGGGATGCTCAGAGGTGAGAAGGGGATTGGGGAGAGTGGGGGTGCTCAGAGGGGAGAATGGGGATTGGGGAAGGGTGGGGGAGCTCAGAAGGGTACTCTGAGGTGAGAAGGGGATTGGGGGGGGTGGGGAGTTCAGAGGAGGGATGCTCAGAGGTGAGAAGGGGAATGGGGAGGGGTGGGGGTGCTCAGAGGGGATAAGGGGACTGGGGAGGGAAGTGCTCATGGAGAAGGGGGCTGAAACTGGAACTGGGGGCTGAAACTGTGGGGGCGGGGGCTTTAAAGGGGACAGGGAGAACTGGCTGGGGCTGAAGCTCGGGGACTGGTGAGAGAAAAGGGCTGGGGGTTGAAACTAGGGGCTGAAAAGGGGACAGGGAGAAATGGCTGGGGGGCTGAAGCCCAGGACTGATGGGAGAAAAGGGCTGGGACTGGTGGGATAGTGGGGCTGAAAAGGGTGGCAGGTGGGAGATGTGGGCTGGAACTGGAACTAGGTGCAGGTGGAAAGATGGGGGCAGTGAGAGGGGACAGACCCTGGATGGAAGGGGGGGAGCGTGAAGGAGGGCAGACCCTGGATGGATGGGATAGGGAGGGCAGACGGAGAGAAAGGGCAGCTGGTGGGGGGTGAAGGGGGAGAGAGAAAGAGGGCAGACACTGGATGAAAGGGATATTAGAGAGGGCAGACACTGGATTTCAGAGAAAGAGTGAAGACAGATGCTGGATGGAAGGAAGACAGTGAAAAGAAGATGAGGAAAGCAGAAACCAGAGACAACAAACTGTAAATAAAATATATATTTTTTTATTTTTTTGCTTTAGGGTATAGTATTGTATCTGTGTTTGTGTTAATAAATGTTTATAAATAGAACATATAAATAAGGTAATCATTTTATTGGACTAATTTTTAATACATTTTGACTTAACTTTCAGAGAACAAAACCCCCTTCCTCAGGTCAGGATAGGATACTATAACAGCACTATACATACTGTATTGACCTGAGGAAGGAGGTTTTGGCCTCTGAAGCTAAATGTATTAGTCCAATAAAATGGTATTTTATTTTCTATATTTGTTTTATTTCTATTTGTTAATTTGTAAAGTGGTGATCGGATTGTTAGTTTTTTTCAAATTTACATCCACTGTCTTTATATTTTGCACAGTACTAGGGGACATTTTCTGTTTCTGTGGTGTTGCATTGTATGCAGAGTCTGGCATCGAGGGTTCAGTTTAATTTTCGTCTAAATAGAAAGTTTATGATTACTTATTCTATAGTGGATTAGGGTGTATCTGTGTTTCTGAAAAAGACATGGCTTTCGGTTGGCATTGACTGTGCAGGATCGACAATCTGTACTAATCTGTCTGTTTTCGTTTTACAATAGGTGAATTGATGTTCTAGTGCTCACTGTAGCGTTTAAGATGCTTGTGTGACTTGTAGAAATGACTGCTTATGGTATGGTAGAATTGTGCTATAGGTCCTGAGTGTTTTGTATTCTCGGTATGCCTAGTACTGGATTTGGGGGGGGGGGGGGGGGTTAAAAATGACCGGCCCCGGGTGTCAACTACCCTAGCTACGCCACTGATCGCAACCTCTCAAGGTTTGATTATATACTGGTGAGCAGGGTCTGTTCCCCCAGCCTGGTGACATCAGCAATGATAGGCCCGGAAGAAATATCAGATTACGCGATGATTTGGCTAGACATGGGGGGGGGGGGGGCAGTATTCTCTCAAAGTCCTGGATGGAGGTTTCCAAGTTATCTGTCCTCCTCACTGGAGTTCCTAAAGTACCTGCAGGAGCAGTGGGAAGATTTTGAGCGTAACAATAAAGGCCATATATCAAATCCTGAACTATTCTGGCCCATGAGGAAGGCGGTAGTGGGTGATGGGCACGATTATAGCTTACATTAGTGCTAGGAAAAGTGCTCTCCCAAGGAATCATTAATTTAGAATGCAAAATGAAAGTAGCCAGACAAACGTATAACATTTTCCCCTATGCCCACTAATGACAACTTACAAGCTACTAGACTAGCCCTAAACTCATACATTACGAAGAAACGGCAACAACATGTGCACTATCGAAAATAAACTTACATGAAGTTTGGTAACAAAGCGGGAAGACTATTGGCAGGGGTCACACGAGTGGGAGGGGCGCAGATACATACCCACACTCAAAAAAAATTTGGGGGGGGGGGGGGGGTGACCTCCAGCATGGAAGATATTGCAACCATTTTTGAAACTTACTTTTGGCCCAATATGCATAGAGCTTGAGTGGCCCAGGGGTTATGACTCATATTCAAGATTATTTGGGGTGGACCAGAATGCCCCAGTTACCGTCGGACTACTGTGTCACATTAAATCAACCTATGACAGAAGAGGTGTAGATTGCCATTAAAGCGCTAAAAATTAAATCGACCAGACGGTTACACTGGATAATACTATAAGTTGTTAAAAAAAAACTAATAGGGCCCCTAGTCAACTACTATGATGTTGATAGTGGAGGATACATGTCTTCCTGCTCACGAAAATACTGCCTTGATGAGACTCTTGCCCAAGCTAGATTGCCAGAAGGATGTTTCAGGCAATTACCAATCAGTCGCTCTTATTAATGTTGATGTGAAAATTGTCTCTCTCATTTTAACATCCCGCCTTGCAGAATGCCTGCCTGACAAGACAATTACAAGACAAGATGGAGGATCAGGAAAACAGAAGCCAGCGGTCTAATCTTTGCATCATAAGCATTCCAAAGGTAGAGAGACTGCTTGGTAGCATACATCCACAAACCTTTAACCACCTGCGTCTCCAGCTCTGTGGCTGTGCTGTCTTTTGAGATTGAGCGGGCGCATAGGGAGCTTCAGCTGACCACCAGATCCCTGCTACCACAAGAGCATTTGTAGTGAATTACTATGCTACCAAGAAACGGCCAGGCAGGAGAAGGTCTGTATATTCAACAATATGGAAGTTAAGATCTTTCTGATTTGAGCTTGAAAATGGTGTGTAAAAAGGAAAGAGCTCTAGACCTACAAGTTGCAACCAAGAGAAGGACCTTGTGAGCAGCCATGGAGAGGGGGTCTGGAAGTCTGTAGGGAAAAGGACCTGGAGAGGAAACTTATCAGGATCCCCAGAAGACTACAATTCCCAGAGGGCTCGGCCTAGATTACCCTCTCCTTTTAGGGAAAGCAGTCCTTCCCCTTTCTCTGAGAGGCTGGGGGACTACAGTTCCCAGCAGGCCCTGGGCAGAGCATCTGACCCGGCTAGGAGGCGTGTTCAACACTACAATACCCAAGGTTCCCAGAGAGGGGGCAGGGGGTTGGCCCAGGAGCTCTAATCAGGAGGATATCAGGCAGCTGGGAGGAAGGCAGGAGGAACCCATGGACTTAGCAGCCTTTGGAGGGAGAACTGGGGTTTCCTTAGGAGATGGGGTTGGACCAGGAGCCTATGAAGGTTTCAGCTTTGGCCAAGGTGAAAGGGCAACAATCAAAAGGGCTCTGGGCAGCCTTGCTTGCGGGCCTGCTGATGGAGGGAAAGGAGAAAGGAACCCCATAGAAAAACTCAACCCAGACCCATGTGGGGAGGATACCAGGAGTAGTGCTGGTAGAGATAAGGGAGGGAGTCCCTTTGCCCTCTACTGATTTCCAGAAAGAGGAGTGAAGGAAAGGGGTGAAGCTGAATGCATTAGGATTGTTTTGCTGCTAAATGAACTTTGTTTGAAGCTGAATGCTGCAGTACTGTTATGCTTAGGAATAAACTTTGAAACAGTGTGAGTCAAACTGTTTGGACCAGAATTAAACTGTAATTAAAGAAATAGGGCAGGGCCTTCTAGTTAGCTGTTTGCTGGCTGGCCTTGTTAAGAATTGAATTTCACCTCTAGACCACACAAAATGATTGAGGAGGAGGGAGATACCAAAGACTGAATAATACCTGCCTGGTGGGCTGCCACTGCTCTAGTCAGGTGCCTACCTGACTGAAGGGACCGGGCTCTGAGCTATCGGGCGAGTCTAATCCATTGGAGGGGGCCTTTTGTGGGCAAGGACGGACCCCTATCCCCACTCTAGGCCACAACCTTCTAGTTGGACTTCTATTGACTTTCTTCACCTAAAGTTCTCCGTCAGGCAAACACCGCCAAGTCAATGCCTGGCGTAAAATCTGGGTTGTTGTGCAGAGCCAGGTAAGGTGTTACTGCTGCTGAGAAGTGGTGCCTCCTGCAGATCCAACACCATGCGGCCCGCACCACCTTCACAAAAATATTGTGTTGTAGGAATGGGGGGGGGGGGGGGGGGGGGGGTGGGGGGGGGGGGGGGGGGGGGGGTTGTGACCTGTCGTTATGTGAAGCTGCTAACTGAAATGGATAGGCTTGTACAAGACAAAGAAAATGGTTCCAAGTAATCCGCCCCTTAAGGGTATCGTGCAGCTTGAAATGTTCAGCATTTTCTCTGTCTCCTAGCAGATGGTGAACGGATCGGATCGTGCAGCTGATTTGGATTGCTGGCTGGTAGCGCCTGTCCTTGTCCTAGATTCTTCAGGTGGCATTGGAGCCAGGGGTGTGCTGGTAGCCGTGTTGGGGCTAGTTTTAGATGATACTCAGTGGTCCTGAGTTCCTCATCTGCCAGCTAGGGTGATATCCAGTGACCCTGGTTCCTTCCCCTCCCCTACCTCCCCTGGCTGTATTTCTAGCAGGGTAATGGTTGATTATGGCATGGAGTAACTTGTCTGCTCTGCCATGGAGAACCGCCTTCTCTTCTATGGTGATAGGTATGTCTCAGTTTCTACCTATGAGGTAAGCTCTTGTTTATTCCTGTCACTGTTGAAGAAGGCTGTTAAAAAAAAAAAAAAAAAAAGAAACTTTATTTTTCCTTCTTTCTCTTGTTTATTTTTAACCTGATTTATATTTAGTTCCTCCTTCTCGGGTCATCTTCTGCCTCCTGTGTTTTTTTGGCAAATGCTGTCCTTGTGTTGGGCTTCGCTTCTGTGCTCCCTCAGGTTTTGTTGGGCCATTTTTTGTTCCCTGGCGGTGTTTTCACTCTTTCCCGCCTTTGACAACGTGTTCTGGTGAGCTGCTTGAGAAGTTCCTTTGCTCCTCTCTGGCCGATGTCCGATTCTGTTCTTAGACCCTTCCGAGCTGGTACCAGTTGCTTCGGATTTTTTGTGGGGCAGGGCTCGTGACTGGATCACAGAACTCAGTTTTTTCCTCTGTGCGGTCCTTGACAGCGGCTGGTTTGGATGGCTGCCCCATTGCTGGAACTTGTTCCTTCGTGGTCCTTGGGGTCTTAGTCTTCCGATCCAGAGCGGGGGAAGTCTCTGGCTGGCTCCCTTTGGCTGCAGGCTTGGTCCTTTCAGTCTGTAGCTGTTCTCCTATCCGGTCAGCCTTGTGTGGCCATTGGCCAGTTCACGAACAGACCGTCGGGTCTCAGCTGCTTTCAGTCATCTGGCTTGATGCACTCCTGCTACTCGATTCTTGTTTTGGCAGCAGTTTTCCTTCCTTTTTTAGGGAGGTTCTAGTTCTGTCTTCTCCATGAATTCCTCCTGTCTGAGTATTTTGTTTATTTATTTATTGCATTTGTATCCCACATTTTCCCACTGTATGGCAGGTTCAACGTGGCTTACATATTGCTAAAAAGGCGGTTACAAAATTTAAATTTGTAGAAGTCTAGAACATAATACAGAAGTACAATAAACGCTTAGGTTGATATATTAGCATATTGTGAGAGAGGTTAATATTATTGTTTTCCATTTCTGAACTTTTCATGATGTATGGTGGTGTGGGATTAGGCAGATCCAGGGGGGAAAGACTTCTTGAAAAGATTTTCAGGTTTTTATGGCTAGAAGTTCCATGTGTTAAGGGAAGGAAAATTCTTGTAGGGTTACACCACCATCCACCGAGCTAGAATGGACAGATGAATAAATGTTTGCAGAAATTAGGAAAGCTGGCAAATTGGGCAACACTATAATAAAGGGTGATTTAAATTACTGAAATAACAGAATCTGTAGAACTCAATCACCCACACAATAACAAAACTTCTACAGTTTCAATATCTGCATCCACAGGTATATCTTATGGTCTTAAATGACATTGACAGGGATAGTCCGCTTTTTGGCAAGGTGCCACTCTAGTTTGTCTGCGGAGTACTTTCATTCTGGCAGGGGTCTGAGTTGCTCTTTGTGTGCAAGTGCTAGCTCATGTTCCTCTTCTGAGCGCCCTCGGGGGCACCACTCTTGGCAGTCTCTTGTTTGGACTCGACTCAGTGTTGTCTTGCTAGGGTGCACCCTTTCTAGGGCTAGTTTGTCCATCTTCTGATTCTCTCCACAACGTTTCCTTGCCTTTGGGCGGGAATTTTAGCCTGGCGCAGGCAGATTTCACCTTTTTCTAGTTTCAGGTGCCTCTCTCCTGGAACTTTAGACGCTCCTTCCTTTTTCTGTAAGGGGTGCAGTTCTCTCTCTCTCTGATGAGGAGACCTTTGCTGTTTGCACTGATTATGGAACCTTTTGCACAAACAATTCGGGATTGTGGGGATATTGGAGGGATTACTATAGGTTCAGTGTGTCATAAGATTTCTTTATTTGTGGACAATGTGATTCTATATTTGTCTTCCCTGCAACTGTCTCTTCCTGTTCTTATTAGGAAAATTAAGGGTTAAGTACATAAGTATTGCCACACTGGGACAGACCAAAAGTCCATTATGCCCAGTGTCCTGTTTCCAACAGTGGCCAATCCAGGTCACAAATACCTGGCAAGATCCCAAAAAAGTTCAATACATTTTATGGTGCTTATCCCAGAAATAAGCAGTGTAATTTTAGGGAGTAGTTATAGGGAGGTTTCAGGTTTTAAAGCAAATATAGATAAGGTAGAGGTGCTGAATCTTACAATACCGTCGGTGGTACTATCCCATTTGAAAGCTTCCTTCCCCTTTAAGTGGGTGTCTCACACTCTTAAATACTTGGGAGTACGAGTTACAGCCATGGCTGCTGGTCTTGTTTTGTCAGATTTAGGTTGACCCTAGAGAGTGGAATTGTGGTTTTTATTCTTGGTTGGAGAGGATAGCTATTCTGAAAATGAATGTTTTACCTTTAATTTTTATATCTGTTCCAGGCCTTGCCTCTTCTCATTTCAGATCATTTACTTAGGCAGTGGCAGAGACTCCGGGACTGGCAACCAGGGAGGGTGCTTAAGCCTTATGTACAGACTGAGCAGTCAAGTTCATCCCTATTCACTGTGGAATGTTTTATGGGACTCTGGGAGCTTTGGGAGTAACCTAAGTAGCTCCGGATTTTTCTTACGCCATATTTTGGGGTTTGGCATCATGTAATTAGGCATCCTTATGGATCTTCTTGGAGCTCCTGGTTGCAACCGCTTATTTGTTGGAAGAGGGGGTGTTCGGGCCACCCTCAGTTAGGGTGGGCATCTCAGGGGTTGATTTCAGTTTCTCAGTTGTATGATGGGGGGTCTTTTACGGACCTTTTCTAGTTTGAGTGAGCAGTATGGTCTTAGGCAGATTTTTACCTATATTTGAGGGTTCACCATTGTTTCCAATCGTTTCCCATGAGGGCCATGTTCTGTAGGCCACTGTGTCCCCTAGAGGATTTGTGGCTTGAGCCTTTGGTCTCTCAGGGTTTGATTTATAATTTGTATAAAATGTTATTGGGTCAAGATTTTAAGAAGCTAGGTTATATGCTTGAGTGGGGAAAGGATTTCCAGAGGAGGACAAATATTCATTGGTAAGTTATTTGCTGGGAAATTGCTTTTAAACTCGGGAAAGGTAGATTTAGAGTTAAATAAGTTATCTGGGTGTCTTTATTTTTTAGTTATTCTACTTATTTAGCAAATACAGGTTAAGGAATTTAGTGTTCTCTTTGTTTAGCATTTAAAGTCTCTATTCTCCGAGGACAAGCAGGCTGCTTGTTCTCACTGATGGGGTGACGTCCACGGCAGCCCCTCCAATCGGAATCGTCACTAGCAAAGTCCTTTGCTAGCCCTCGCGCGCCCGCGCACACCGCGCATGCACGGCCGTCTTCCCGCCCGAAACCGGCTCGAGCCGGCCAGTCTTCTTTCGTCCGCACTCGGTACGGTTGTGTTTTCGCCGTGTCGAGCCCCGGAAAGTCGACCTCGCGCGTCCTTTTTCTCTTCGACGTGTTTTTTTCTTCGGAAAATCTTTAAAAAATTGTTCGGGAAGTGCTCCGGAAGCCCCCTCGGGTTTCGTTTTGCCCCTTCCCGTATTTTCAGACTTTGCCCCGGTAAGTTTTCTTTCGTCGTCGGGGTAGGCCTCTTTTCGGCCTCGGTCGAGATTTTTCTCCCTCAAAGTTTTGGTGCTCACTTTCGTCATTTCGGATTTTGATTTCGCCGGCGTGATTTTTCCGCCCATGACATCGAAGCCTTCCAGCGGCTTCAAGAAGTGCACCCAGTGCGCCCGGGTAATCTCGCTCACTGACAGGCACGTGTCGTGTCTTCAGTGTCTGGGGGCCGAGCACCGCCCAGGATTATGCAACCTCACGAGTGGTCGCTCAATTCCCGAGTGGTGCGCCAGATCTTCCAAGCGTGGGGCACCCCCTTGGTGGATCTCTTCGCATCTCGAGCAAACCACAAGTCCCTCAGTTCTGTTCCAGGCTTCAGGCCCACGGCAGACTGGCATCGGATGCCTTCCTCCTGCATTGGGGGGAGGGCCTGCTGTATGCTTATCCTCCCATTCCTCTGGTGGGGAAGACTTTGTTGAAACTCAAGCAAGACCGAGGCACCATGATTCTGATTGCTCCCTTTTGGCCGCGTCAGATCTGGTTCCCTCTTCTTCTGGAGTTATCCTCCGAAGAACCGTGGAGATTGGAGTGTTTTCCGACCCTCATCACGCAGGACGAAGGGGCTCTTCTGCATCCCAGCCTCCGGTCCCTGGCTCTCACGGCCTGGATGTTGAGAGCGTAGACTTTGCCTCTTTGGGTCTGTCAGAGGGTGTCTCCCGTGTCTTGCTTGCTTCCAGGAAAGATTCCACTAAGAGGAGTTACTTCTTTCTATGGAGGAGGTTTGCCGTCTGGTGTGACAGCAAGGCCCTTGTCCTACAGACCCTGCTTGAATACCTTCTACACTTGTCTGAGTCTGGTCTCAAGACCAACTCTGTAAGGGTTCACCTTAGCACAATCAGTGCATACCATTACCGTGTGGAAGGTAAGCCGATCTCAGGACAGCCTTTAGTTGTTCGCTTCATGAGAGGTTTGCTGTTGTCAAAGCTCCCTATCAAGCCTCCTACAGTGTCATGGGATCTCAATGTCGTTCTCACCCAGCTGATGAAACCTCCTTTTGAGCCACTGAATTCCTGCCATCTGAAGTACTTGACCTGGAAGGTCATTTTCTTGGTGGCAGTAACTTCAGCTCGTAGAGTCAGTGAGCTTCAGGCCCTGGTAGCCCAGGCCCCTTACACCAAATTTCATCATAACAGAGTAGTCCTCCGCACTCACCCTAAGTTCTTGCCAAAGGTCGTGTCGGAGTTCCATCTGAACCAGTCAATTGTCTTGCCAACATTCTTTCCCCGTCCTCATTCCTGCCCTGCTGAACGTCAGCTGCACACATTGGACTGCAAAAGAGCATTGGCCTTCTATTTGGAGCGGACACAGCCCAACAGACAGTCCGCCCAATTGTTTGTTTCTTTTGATCCCAATAGGAGGGGAGTGGCTGTGGGGAAACGCACCATATCCAATTGGCTAGCAGATTGCATTTCCTTCACTTACGCCCAGGCGGGGCTGGCTCTTGAGGGTCATGTCACGGCTCATAATGTTAGAGCCATGGCTGTGTCGGTAGCCCACTTGAAGTCAGCCTCTATTGAAGAAATTTGCAAAGCTGCGACGTGGTCATCTGTCCACACATTCACATCTCATTACTGCCTGCAGCAGGATACCCGACGCGACAGTCGGTTCAGGCAGTCAGTTCTTCAGAACCTGTTTGGGCTTTAGGATCCAACTCCACCCCCCGAGGGCCCTGTTTGTTCTGTTCCAGGCTGCACTCTCAGTTAGTTGGTAAATTTTTTAGGTCAATCTCAGTTATGTCCTCGCCGTTGCGAGGCCCAATTGACCATGGTTGTTGTTTTGAGTGAGCCTGGGGGCTAGGGATACCCCATCAGTGAGAACAAGCAGCCTGCTTGTCCTCGGAGAAAGCGAATGCTTACATACCTGTAGAAGGTATTCTCCGAGGACAGCAGGCTGATTGTTCTCACAAACCCGCCCGCCTCCCCTTTGGAGTTGTGTCTTCCCTTGTCTTTGTCTTGCTACATATGAGACTGGCCGGCTCGAGCCGGTTTCGGGCGGGAAGACGGCCGCGCATGCGCGGTGCGCGCGGGCGCTAGCAAAGGACTTTGCTAGTGAAGATTCCGATTGGAGGGGCTGCCGTGGACGTCACCCCATCAGTGAGAACAATCAGCCTGCTGTCCTCGGAGAATACCTTCTACAGGTATGTAGCATTCGCTTTACAGTTTCATAGGCTAGTAGTTAAGGGACTATTCTAGAATTCACAATAGCTTCAGTGTAGAGCAAAACTGATAGTCATAGGAAACCCCAGTATAGAGTTTTAACTTTAGTTTTGAAGCACAACTTACCCAGTTCAAATAAGGAATACAGACAGTGGTGTGCTGGTAAATGTTTAACAGGCTCTCTCCCCCCGTCCACCTCTGCGCCCCCCAAATTGCAGAGCTGGCTATAGCTGGGGAGAGAGCCTGGGGGGGGGGGGGGGGGGGGGGCAATGCATTACTCCAGGAAAAAAAAATTTAATGATCCCAGGTTCCAATCTAATTCATGTTTAATGTGGGATAAAATGCCATAAATAAGTAAATAAATATAAACTTTTAATGTTGAGCACCTGATTCTCAAAGTGGACATATTCCAAACACTATAATGAAAATAAAATGATCTTTTTTTTTTTTTTTATTTTACCTTTGTTGTCTGATGACTTTGTTTTTCTAATCATGCTGGCCACTATCCGATTCTGCTGCTATCTGTCCTCTTAACTCCGTTTCCAGGGCTTCCTTTCCATTTATTTCTTTACTTTCCGCCTTTCTTCTTCATTTCTTGTCCTACATCCGTAAATAAAAGCTGGGTCCTCTGCAGACGACTGTCCAGTGGATCCAGCTTCTGCCTATTTTCTTCATCCATGTGCAGTTTTTCTTCCTTTCCCTCATCTCATCTCCTTCCTCACTCTTCCCTCCCCTCCATCCATGTCCAGCAACTCTTCTCTCCCCTGCCCCCCCTCCAGCTATCTATACCCACCCAGCAATTCTCTCCTCTCCCCTGCCCCCCCTTCCAGCCATCCATACCCACCCAGCGATTCTCTCCTCTCCCCTGCCCCCCTTCCAGCCATCCATACCCACCCAGCGATTCTCCTCGCTCCCCTGCCTCCGTCGCAGCAGCCGCAGTGATAGCCCGTCTCTAACCTTTCCTTCGTTTCCTGTCAGTGTCCCGCCCTCGCGGAAAGAGGAAATGACGTCAGAAGAAGGCGGGACACTGACAGGAATGAAGGGAAGGCTAGAGACGGGCTTTAACTGCGGCTGCTGCGATGGAGGTATCAACAATTTAAACCCCCCAGAGCAGCGGGGGATGAGGTAAGCATGGTTTGTGGTGCCCTCCTGCCATGCTTACCTCACTTACCGCCGGGTTGCGCCGCCCCTGGGAGCCGGCACGCCTGCCACAACAACCAGCTCGCAAGAACTTTACAAATTTAACAACCGGCTCTTGCGAGCCGGTGCGAGCCGGCTCCAGCACACCACTGAATACAGATCTGATAGTCACAGGAAACCCTAATTTAGAGATTTTTTTTAGTTTTGCAGCATACCTTAGTTTCTATAGTATAAAACCCTTTTCCCTGTAGTTTTAAAACTTGAATTTTCTGGCACAGCCTACAACATTAACAGCCTCTAGAAGGTGCAGCAGGGCCTAGCTTAGTCTTAATTCCCACCCACTTTCCCCAACTCTTAGTCAGTTATTCTAATTAGGTTAACAAGAGAGAAGTCCTTTTACAGAGTTTTAATTACATTTTAACTTTCTGAGAAGAAAACATCAAACAATATATGATATAAGCTACAGGCTTTTTTATATTACACTATTATCCTTAGTACCTTAGCAAGTTTTAAATTATTGAAAAACTTAATAATACTAAGATGGAGATAGCAGTCCAACAGCGAGAGGGGTGCTATTCAGTCTTTTGCACTGAGTGTCACATGTATGATTATCTCCCAGTTGGTGAGAGATTATATGTGTGTGCTTGGTGCAAAGAGCTGCTAGCTCTCTCAAAGAACAGGTCTGTTCTCTTGAGGCTGGAGTAGCAGTCTTGGAGGAGCTGAGGGAGCTAGAGGTAAACAGAGGAGACCTACAGAGACATTGTAGAGAAGTCCCATCTCCAGTTTGGCAGCCCCTGTGCTCCCTTGGAGGAGGGAGGTCTCCTAAAAGGAAAGCATCACTCTGGTGAAGTAGAAAGTACTCCTGTAGCTGGGACCTACCCACCAGGGGATGCACTATCCTCTCGCACCAAGGTTGGTGATTCGATCATTAGGCATGTAAACAGCTGGATGGCTGGTGGAAGTAAGGATTGCCTTGCTTGCCTGGTATGAAGGTGGCAGACCTCATGCATCACCTAGGTAGGATCTTAATAGTGCTGGGGAGGAGCCGGCTGCCTTCGTACATGTGGGTACTAATGACATAGTAAAATGTGGGAGGAAGGTTCTGGAAGGCAAATTTAGACTCTTAGGTATAAAGCTGAAGACCAGATCCTCCGGGATAGCATTTTCAGAACTGCTCCCCATTCCACATGCAGGACGCAAGAGGTAAGCAGAGCTCCAAAGTCTCAATGCATGGTTGAGACGATGGTGCAGGGATGAGGGATTTAGATTTGTTAGGAACTTTACAACATTCCGGGAAAGGGGGAGAATGTTCCGAAAGGATGGACTTCACCTTAACCAGGATGGAACCAGGCTGCTGGCACCAACTTTGAAAAAGGAGATAGAGCGGGTTTTAAACTATAATGGTGGGGGAGGGGGAGCCAACAGTCACCCAAGAATGCATGGTTCAGTGTGTAGTATCCTTGAAGGATACTACTGAAACAGAACATTCAGGGAATCCCAGTAGAGAGGTTTCAACAATGCTGAAAGAAACCCAGGTGTGTTTAAGGACAGCGACAGAGATACAGAAGAACAAGGACCTCACAAGATAATCACACTCGGGAGACAGCGAAGGTGACAGTAAAACAATGATACTGTACATAGAAGATTTACTGAAGATTAATTGAACAGCACTACAACTCGACTCTAATGTTGGCTTTATTTATTTTTTCTGTCAGTTTACTTTTTAGCTTTTACAACGTTTTGTAATTTATATATACATTGTTCTTACTTTTTATCATTATTTTCACTGCTTTAACATATTTATGTGATTTTGATATTCTTATATATTTTATTTATTTATTTATTTTGTTGCATTTGTATCCCACCTCTTTGCAGGCTGAATGTGGCTTACAATACATCATGGATAGTGGAAAAGAGAAAAGAGTAGATATTTGGTGTTACAGAAGTATTTTGGGTTACATGGTAATGGAATACATGATAGTAATATAACAGAAGGCATTATTAACATTTCTGGATATATGTGGGAGTTTCACATGTTTTGGTCCTTGTGGTATATCTTGTCGAAGAGATGGGTCTTTAGTAGTTTACGGAAGCTGGTCAGTTCATAGGTCGCTTTTAGGTTGAGTGGCAGTGCGTTCCAGAATTGCGTGCTCATATAGGAGAAGGTTGATGCGTGCATTAATTTGTATTTTAGACCTTTACAGTTGTGGAAATGAAGATTAAGGAATGTGCGAGATGATTTTTTAGCATTCCTGGATGGTAAGTCTATCAGGTCTGACATGTAGGCTGGGGCATCGCCATGGATGATTTTATGTACTAGGGTGCATATTTTGAATGTGATGCGTTCTTTGAGTGGGAGCCAGTGTAGCTTCTCTCGTAGGGGTTTTGCACTTTCGTATTTTGATTTTCCAAATATGAGTCTGGCTGCCGTGTTCTGGGCTGTTTGGAGTTTTTTTGAGTATTTGCTCTTTGCAGCCAGTGTAGAGTGAGTTGCTGTAATCTAGATGACTGAGTACTAGTGATTGTACCAGGTTACGGAAGACGGTCCTTGGGAAGAATGGTCTTACTCTTTTTATAGTTCAATCATTTTTATTAATGTTCAACTTTCCAAACAATCATAACACTTCTGTTTTATCCTCCATTAAGTTATCACTGAGTTATACATAAACAGAACTCACACAACTGGAACATCATATTATTTTTCCCCCTTTTTCTCCCCCTCCCCTCCCTTGTCCCCCCTCCCACCCTACACCCTCCTCTACCTCCCCTCCCCCCTCCCTATTGTTTTCCAGTTCAAGGTTGCCACAGACCTGATTATCATTATTAAGATCAATAAAATGTTCAAATGTTCAACAGGCGGCTTCTTGCCGCCGGGGACAAAGTCATCCAAAACGGAGCCCATCGTGTTTTAAATTTCTTTCCTGCTGCTGATGAAATGTCTCCCACTCCAACTCTCTCCAGGCGCAATAGTGTTATCATTTGTGTTCGCCATTGTTGGACACTTGGTTCATTTGCAGACAGCCAATTTATGAGGATAACCTTTTTTGCCATAACAGTAGTCCGCACAGCAAAGTCTCTCAAACCTTTTGGTGTTGGTTTTCCCAAAGCCGGTTGGCCAAACAACAGTTTGGTGTCCAGTTGCCAACTTGTCGCCCACCATCTACTCACTTGCTGTGTAACTTGTGTCCAAAAGCGTTGGATATGTGGGCATTTCCAAAACATGTGTCCTAAAGTTGCACCTTCCCCCCCACAGGGCAGGCGCCATCTGGCGATATTCCCATATGGAAAGCTCTTCTGGGCGGGATATACCAGCGTAGTACCATTTTATATTGTAACTCCCAGTGCGACTGTGCCCACATTAACCTTCTCATGGATAAAATGTGTGTTCTGTATAATTCTTCAGGCAGTGTTAGACCCAAGTCCATATTCCATGCTTGAGCTATAACATTATATTGTATTTCTGATGCTGTATCTCTGATGTGCCTGTGGTGGAAGGATAGCGGCACCTTCTGTTGTGAAGGGAGTGAAAAGGCATCTGCTAGTTCTTCTTGGACATCTTCCGTTAAATTCTCCCATTCCAAACTTTTCACATAGTGTCGCAGTTGGTAATAATGAAATATGTCTGTGTCCGGTAAGGAGAATTCCTTCTGCAAATCTGGAAATGTTTTAAGCTTCCCTTCTACAGTCAGTACATGATACAGGTAAGTGATCCCTTTAGTTTTCCACACTACAAATCTAGGATACAGGTTTCCTGGTGGAAATGAGGGGTTCCCACAAAGTGCCAGAAAAGGTGTGACTGTGTGTTTAAACTGATGCAACCTGCACACCCAGCGCCACACCGCTCGCGCGGTGGGCATAATTACTGTCATTTCAAGAACCTCTGAGTTAACTTCTGCTCCTGAATGTAACATATGACTAAAATGAGTGTCCCCCGTCAGTTTTAACTCCATGGTTGTTGCTATGTAGTGTTGCGTGTTTCTGTACCAATCTGTAATATGTCTCATCCCTCCTGCTACCGTTATGTGCCTCAAACTAATTAAACCCAAACCCCCGTATTCTGCCGGAGTCTGCAATATAGCTATAGGGGCTCTTGGTTTTTTGCCCTTCCATAAAAATGCTTGTGTAATTCGATTCAACTGTTTTTCATCTTTACTTTTTAAATATAAGGGTAAGACCTGAAAAGTATATAACCATCTAGGTATAATGATCATATTAAATAGCGCTATCCGGCCTAATAGTGATATTGGATATGTAGACCAGGTGTGTAATGCTGCTCTTGTGTCTGTCATTAATTTTGTTACATTGACTTCGTACAGCCTGGAAAGATCTTTTGGTATTCTGACTCCTAAATACTTAAGAGAGTCCCCCTCCCATGTTAAGGGGAATTGGTTTTTCCAAGATGTTTTATTTTCTCCCATTATATCGAGCACCTGTGTTTTCTGAACATTAAGGGTAAAACCTGATAACACCCCAAAATCTTCTATGATAGAAAATAAATTCGGCATGGAGCTTCTAGGATTTTGCATTACCACCAGAAGGTCGTCCGCAAATGCCAACACCTTTACCAACTCTCCACCCACTTCTATCCCTTCCACCTCTCTTCCCCTCTGGATAGTCTGTATAATAGGCTCTATTGTTAGTAAAAAAAGTAATGGGGAGAGAGGGCACCCCTGTCTGGTACCTCTGCTCACTGGAAACACTTCTGTTTTCATTCCATTGATACTTATTAATGCTTTGGGATCTGTATATAGTGTCTTAATCGCCTGTAGGAACCAGCCTCGGAATCCCATGTGGCCCAACACCCCAAACATATATTGCCAATTTACTTTATCAAAAGCCTTTTCGGCATCTAAGCTAACCGCCAAAGCTGGTGTTTCCCGCTGTTGGCAGTGCGCTATGGCTAGTAACAATTTTCTCATATTTTTAACTATTTGTCTATTTTGTACAAATCCCACCTGTTCCTGGCCGATCAACTCAGGTAAAATACCGGCCAGTCTGTCTGCTAGTATTCTTGCCAGTATCTTTACTTCAACATTCAGCAGGGAGATTGGTCTGAATGAATCTGCCTTATCAGCTATTTTCCCGGGTTTTAACAACAAGATTATTTGTGCCTCATTGGCATGATCTGGGAATGTACCCTGTGCCACCACTTGGTCATAGTAAGCCGTTAAGGGCCCTGTTATCTGTATCTGTAATAATTTATAGAATTCCCCAGTAAGTCCGTCGGGCCCAGGCGCTTTAAAGTGCTTTAACGTTTTTAATACCTTTTGTAGTTCCTTCCCGGATATAGGTTCATTTAATTGGGCTATCCCCTGCTGCCCCACTTGTGGTAACCCCAACGCTGTCAAATGTTCTTCTAGTTGTTGCTGATCTAGCTGGCCTGGGGATGTGTATAACTTAGAAAAATGCGTTCTCAATATCTCTGCTATTTTTTCTGAGTTGTTCTGAGCTTTCCCTTGTTGGTCCCTTATGGTTGTGATAACTCGGGAGGGCCCCCATTTTTTTGTTATGCGAGCCAGCAGCGGTCCTAGCCTATCTCCATATTTTTGGAATTTGTATTTTTGATAGTGTAAGGTTCTTGTAGCCCTCTCATGCAACAGTGCATTAAGAGTTACCTGTGCTGCATGATGTGCCTCCTTATTGCTTCTAGTAGGGTCCCTGACCAAGCGTTTTTTTGCTATGCTTAGCTCCTTCTCTAACTGTACTATAGCTCTAGCAATTTTCTTATTTCGGGCGCTCACATAAGCAATTACCGCTCCCCGAAGCACTGCTTTTGCTGTGGACCAATATAATATCGGGTTTTCTGAATGTTGCTGATTAAAGATTTCAAATTCTTCCCATTTCTGATGAAGATATTCGACAAACTCCTTCTGTTTATACAAGTATGTCGGAACTCTCCATCCCCTCGCCCCTTGGTAATACGGTGGTGCTTCCAGGTCTATCCAAACCATCGCATGGTCAGAAATTTCTTCCGGTCCTATGCTAGCTTCCAGCACCCACGGGAATAGTCCTTGATCTACTAGTATGTAATCTATTCTTGAGTATGTACCATGTGCCCTTGAGAGATGCGTGTAATCACGCTCCCCGGGGTGTAGAGCCCTCCAAGCATCCACCAGATTTAATTGGTGTTTAAGATCTGAAAGAGCTCTGGATCTAGGGCCCCCTCGGTGTGCCCCCTTTGGAGAGGAACAATCCATCTGCGGATCTCCCACCAGATTAAAATCTCCCATTATTAGTAATTTTAAGGTTTGGTGTGGTATGCATTTGTGAATTACCGTATTTTTCGGACTATAAGACACACTTTTTTCCCCCAAAATTTGGGAGGAAAATGGGGGGTGCGTCTTATAGTCCGAAGGTAGCGTTTTTGGACCTCCGTCCCGTACTTACACGATTCCATGTTCCCTGGTGGTCTAGTGACGTCGGGGCAGGAAAGAGCCCCCTCTTTCCTGCCCATCGCGCTGCTCTCCGTGCTCCTCAATGCTTTCTGACGGTCTCGGCGATATTCAAAATGATCTCGGCGGCCATTTTGAATCTCGCCAAGACCGTCAGAAAGCATTGAGGAGCACGGAGAGCAGCGCGATGGGCAGGAAAGAGGGGGCTCTTTCCTGCCCCGACGTCACTAGACCACCAGGGAACATGGAATCGTGTAAGTACGGGACGGAGGTCCAAAACTCGGACAAGACGCACCGGAGCACCTAGGTTTTAGAGGAGGGAAAAGGAAAATTTTTTTTTCCTATTTCCCTCCTCTAAAACCTAGGTGTGTCTTATGGTCCGGTGCGTCTTATAGTCCGAAAAATACGGTATTTCTTTAAAAAAAGCTTTATCATAATTATTCGGTGCATATAGCGCTAATAACAAGATTTCTCTATTTTGTAACCACAAATGTATTAGCACATATCGACCTTGGGGGTCTGCACTGATCAGCTCGGACCTTGCCTGTAACCCTTTTCTAAGCAAGATTGCCACTCCTCCTTTTCTGCCTTCCTGTGTTGCTGCATGTACTTCCCCCACCCAACTCCTTTGTAGTTTCTTATGCTCTTCTATGGTTAACCGTGTTTCCTGGAGGCATGCGATATCTGCTTTGTGCCGTTTTAATGATGTTAATATTTTTGCCCTTTTTATTGGTGATGTAATTCCTCCCACATTCCAGGTGATAATCCGGGTTCCCTTACCCATAATCTCCTATAGGCCTATTCCTATTCTGTGTGTTTTTGTGTTCCTGACCATCAGGCGCCCAGCCTCGCCCGATAGCCTCTCTTTTTTTCCCCCTGCCCCTTTAGCAGTGGCCGCCTTTTCCTATAATTGGTCTTACTAATGTCACATATTATGTTCGCCTTCAACAACCTTGTACCATACTTTGTCATCTATACCCCTCCCCCCTCCCCTTCATTCCCTCCCTCCCTTCTTCTGCTACCCTTTGTAACACCCCATATATCCCCATCTCTTCCCTATTTAAGAAGAAGAAGTCTTGTGTGATGTTGGCAACCCCTCCCCCCGGCCCGACCTTTCCTTATGCATTTTAACCTGCCCCTTATGTTCTTTCCATTCCAACCGAGTTTACATTTTTAAAATTTCCTTTCCCTTCTACCATTCCTCTGCTAAGTCATTCCGTTCTTGCCCTATGGTAAACATTATTAACTTCTCTTAACTTTTTAAACATTCTGCATAACATCAATATAACTGAAAGTTTTAAAGTCCTTTCTACATTGCAGTCTCTGCCCTGGCATAGCATTGTCTCACCGTGCCATTTAAAAAAGTGGAATCTCTCCCTGATCTGCATCCATCCTGTTTTTCAAGTTTGGTCTTTCAAGCTCCTCTCCATAGTTGCCATGAACTTTTTTGCTGCTTCTGGCGTTTCAAATGTTTTACAGGCTCCTTTATGTTGTATTTTTAGTAGTGCAGGATAGATAAGCATGAATCTATTGTTAGTCTCAAAAAGCTCTTTACATAAAGGAGTAAACTGCTTCCTCTTTTCCTGAAGCGCTGGCGAGTAGTCCTGAAAGACCTTTACCGGAATTCCCTCATATTGCAATGTTTCTCGTTTCTGCCTGGCTCCTCTCATAATCTCCATTTTATGAATAAAATTATGAATTTTCGCTATGACCACTCGTGGCCGCAACATTCCTTCTTGTTTGCGGCCCATCCTGTGGGCCCGCTCCAAACACAGTGGGCCTACGCTGTCTGAGAGGGCGAATTCCGTTTTCAGCCATCTTTCCAGGATGGTAGGCAGCAGCGAGTCAGTGATTTTCTGGAATCCCTACAATGCGGATGTTCGATCTCCTTGACCTGTTTTCCAGGTCGTCGATTTTGTAGTCCTGCAGGCGGACTTGTTTCTGCAGCTCCTCCATTGTCTTCTGTCTCTCCGCCGCTCCGTCTTCACTATTGGACATCCATTTCTCCAATTCGCCGGTACGACGAACTGTGTCTGTCAATCACTCCTCGAGCCCCGCGATTTGGTCCGATAGCTGTTTTAGTTGGGGTTCCAGAGCCCCTTTTACCGCCTCTGTGAATTTCCGGGGGCTGGAGCTGCAAGGCGGTAAATGGCGGTTGTATTTGTTGTCCTGATCCTGGGCTACGCGCCATCTTGGATTCGCCCGCTGCTTGCGTTTTGTCAATGTCTTTTTTTCCCGCTTTTCCGGGTATCTCGGCGTTTCCCCTGATAACGAAGGGGTCCATACACTGGACTCGCTGTTATTTCTCGGTCTGGGTGCTCCGTTTTTTGTTTCAAGATGATTTCGGGCGCTTAGGTTCGGGGCTGCCTCGGAGAGGAACTAAAACACGTCCGTTCCTCTCAGTGCATCACGGGACCTCCCATGGTCTTACTCTTTTTAATTTCCACATTGAAAGGAACATCTTTTTGGTTGTGTTTTTCGCGTGATTCTCAGGTGTTAGGTGTCTATCAATGGTAACTCCAAGAATTTTCAGGGTTTCTGAAATTGGTAGATTTAATTTTGGTGTGTTGATGGTGGTAAATTTGCTCGTGTTGTGTTGAGAGGTGAGTATTAGGCATTGGGTTTTTTCTGCGTTGCATTTTAACTGAAAGGCATCTGCCCAGGACTGCATGATATGTAGACTTTGATTGATGGTGTTGGAAATTTCTTTTAGGTCTTGTTTGAATTGGATGTAGATCATTACGTCATCAGCGTAAATGTATGGGTTGAGGTTTTGGTTTGATAGTAGTTTGGCCAAGGGTGTTGTCATTAGGTTGACTATAGTCAATGAGAGGGGAGATCCCTGTGGAACTCCACATTCAGGTGTCCATGTGGCTGATGTGATCGAATTTGATGTCACTTGGTAAGAACGTGTGGTTAGGAATCCTTTAAACCAATTGAGAACATTGCCTCCGATACCGAAGTATTCAAGGATGTGTAGTAGGATTCCATGATCAACCATGTCGAAGGCGCTTGACATGTCGAATTGTAGAAGTAATATATTCTTGCCGGTTGCAATCGTTTGTTTGAATTTCGTCATGAACGTAACTAATACTGTTTCAGTACTGTGATTAGAACGAAATCCTGACTGGGAGTCGTGTAATATTGAGAACTTGTTTAGATAGTCTGTGAGTTGTTTGGTTACCATCCGTTCTGTTATTTTGGTTATTAAGGGAATGGATGCTACTGGTCTATAGTTGGTTAATTCACTCACATTTTTCTTTGCATCTTTGGGTATGGGGGTGAGTAGAATGTTTCTTTTCTCCTTTGAGAAGAGTCCATTTTGTAGCATAACATTCATGTGTTTCGCTAGATCTGTTATAAAGTGTTGGGGGGCCGATTTCATAAGGTTATTTGGGCATATATCTAGTTTGCAATGAGATTTGGCGAATCTTTTGAGCGTTTGGGAGATGAGGTCTTCCGATAGTATCTCAAATTCAGTCCAAGTCCTATCTGCTGGGTATATTCCAGGGTCTGAGTCTAGACAGTCTTTATTTAGATTCCTGAGGCAGGCCACTGGGCTGAAACACGGTCATGTCAAGTTGTAGGGCTGTTCAATGAATCTTTTTTTTTTTTTGTTAAATTTGTATGAAGTCTTTATTGAAAACCGTTTTCGAAGCAACAGCGTAAGACACATCACACCAAAACAAGCACGCATCAAGGCCGCAGGTACACAGTACCAGAGCAACCAACAGTGTAAGAAACAACAATATATGAGAGTAGTACTTCCTAGTGTACAAAAAGATGGACTTCAAAGTGTTTAAGCATTTTCTTATACAAGTTCCCCCTTACCCATCCCCCCAACTCCTCCCTACCCACCCTCAATGATACCTTATATTTCAACTTACCCCCAACCCCCCCCCCCCCCCACCTATACAAAGCCCAGGTACACATCAAATCAGATCAGTAAGAACAATATTTCAAAAAGGGGGCCCAGATAGCTTCCCACTTAACAAGAGTATGACATTTAATTGACCAAAGTTTTTCCATTTCACAGATATACCAAAGTTTGTTCAACCATTTAGTAATAGGGGGGACAAAGGATTGTTTCCAATGTGCTGCTAACGTCACTCGAGCGGCAGACATCACATGTCGCATTGAGCACTTGAGACTTGGTCTAGCCTGGAGGATTCTTACAGAACAAAAAGTAAAGAGACCACCACCAAAGTGGCCTACCCAGCCATCTTTGTAGCCTATACTGTATCGCTTTCCAGTATGCCCTAGCTTTACCATAAGTTCACCATAAGTGACCCATTGTTCCCCTAGCTCCACAGCTCCTTCGGCTTGACGATGGCATTTGGGGATACATTTGGTTAAGACTAGCAGGAGTCAAGTACCATCTATATAGCACCTTGACACAGTTTTCCTTTAAGGGGACAGTGTAACGCCGGTGAGGATGATCCAGAGTAGTGAGCCCTTGGGCCACTGCCAGAGACCGGCAACAGCAGGTGAACCACCCAAACTGCAAGTGAGGCCAAATACCAACAGGCTGGTACCAGGTCCAGGAGTCTCAAACCGGTTTGGCTGGACAGGAGCCAAATGCTAGCACGGACTGGGCTTGGTTGGCCTGGAACCAAATGCTGGAACACACTTGGCTTGGCTGGACTGGAACCAAATGCTGGAACGGACTTGGCTTCGCTGGAACTAGATTCAGGGTACTCAAGCAGGATCCAGGATTTCCAATAAGCTTGGCAGAAACAGGATTCAGGATACTCGAGCAAGCTTGACTGGAGCAGGCTTCAGGATTCTCAATCAAGACAGACACAAGCAGGGTAGGGCTGAATCTTACAAACAGATTTGGAACAAGCAGGAAGGGAACTAAAGCTAAAGACGAACAGGGCAGCTAGAAACAGGAAGGAACTAAAGCTGAAAACAGATAGGGCAGATACAAACAGAAGGGAGCTAGAGTTGAAGACAAACAAGACCAGAACTAGACTGCAACAAGCTCATCTGAAGACCTCTGTTGCAAAGGCAAGTATGACAATTCTCTGGAGCTTAATAAAGGCAATTACAGATGAGGTCACAGGTGAGGCTTGGCAGCAGAAACACTGGGCCAAGTCTGGAGTGCTGGAACATCAGGACTGGAATGGAGCCTGGAAGATGTCTGGGAAACAGGAAAAGACAGTCCACAGCAACCACAGGGCCTGGTCACCCGGGGGCACGGTGAGTGTAGGCATGGAATACAGTCACAATCGTGACAGTACCCTCCCCCTCAAGGCTCCCCTGGTCCCCACGGAAGGTTTGGGTCCCAGGGATATTTTCGGTGGAACCTGCTGATAAGTTTAGGTGAATGAACAGGAACCACAGAACTGGAATTTGATAGCAAGTCTATGGGTGGAAGACCAGGCTAGGTTTTGTTAATAGAGCTAGATCTTGCACACCGCATTAGAGCAGTACTACAAGCCATGGACAGCCGTGGCCTATCTTTGAGACCATAAGCTCCCCTGGTAACAGGAATGTCCTGAGCCCTATAACCCAGGTCTTTTCAGACATGGTATGAGAACATAAGTTTTGCGGAGTCTTCTTGGAACCTTCGTTGGAGGGGAGCTTAATCTTGGATGAATTGCAGATTTCAACCTGAAGGTGTCTGGTCTGGGGTGGAACACAAGCGGTGGCCAGGACAACCGCAGAAGCATCAGAGTCTTGAGAGTGTGAATCACTAATATCAGTCCAAGCGTCAGCATCTAGGTACTGCGGTTCGCCTTCCAAACTGCAAGCAGTGGGGGCGAGATAACATTCTCTGCAAGACTTGCTCCAGTCCATAATCTCACCTCTTCCTCAGTCTAGGGTCGGATTGTGTCTCTGTAGCCAAGGTAACCTCAGTATGATGGGTTGCACTGCTGTCTGAAGGACATATAAGGTGATATCTTCCTTGTGGATATCACAGGCGCACCGGCGCACCGGAACAGTTTGTGTGCTTATATATCCTTGAGTGCAGCCATAGACTGAGAGGAGCGGAATGGTCTTAGGTAACTCTTGTATAGGAATGTTAAATTGATGGACCAGGGATTTGTTTATAAAGTTTCCACCTGCCCCGGAAGACTTCATGAAGTAACTCGGTCAGAGTCTTGGGAGAAAGTGAAGGGGGAGGGGATGTTGGGAGGCGAAGGCACTAAGGGGAGAGTTCAATGTGGCAAAGAGATGTTGTGGGTTTGAGCCAAGAAAGTTTGTTTGAACTGGAGTAGTAGTACTGTTTTGGCAAGTGAAAGAGCAGAATGGAAGGAGGTCAGCAAGAATTTGAAATGTATGAAGTCAGCTTGGGCACAGAATTTCAGCCAAAGGCGTTCAGCAGATCGAGCACAGGACCATAGGTAGCAGATTCTAGAGGTCAACCAAGGCTGTGGTTTGGTATGCCTTACAGAACAGGGAATGGGAGAGCAAGAGTATCCATAGCACAGGAGAGAATAGTATAGGAACAGACAGCTTCATTCACAGACTTGGATGACATAGACAAGAGGAGAGAGAAGAAATGGAAAGGCCAGCCTAGAAAAGAATTTAGGAGAAGACTTACTCATGAAAAGTGGAAAAGAGACGGAGACCAGCTCAATTAGAAAAATAAGATTCCCAGATGACAAAGGTAGAAAAGAAAAAAATTATTTTTATTTTTAATACTTTTTTAAAGACTGAGATGTGCCTGTTTTGTGAAATGTACATCTTTTTGTATTTTTATTTTGCAAAGTACAGGGGAAATTTCATTTATGTTTCTCTTACCAATATTGCCCTGCTTAAAAGGCTGGCTTTCTTGGGGGTCTCCATTTCAGGTTTTGTCTGCATGTTTTTTGTGGTCCCTTATTTTGTATTAGGTGAGAGTCTGTCCATATTCTGAGGTGAAGGATTATGCTAGCACAGGAGTGGGCAACCTCGGTCCTCGAGGGCAGCAACCCAGTCAGCTTTTCAGGATGTCCCCAATGAATATGCGTGAGATCTATTTGCATAAAATGGAGGCAGTACATGTAAATAGATCTCATGCATATTCATTGCACTGCTAGTAACCACTAACAACTTATAAATTTAATAAATATGTTTTTATTGAACAATACTTTATACCGCTTACAAAATGTAAACAGTTATAAAAAAAAAAAAACCTCATGTTCTCCTTACTATTCACTATACTTCATTCATACCACACACACTAAACATATAACTTTAGGACTCCAAATCATATTGCTTTTATCCTAAACCTCGCTGTAACCTTGCAAATACTGTACAACCTAACTATTAAACATATAAACATCAATATTTCTTCCAGTATGCACTATGTTGATATGAATTTGAGCTTTTAAGCTGAATATATAGTTCAAATGACCATTTATAGTCCTATCTTTATACCGCTGGAAGCATAGGCGCCCGGTATAAGAGGCTTGGACAGGCTAAGCCTCTCCTGCTGTGCTCTGAGAGGTTTAAATTGTTGATTTACCTCCATCCTCACAGCAGGAGCTGCAGTGAAAGCCCTCTAGCCTTGTGTAACCAATTGTAGAAATTGGTTTATGGTTTGTTTACCTTACTGCTGGGAGAGCAGGGGGAGGGGGGTTGGCTGGGTTGCCAGGGAGATATTTAACGAGGATGACTTCCTGACCTGCACTGAGAACAGATAGCAGCAGAATCGGACAACCAGACAACAAAGGTAGAAAAGATCATTTTATTTTCATTATAGTGTTTGGAATATGTCCACTGTGAGAATCAGGTGCTCAACATTAAAAGTTTATATTTATTTACTTATTTATGGCATTTTATCCCACATTAACATGAATTATGGGTGTTTTGTGGCTCTACACGAGAATTGTGATGATATGATCCCTTGTTCCTATTGTGACGGTCTGCATTTTCCATATGGGTGGTATTGGTGTATTAGGTTCTGCCCAGTGTAATATTTATGGTACAGTAAGGTTCTGAGTTGTTTTTGCACAAAGTTGTGCATAGTGTTTTGCAGTTGAGCGATTGTGCTTAGAATATGCTTGAGCAACCACTTTTTCTGTGACATATGATAAATATCTAATATCTAAATTTAATAAAAGGTATTGTGACTTTTATTTTATTTATTTATTTTTTTTCTGTGTTATCAGACAATTATGGATTTAAGCTCCACCCCTGCCCCGTCCCCTTTAGCCTCCCCAACAGTGGGCCACCGACCGCCTAGGCTGGAAGATTATGATCGGTTCATAGGTTGTTATGCAGATCATCAGCAACAAGTTGGTTTAGAGTCCCAATCTGTAAAACAATTTCCAAGTCACCATTGCGTTGCAATATTTCTCCTTGCAACTTGTTATATCACAAATTGCCAAGTTCTAATGCGCCACCAGATATTACTTTACAAAACAGCACTCTTCCTAGTTTTCGCTGTTACTTAAGCACAACGTCCTCATGCATACAAGTTGTCAGCACCCAACACAAATTTGTGTTTCACAAATCGCGTCTTCAAGGGCAGTGACTACAAAACAGAATATGGCATAGTGAGGAGATTCTATTCTAAATCCACCACACTTCTCAATCTATATATCCCAAACTATAATATAAACCCAATTATACTTGTAACAAAAGCTTAACTCTTTTTAGCTTTGCTCAGATGAAGCTCCAACCAGCTGCTGGGAAAATGGTGCCTCACTTCTTGGAGAACGCCGTACCTGCACAAATTAGGCAAGACCTTTGACCTGGGGGCACGACCTGCCCCCTTATAAGCCTGCCCATTCTACCTCCTTATTTAGACCTGTAGGAGTCACTGTTTTCCATTCAAAGATAATTCGTTGCTCCACTTGTGTCATTCTTTGTAATACATTACTCCCCTATTTAAATCAAACTGGACCAAAACCACAAATTTAACATCTGTCATAACGTGTCTAGCTTTAATCCAGTGTTCAACAAGGAGGGTCTCAACTTTATGCAATTTAATATTGCTCAGATGCTGGGCAAGTCTGTTTTATTTTTTCCACCGTTTGACCGACATACATTAACCCACACGGGCATATGATAGCATAAACCACAAAGGAGGAGTTACAATCAGTCCTAGACGTTAAATAGAATCTATGGGTAACCACTTGATTAGGAACTTCAGTCCATTGAGTTTCCATTGCATGTTCACAGTACCTACAGCCCTTACACTTAAAATGGCCAGTCTCGCCTTTTTCTGTAGAACTTCTTTTCATCTTCAAGTTTTCACCGAAATTTTGACCCCTCTGGTAAGAAAACCGGGGCAGTTGCTGAAACACTAAAAGTGACCAATGCTTATTAATAATATATTTCACTGCATCGGTGCATTGTATTTAAGGCAATATACATGTTAATCTAGACTCTTCTGCCTTCATGCCCTTGCAAAACAGCCATTGGCGTTGAGCACTATATGCTCTTTTAAACACCCTATGGACAATCCTTTTTGGATATCCCTGTTGTCTGAACCGACACTTCATTTCCATGGCTTGTATCACAAAATCCTCTCTCTTGGAACAATTCCTACGAATCCACAAGAATTGTCCTACAAGAATCCCATTTTTCAACAGATTAGGGTGATGACTGGAGTAATGCAGAATCATATTCTTATCCGTAGGCTTCCAATACACTTTGTACAAAATTTACCCTCATAATACCGTAGGGTCACATCCAAAAAGTTAATTTCAAATTCCCCTATACAGGAGGTGAATTGAATATTCCTATCATAATTATTTAAATACTGCAAAAATTCTTCCAATAATGATAATTCACCATCCCATATTAATAAAATGTCTTCAATGTAACGTTTCCACTGACATATATTCGGGACGAACTTACTAGAATAAACATATTTGTTCTCAAACATAGCCATATAAAGGCATGCCACTGTGGGGGCTACAGTAGCCCCTATGGCGACTCCCTTTATTTGTAAATAATGTACATGTTCAAAAACAAAATAATTTTGGTGATGACCATCTGGGCTATCTGATTTAACAATTCAACTATTCATATCAACATAGTGAATAGTGGAAGAAATATTGATGTTTTATATGTTTAATAGGTTGAAACGTGTTTGGTTTAATGCAAGGTTACAGTGGGGTGTAGGCAGTGGTGTGCTGAAGCAGGCTCTCACAGGCTCGCAAGAGCCGGTTGTTAAGTTTTTAAGAATTTTGGGAGCCGGTTGTTAAAGCAGGGCCCTCCATGGCTTCTTTAACAACTGGCTCCCAAAATGTGGGCTTGGGCCTCCTGCTGAATTATCTTTTACTTTGCTGGTGGGGATGCTGAGCCCTGCAAGCCAAGTAAATAGACTACTGCTGCTCCCCGCTCCTTGTTTCCAGCTCTGGGCAGCAGGCTGGGTCTTCTCCAGCATGTGAGAGAAGTTCCAGCATGCTGCTCAGAGCAAGACGTTGGGAGTGGTGACAGTCCATTTATTGGCTGCCAGCAAAGGTATGCCTAGCGTGCCCGCACGAAGGGAGGGAGGAGAGAGAGGCAAGTGTTGTTCCCCACCCCGGCCTCCCCTGGCCCTTCCAACTGCAGAGCTGGCTACGTCCAGAGAAAGAGCCTGTTGTTAAAAATTTACCAGCACACCCCTGGGTGTAGGATATAAGCAATATGATTTGGAGTCCTAAAGTTATATGTTGTGTGTGTGGTATGAATGAAGTATAGTGAATAGTGAGGAGAACATGAGGGTTTTTATAACTATTTACATTTTGTAAGCAGTATAAAGCATTGTTCAATAAAAGCGTATTTATGAAATTTATAAGTTGTTAGTGGTTACTAGCAGTCAATATTACCATTTTTGTAAGCAGATTGGAATTAGGATACTCATTTATGTTTTGATGCATATTCATTGGGGAAATCCTGAAAACTCAACTGGGTTGCAGTCCTCGAGGACTGAGATTGCCCAGCCCTGTGTTAGCATGTAGTGTCTGTATAAGAATCTGTAACAGTCCAGCTTGTTCCAGTTTCCCAGTAGTAGGTATATCGGTGCTCTAAGGCCCAATATAATAATTATATCACTGTCTTTTCATAGGAGGGTTAGGGCCATGCTTTTTTTTGTGCCAGTACGCACCGGTACGGCATAACGGCACCTTTTTTGTGTGGTCCGGCTCACCTGCCCACTCCCTTCTGTTCGTGCACCCGGCCATGCTCCCTGCATTGCACAGCTTTTGTTTACCCGAAGTTGCGGCGAACTGGCAGTGAAAGCAACAGCCAGGCAGACTTGCATCCTCATCGCTTGCTTCGCTTCCCTTCCCTCTCAGCGCGTCCCGCCTTCCTCTGATGTAATTTCCTTTCCGTGTGCGCAGGACATGCTGAGAGGGAAGGGCAGCGAATAGAGTGACGAGGAGGCGAGCCTACCTGGCTGCCTGCCTGCTGCTTTCACTGCTGGTTTGCCGCGACTTTGGTAAACAAAAGTTTTGCAACGCAGGGAGCACAGCCGGGTGCATGAACGGAAGGGAGTGGACAGGTGGGGCTGGGGTTTGAATGATCTTGGGGGGCAGGTGGAGGCTGGGGCGAGTCAGTGGACGTGGAAGGGAGGGGGAGGCTAGGGGGCAAAAGAGAATCATTGGACATGGAGGGGAGGGGGGAGAGGCGAATCGCTGGACATAGAGTGGAGGGGAGGGCAGGGGAGAGAGGAGACATGCTGGACATGGATGGGAGAGGAGGTCAGGGAAGAGAGAATTGCTGGACATGGATGGGAGGGGAGAGAGGAGAATCGCTGGACATGGATGGGGGGGAGGACAGGGGAGAGAGGAGAATCATTCTGGACATGGATTGGAGGGGAGGGCAAGGGAGAGAGGAGAATTGCTGGACATGGATGGGAGGGGAAGGCAGGGAAGAGAGAATTTCTGGACATGGATAGGAGGGGAGGGCAGGGGAGAAAGGAGAAACGCTGGACATGGAGGGCAGAGGAGAGAGGAGACATGCTGGACATGGATGGGAGGGGAGGGCAGGGGAGAGAGGAGACATGCTGGACATGGATGGGAGGGCAGGAAGAGAGAATTGCTGGACATGGATGGGAGGGGAGGGAAGATGAGAGAGGAGAATCGCTGGACATAGATGAGAAGGGAAGGCAAGGGAGAGAGGAGACATACTGGACATGGATGGGAGGGGAGGGCAGGGGAGAGAGGAGAATTGTTGGACATGGATGAGAGGGGAGGGAGGGGAGAAAGGAGAATCGCAGGGACATAGATGGCAGGGGAGGACAGGGGATAGAGGAGAATCACTGGACATGGGAGGGGAGGGCAGGGGAGAGAGGAGACATGCTGGACATGGATGGAGGGGAGGGAAGACAGGAAGGAGATGCACATGGATAGGAGGGGAGGGCAGGGAAGAGAGGAGAAATGCTTGAAATGGATGGAGAGGAGAGCAGGAGATAGAGGAGAATTGCGGGACATGGATGGATGGAGGGGTTGGCGGGGAGAGAGAAGAAATGCTGGACTTGGATGGAGGAGATGGGAGAGAGAATTATTGCTTTATATGGATACAGGGGAGGGAAGAGAGAGGAGAAATGCTGGACATAGATGGAGGGGAGGAAAGAAAAAAGAAGATGCAGATGGATGGAGATGAGGGAAAGGGAAGAGAGGAGAAAATCTGCACATGGCTGGAGAAAATAGGCAAAAGCTGGATCCACGTTATACCTCCTCCAGTCAATTCCATGGAGGAGGACCCAGCTTTTACTTATGGATGCAGGGCAAGAAATGAAGAAGAAAGTAGGAAAGTAAAGAAATAAACGGAAAGGAAGCCCTGGAAACGGAGTTAAGAGAAGAGATAGAGAGCAGCAGAATCAGAGACTGGGACCAATATGGATAGAAAAACAAAGTCACCAGAGAACAAAGGTAGAAAAAAATCATTTTATTTTCATTTTAGTGTTTGGAATATGTCCAATTTGAGAATTTATATCTGCTGTCTTATTTTGCACTGGGTATACTGGAGCTGCAGCAGCTGTTTATAGAAATTATTTATAATGAAAAAAAGCACAAGTTATTTTTTTTCTCCTATACTAGTATAATATTTTCAATGATGTCTGTTTATATGCGCCATGGCTGGCATACGGGGTGTGGCTAATGTGGGTGTGGGCTATTATTGGGGCGGAGCCACGTGTGGTGACCCCACCCATAATGAGTACCAACACCTTTTTTTGTACAAAAAAAAGCACTGGTTTGGGCTCTTATGAAGTGGTAAGTTTTCAGTATAGGTTTTGAGTGTCTTCTTGCAGGATTTTGTGTTATTTCAAAAAGTGTCTGGCCTTATTTGAAAGTAGGCTCTGGGATGAGGGCTGCCTTTGGCGGCCCTTGTCACACAAAGTAAAAATGCTCAGGACTAGTGGTCTCCACATCCTGTAGAATCACCATACAAACAAAAACCCACCTGATTTAAACAAAGTGTCTAGCAGTAGAAGGAGTGTGTGTGCTGTCCCTGAGGTCACAATTGAAAATTTTTACTTGTAGTTAAGAAGACAGGCTGCCTGCACTGGCCAGTCCTGGAACCTCTGCTGCATCCCACCTCCTGTTGTAATTTCTTGTTTTCCTTGTAGGCGGTGGAACACAGCAGAGACAACCTGTGTTAATCATTGCCAGCAATAGCCACCACACCTGAGTGACAGCATCGGCACTGCCACCTCAAGCAGCAAACAATTGAGTTTTGGAGCTTGGTTCCTTGATCGGCTCCCCTTGATCATTGTTATCTTCTGTAGTTGCTTCCAAATACACATTTTCCCATGGCTTTCTGCTTATTTTACAGTAGACTGCATTTAGTGAGCACTTGCAAAATACACTGCAGTGTCTTGACTTGGATGGCTTTTTTCAAATCAACAGTAGATGACCTATAAAATGGATTTCAAATACCCATTAATGTAGATCTGGTCATTTTATCCTCTCTCCTAGAAGGTGTGCAAGAGAACCTAAGCCTACTGTAAACCTTGAGATGTAAGCCTGAAAAAGATAAATGTAACATTGTATCATAGTAGATGATGGCAGAGAAAGACCTGTATAATCCATCCAGTCTGCCCAACAAGATAAAAATGTATGCTTTTCCAGAACACATCACAAATTACTACTACTACTATTTAGCATTTCTATAGCGCTACAAGGCATACACAGCGCTGATCTCGTGTAAAACTTCACTGGCTTCCTATCAAGGAACGCATAAACTTCAAAGCCCACACAATGATCCACAAGATCCTCCATGGCGAATCTCCAAGCTACATGAACAACTTGATCGATCTTCCAGCCAGGAATGGGTCCAAATCTTCTTGTACTTATCTCAATCTCCATCTTCCCAATTGCAAAGGCCTCAAATGCAAAACCTACTATGCATCCAACTTCTCTGTTATAGGCAGCCAACTCTGGAACGCAATACCTCGACACATCCGAACAACCAATGAACACCTACCCTTCCGAAAGCTGCTTAAAACTTACCTCTTCAGACAAGCTTACCCAAATAACCCAACTTAATTCTCGAACTCAAACCACACTACCCATACTCCAATCCTCTCCCACACATCCCTCCCTATTGTCCTACTCTTTCCAACTGGATCATCTCTGTGATACTTCATACCATACTCTGTGTTATCTCTGTGGTACTTTGTACCACACCTTGTACCTTACTTTGTGTTATCTCTATGATACTCTGTACCACATCCTGCTATCGAGCGGGAAAGAGCGGGGTATAATTGCCATAAATGTACAAAATAAATATACCTGGGAGCTTTAAATTGCTATAAAGATGTTGAGTAGAGAGGTGTGAAGATGTTAAAAGAATAAGCTGTAAAGGTCTTCCATGCGATTATCACCCCATAGAAATGAAACAAAACCAGAGACCATGACATGGTCACATTACAGACAGTAAGACCTTGTGTATAAGAGTCAAAATTGTAAAATGTATCCTGCTTGTTATTGGGAGCCATGGTTGAACTATGAGGAGTGGAGCTACATATGTGGTTCAAAGGATAGAAATGATCAAAAAGAACAACAAAAGAGAGACTTTAACAGGAATAGGAAATTAGTTTAAATGGGTGGAACAGAAATGGACTCTGGGAACTGGACAGCCATAGAGCCTTGGATTAGGAGGGGTTAAAAATCAGCCAAGAAGATATCTACCAGTTTCAACCCTACCCGCCTACCACCCCAAGTAAAACTTCTATTGCAATTATTTGACAACATAGTACTGCTGTATAAGCATGAAGTCTGGAGTTCATTACTAACACCAAACTATTCAGAATGGAATAGAAACCTGGCACCTCCACATCCTCAAAAATTCTCCAACAATGTGTGCAAAGCAGAACTAGGATGTTCTCCTTTTACTCACCCTGAAAAAAGGAAGATACACATTTTGGCACCACCTCAGTAACAGTGACACTAACTCCATCCACTACCACTCTGTGTTATAATAAAATCTTGAAAAAAATATATATCTATAAAATAAAAAATTGTACATTTGGCAAATCTGCCATAAAATAGCAGCAGTAACTCCCAGAACTTAAATTGCTTCAAGTGTAGCTATGAAAAAGCAGCAATTCAAATAGTACCCTGTGTCCAAGAACAACAGTATATTAGAAGGTGCAGATTGGAAAACAGAACAAGCTGGACTTGCTACAGCACCCTATGCAGAAACTAAAAACTAGCAGAAACCCTTCCCTCAGTCCCAGATCTAGTTACTCACCAAACAGAATATGGGACTATGACTTAGAAATAGAAATACCCCCCAAACTGAACAAGAAAACCCAAGCAGTCTGCATGCAATAAAACACTGGAGAAATAAAACTAACTCTATTTCCTTCAGTAATGTGTAAGACAGAAAAAATATAAAATTTCCCCCAACTGACAGAGAAAATCAAAAATGTCCCACAAAAGAATGAATAGGATAAACTCTATACAATTCTGATGGAAAGAGGAGAAACAGCAGCTAGAGCAGCAAAATAATGTAATCTAAGCAGGGAACATGCAGACCAGTAGAAGAACCTTGGAATTGTCTTTATTTCCCTTCTGTACGTTGTAATTATTTTTATTACTTTGGTAACATGTACAAATAATTCTTCATAAAAAGAAGCTGTTAAATTAAGAGCAGAAGTAAGCTGCTGGCATGAGCTGCTTGGTGCTGTTCCATGAGGTTCACACCTGCTCCAGCATGTTACCCTGGGACTCCCTGCACTGGATTATATTTATGCTCTTCTATTGTGACGTAAAACAGAAGCCTCCTGAATGAGAACATCATATCACAGAAATAGCCCTGTTTAAGCAATCTGAACAGTGGGTTCTTAAGTAATGAGTTGACAAGTTCATCCTAGAGCATTGTGAAAAACAGCTTCTTTATCTTAATCTGATAATACCGAGAGGGTATGTTGTTAAGCTGGAGTAAAAGGTGGGCTTTTACCACACCTTGTTTTACCATGGGAGTCACCAACCTGTGGTATCTCAGTAACAAAGGTTGCTGACTTCTGTGTTTAAGGAGTCATGCTGCTTGCAAACCACCTTGCAAGTGTTATTCCAATGGCTAGGGAGCATTGGGCCACATGTTAAAGGGGCCAGCACCCTTACATTATATTGGTGGCCAGAGCACCCTTCCCCAAACTGTAAACCCCTCTTGGCTCCCCCAAACTGGCCTCCTTAATCCAAAGGGCCCCACTAACCACCATACTCCAACCAAAAGTGCCCAATCGCAGACCCCTTCCAACCCACTTACCTGGGCCTACCTTCTACCTTACTCAAATCCCTGATGTCTGTCCAGGCAGAAGCGATACCCAGTCACTTCTGCTCTTGCTGGCGCTGGACACCCCTTGCTGTAGTCTTATGGTACTACTGCTAGGGGTCACACAGAAACATGATCTTTAGCAAAAGAACTGCGAGACTCACTAGGGATTGCTACTGCAATTTTGGATAATGGTGCCAGCAAGGGCAGGAACTGGTGATTGGTTTTGCTCAGATCACTAATCATCAGGGATTTGAATAAGGTAGGCCCAGGGGGCCTTCAGAAGGGAAATGGGTTTGGAGGGTGGTTACTGTCTAGAGAGGGTCTTTGGTTGTGGGAGAGGCACTTTCAGATGAGGATCTCGCGACAAAGGAGGATCCTTTAAGTTGGGGGGGGGGGGGGTCAGTTTAGGGCAGTATTATCAGAGGGGACATTGAGTTGGGGGGGAGGGCAGAAAAGCTTTATCATATTACTGGCCCTCTATCCTCACTAGTCCATTCCTTCTCTTTTCCCTCTTTCCTTACTGCTCTGAACTTTGCCAATGACTACTTTAACAAAGTTTCAAATTATCGCTCTTCTTTCCCTCTGTCTCCTCCTCCACTACCTGCATCCATGAGAGATGCCTCACTCACCAGTACTGCCCACCCACTTTCCCATCGTATGTTTCTAATTCTCCATCCCTGTAGCCTCTTGCCTATTACTGGCCCCAATTTAACCTTCTGTCTCGCTCTACTTTTACGAAAGTAGTTACATCCTCCAGAAAGACTACCTCCGCCTTGGGTCCCACCCCTTCACATCGGGCTTCAATTCCTTCTCATGGTCTTATTCCCCTCTCTCTAGCCATAATCAACAACCGTCTCAACACAGGGACTGTTCCCAAGGAATAGAAGTCTGTCAGTGTTTGACCAGTTTTAAAAAAGACTTCCATAGATCCCCTTGATAGTCCTATTTCTAATCTTTCATATCAGGCAAAGCTCACAGAAAGGGTAGTCCTCTCCCAGCTTATGCAACATGTTGACTCTTCTAACATCCTCCATCCTTGCCATTCCACTGAAACTATTCTTGTCTCACTCCTTAATGGCATTCACTCTGCTACTGATTGAGGCAATGCTGTCCTCTTAGTTTCCCTGGACCTCAGTACAGCATTTGATCTTGTCAATCATTCCTTCCTTCTCTCTTGTGTCTCTTCATTTAGCATTTTTGATTGTCTATAACTGATTCTCTTCCTTTCTCCTTCTTTGTCCCCTTGTCTGCCTAAAGTCCCTCTCTTGTGAGGTGCCCCAGCGCTCTATACTTTCTCCCCTCCTCTTCAATATTTTCCTTACTCCCCTGGCCTCCTTAATCTAGTCCTCTACTGATAATTTTTACTACTATGAAATTCTCCTAGTCTCCCTGCAAAATCCGTATGCACCTGATCTTTCCTCCCTCTTGCCTCACATCCATCGATAAATGGCTTACTCCATAGGAGCCAACTTTTCAAAATGATTAGGGGTGCTGAATTTTTTTTTTAACAAGTGGTGCATTCCCCCGTCCCCTCCCTCCCCCTCCCCTCTCCCCCTCCCTCCCTATCCTCCAAGTTCCAGGCCCCCCTCCTCCGAGTTCCAGGCCCTCTTCTCCTCCGCGTGCTAGTCCCAACTCCAGCCTGACCTCTTCTCCCACAACAGTCCTCCGCCGGTCCGTCCTCACCTTCCTGCATACCGCCCAGAATTTTAAAACTCATCTTACCTCAGGGTCCCGGTGGCAGCAGTGAAAGGCGAGCAGGCTTGGTGCTTCAGCCTTCCTTTCTCTCTCAGATCTGGTCACGCCCTTGCGGAAACAGAAAATGAGATTGGGACCAGAGCAGAGAGAGAAGGGAAGGCTGAAGCGCCGAGCCTGCTCGCCTTTCACTGCTGCCGCCGGGACCCCGAGGTAAGATGAGTTTTAAAATTCTGGGCGGCACGCAGGAAGGCGAGGAATGACCGATGGAGAACTGAGGGAGAAGAGGGCAGGCACCGGGCAGGTAGGCTGGCTGGGAAGGGAACTTCCAACTTCCGGCGGGTGCAGAGCCGGTCCTAGGATTTCTGGCGCCCTCCTGCAGCCTATTAGTCAGCGCCCCTACCCATCCAGGGGTGGGATCACTATGGCTCTGCCTCTACAGTAGTCACACCCCTTTTACCAGCCATGGCGTCAATGAAAATATTACACCAGTATAGAAGAAAAAAAACTTGTTTTTTTTGTTTTCATTATAAATAATTGCTGTAAGCTGTTACAGCTCCATTATACTCTAAATGAGACAAACCAATTAGCATACATGAATTATGAGAACAGACAGTCTTGCCAACTCTGAAAAACAATGTGTTAGCAAAATCTCAGAATCTAACAAACAGATCCCTATTCAGACACTTGGCCTTGCAGTCACACATGCAGAACAGAGATAGCCCCTCTTTAAATTCTTCAAAAATTAACCTGAAATCCTAAGAATTTAGACCCTGCATGCAGCACAATACCAGACAAACAGAAAGAAACACATTGCTGTACATTGCAAAATAAGACAGCAGATGTATCAGAAGTAAATTCTCAAAGTGGACATATTCCAAACACTAAAATGAAAATAAAATGATTTTTTTTCTACGTTTGTTGTCTGGTGACTTTGTTTTTCTGATCATGCTGGCCCAGTATCTGATTCTGCTGCTATCTGTCCTCTTAACTCCGTTTCCAGGGCTTCCTTTCCATTCATTTCTTTACTTTCCTCCTTTCTTCTTCATTTCTTGCTCTATATCCATAAGTAAAAGCTGGGTTCTCCGCAGACTTGACTGTCCAGTGGATCCAGCTTCTGCCTATTTTCTCCATACATGTGCAGTTTTTCTCCTCTCTTCCTTTTCCCTCATCTCATCTCCCTCCCCTCCATCCATGTCCAGCATTTCTTCTCTCTCCCCTCTATCCATGTGCATCTCCTTCCTGTCTTCCCTTCCCTTCCCTCCCCTCCATCCATGTCCAACAATTCTCTCCCTGCCCTCCCTTCCATCCGCCCATGTCCAGCAACCCTCCTCTCTCCACTGCCCTCCCCTCCATCCATGTCCAGTAACTCTCTGCTCCCCTGCCCTCCATCCACCCATGTCCAGCAACTCTCCGCTCTCCTGTCCTCCATCCACCCATGTCCAGCAACTCCCCTGCCCTCCATCCATCTATCCATCCATATCCAGTAATTCTCCTCTCTCCCCTGCTGCCCCCTCCATCCATCCATATCCAGCAATTCTCCTCTTTCCCCTGCCCTCCCCTCCATGTCCAGCAATTTCTCCACTCTCCCTGGGCCTTGCCCTCCCATCCATGTCCACCGATGCTCCCTGCCCACCTCCATCCACCCATATCAAGCAATTCTCCTCTCTCCCCTGCCCTCCCCTCCATGGCCAGCAATTTCTCCTCTCTCCCTGGGCCCTGCCCTCCCATTCATGTCCATTGATGCTCCCTGCCCACCTCCATCCATCCATATCATGCAATTCTCCTCCCTCCCCTCCCCTCCATGGCCAGCAATTTCTCCTCTCTCCCTGGGCCCTGCCCTCCCATCCATCGATCAATGCTTCTCTCTCCCCTGCCCTCCCGCTCCCATGTCCACCTGCCCGCCCTCTTCTCTAAATCTTCTATTTAAATTTACCTCTGTCGTCGCAGCAGCTGCGCAGCGTCAGTGAAAGCGCTGCCCACTAGCCTTCCCTTCGCTTCATTCATCATTCCCTCTGTGTCCCGCCTTCTTCTGACATCATTTCCACGAGGGTGGGACACTAAGAGGGAATGAGCGAAGCGAAGGGAAGGCAGCGCTTTCACTGACGCGCAGCTGCTGCGACGTCGGAGGGGTAAGCGGTGGCGGTGCCCTTCAGAGGTTGGCACCCCCTGCCAATGCCTTGGGCAGGTGAAAATATTAGGGGTGCTCGAGAACCCACAGCACCCACGGAGTCGGCGCCTATGGCTTACTCTAATCGTCTTGTTCTTAACCTCTCAAAGACAATCGAGCTCTGAATCACTGGCCATCCATTCTCTCCTACTGTGGTCCCGAACATGCGTAATACCTCTCTGACACTTATTACTTCATTTAAATATCTTGGCATCAAAGTCATGTGATGCCATGCCCGAGAGTGGTCTTGAGTAGTTGGAGCTCCCAGGCCCTTCTCACTAAAAACCCCTCTATCATGACTCAAAGTGTGGAAGGCAGCTTCTAACAACAATATTTTAGTCCCGATATCTCTGCCGTATCAGCGAGACTCACCATTTGGCACAGATGACCACAGAGGGGCCCCACAGTGAGAAAGAGTGTATGCGTCTCTCAGAGGCAAAGATGGTGAATACTTCTGGGCCTACAGTGCCGACTGTTAGTCACAGTAGTCATAGAATCCACCTTAGAACATAAGCTGCACAACATTTTTGAGAAATTAGACTGTAGTGATGAGTTTAGAGGATCCCCACAGGGATTTTGCAAGCATGCAGCAGAAAGTGGGTGAAGAGGAAACAGCAGTGCAGCAACTGGAAGCTTCTCAAGAACAGATGGAGCACCACTTGACGCAGCTTGAAGATAGGCCTCTGTACATACAGCGCTGAACTGCTATGGATTTACAGCCTGTCTCACTGACACAGACTACTCAATTACCGTGGATTCTTTTGGATTCGTAATAAGTAAATGAAACTTTTATTAGAGGAGCTAAATTCTACAGTGATTAAGATATATACAATGGTTAGCACATATACAATCAATGATTAGAAACAAACATAAAAAATCATTACATCACTGGTCTCCACATCTAAGGAATCTCAGGCCCTTATCTCATCAGCTGGGAGGTCCGTTACAGCGAAGGCTCAAAGTCTCCTTACAACCAGGAACAAGCCCTCTGCATAGCAAATCTGCTCACAGATGAACCCCGACTCTGCTGTGACAAGCCCTCCCTTTTTATTAGGCTCTTAGCTCATGACCAGAGCTAAGGAAAGTTACAGAATGCTTCTAAGGAAAATTACAAAATGCTTCTCTGCTTAGGTCTGGCATTGAGCAAAGGCGAAGAAGCACCGTCATCGATCTCCTTTGACACACAGTGCCGGGAGCTCCGGGGCATCGAGCAATTCAGCACCTGAGAAGCGTCGGCGCCGAGAAGATCGCTCTCCCTCTATTCAGGAGGTGCCGATGCGTCGGTGTAGCAGCCTGGTACCTGCTCCCGAGCCTCAACAGATTCTGCCACCGGCTCCTGTGCCAACCCCACAGCCTTGTCCGACGGCGGCTCTCGACGAGTGCATCAGGGCCTGCTTCCAGTGCTTCTGGAAGGGTTACGGCGTCAGTCTGCTTCAGTGTCAGGGGTGCTTGCGCCTTCTGTACCGTCGACTACAGCGGTTTCTGGCCCTTCACCTGTGGTGAGGTCCCTGACTTTGGTGCCACCTGCCACCCAGGTCGACTCTCCCTCAACGTCAGTGGAGGAAGCTTCACCAGAGTCTAGGTGGGCGTCGACCTCGGGACCGCAATCGAGGACGTCGTTCCTCGGCGTCGAGGCAGGCTCAGTTTCGGACTGCTCTGAGAGATGTCTTGTCCGATACTGAAGATGAGCGTTCGTGGGAAGAAGAGGAGGATCCCAGGTACTTTTCTTCTGAGGAGTCCTATGGGATTCCTTCTGAACCTTCCCCTCCACCAGAAAGGAGACTGTCTCCACCGGAGAGGCTATCCTTTACCTCCTTTGTCCGGGAAATGGCTGTGGCTTAACCCTTCCCTATGGAGGTTGAGCCCAGGGCTGAGATGCTCGAGGTCCTGGATTATCCTTCTCTGCCTAGAGAGGCTGCAGTGGCTCCTTTGCATAATGCACTGAAGGAAGTCCTTATGCGAAACTGGTCGTCCCCTCTGTCTAACCCCGTGATCCCGAAGAGAACTGAATCCCAATATTGGATCCACGGGGAACCTGGATTGATGAAGTCTCAGCTACCTCACAACTCCATGGTGGTGGACTCTGCTCTCAAAAGAGCCAAGAGTACTAGGGACTATGCCTCGGTGCCCCCAGGTAGAGAATCTAGAACCTTGGACTCTTTTGGGAGGAAGGCGTATCAGGCCGCTATGCTCACTGCCAAAATCCAGACACACCAGCTCTTCATGAGCATCCACTTGCGGAACTCGGTGAGTCAAATGTCTAGCTTGGTTGATGCGCTCCCTCCGGAGCTGGCCGAGCCTTTTCGCCAGGTGGTCAGGCAGCAGAAGGCGTGTCGAAAATTCCTGGCCAGGGGTACGTTCAACACTTTTGATGTAGCATCCAGAATCGCTGCTCAAGGTATAGTGATGCACAGACTCTCATGTCTGCGTGTCTCTGAACTGGATCATTCGGTCCAACAGTGGATGGCGGATGTTCCTTGCCAGGGGGATAACCTTTTTCTTGAGAAAGTAGAGGATCTGGTTGACCAGCTCAAAAAGCACAATGATGCTATGGATTCTTTCTCCAGCCGGGCGTCTTCTGCTACTACCTCCTCATCTAGGAGGTTTTTTGGAGGGAAGAGGAGTGCTCCCTATTCCTATGCTAGGCGTAGGTACACTCCTGCTTCTCGGCAGCCTGTCCAGACTCAGTCCCAGCGCGCTCGTTCTCGTCAACAGCTTGTGCCTAAGGCCACTGTGGCTCCCCAGCAAAAGCAAGGGACGGGCTTTTGACTGGCTCCAGTTCAGCATAGCCTCAGTAAATGTGTCCGTACCGGACTTGCCGGTTGTGGGGAGGTTAATGTTTTTTCACCAAAGGTGGCCTCTTATAACCTCCGACCGGTGGCTTCTTCAAATAGTCCAGTTGGGATACACCCTCAATCTGGAATCCAGACCTCCAAATTGTCCACCGGGAGCTCATTCTTACAGTTCCCAGCACAAACTGGTACTTGCAAAGGAACTCTCCACCATTCTACAGGCCCAAGTGGTCGAACCCATTCCACCAGGGGAAGAAGGGCTGGGATTCTAGTCCAGGTACTTCCTTGTGCAAAAGAAAACAGGGGGGATGCGTCTCATCCTAGACCTAAGGGCCCTGAACAAATTTCTAGTCCGAGAAAAGTTCAGGATGGTTTCCCTGGGCACCCTTCTTCCCATGATTCAGAAAAACGATTGGCTATGCTCCCTGGACTTAAAGGATGCTTACACCCACATCTCGATACTCCCAGCTCACAGGAAGTATCTTCGGTTTCGGCTAGGAACATAGCACTTTCAGTACCGTGTACTGCCCTTTGGCCTGGCGTCTGCGCCCAGAGTGTTTACCAAATGCCTAGCTGTAGTCGCAGTGTTGCTAAGCAGACTGGGAGTACATGTGTTTCTTTATCTTGACGATTGGCTGGTGAAGAGCACCTCGAAGGAGGGTGCTCTGGAGTCCATGCGAATTACTATTCGGGTGTTAGAGCTACTGGGGTTCGTCATAAATTATCCCAAGTCCCATCTTACCCCAGTCCAAAAATTGGAATTCATTGGAGCCCTGTTGAACACTCAGACAGCTCAAGCTTATCTTCCTGAGGCAAGGGCGGACAAACTTCTGTCCCTGGTGTCCATAGTTCAAGCGTCCCAGCAGGTCACGGCTTGGCAGATGTTGAGACTTCTGGGGCACATGGCCTCTACAGTTCATGTAACTCCCATGGCACGTCTACATAAGTACATAAGTAATGCCATACTTGGAAAAGACCAAAGGTCCATCGAGCCCAGCATCCTGTCCCTGACAGCGGCCAATCCAGGTCAAGGGCACCTGGCAAGCTACCCAAACGTACAAACATTTTATACAAGTTATTCCCGAAATTGTGGATTTTTCCCAAGTCCATTTAGTAGTGGTCTATGGACTTGTCCTTTAGGAAACCGTCCAATCCCTTTTTAAACTCTGCCAAGCTAACCGCCTTCATTATGTTCTCCGGCAACAAATTCCAGAGTTTAATTATGCGTTGGGTGAAGAAATATGAGATCAGCTCAATGGACCCTAGCTTCCCAGTGGTTTCAAACTGCGGGGGATCTAGAAGATGTAGTCCAACTGTCCACCAGTTTTCGGAATTCTCTTCAGTAGTGGACAATTCGATCCAATTTGACAATGGGGTGCCCATTTCAAGTTCTTCAGCCACAAAATGTGCTGACGATGGATGCATCTCTCCTGAGGTGGGGAGCTCATGTAGATAGGCTCCACACTCAGGGAGCCTGGTCCTTTCAGGAAAAAGATCTGCAGATCAACCTTCTGGAATCAAGAGCGATTTGGAACGCTTTAAAGGCTTTCAGAGATTGGTTGTCCAACCAAGTCATCTTAATTCAGACAGACAATCAGGTTGCCATGTACTACACCAACAAGCAGGGGGGCACCAGATCTCGCCCTCTGTGTCAGGAAGCTGTCCAGATGTGGCTTTGGGCACGCCGTCACGGCATGTTTCTCCATGCCACTTATCTGGCAGGTGCAAACAATCTGGCCGACAGACTGAGCAGGATAATGCAACCTCACGAGTGGTCACTGAACATGGGCGTAGTCCGCAAGATCTTCCGAGCGTGGGGCACCCCTCGGTGGATCTTTTTGCCACTCAGATCAATCACAAGGTCCCTCAGTTCTGTTCCAGGCTTCAGGCCCACGACAGACTAGCGTCAGATGCCTTTCTCTTACATTGGGGGACAGGCCTCCTGTATGTGTATCCTCCATATCTCTAGTAGGGAAGATTTTGCTGAAACTCAAGCAGGAGCTACTGTTAGAAATATGCAATCTGTCCCTAAAATCGAGTGTAGTACCGAAAGACTGGAGGGTAGCCAATGTTACTCCGATTTTTAAGAAGGGTTCCAGAGGAGATCCGGGAAATTATAGACCGGTGAGTCTGACGTCGGTGCCGGGCAAGATGGTGGAGGCTATTATTAAGAATAAAATTGCAGAGCATATACAAAAACATGGACTGATGAGACAAAGTCAGCACGGATTTAGTGAATGGAAGTCTTGCCTCACCAATCTAATGCATTTTTTTGAGGGGGTAAGCAAACATGTGGACAATGGGGAGCCGGTTGATATTGTATATCTGGATTTTCAGAAGGCGTTTGACAAAGTGCCGCACGAAAGACTCCTGAAGAAATTGCAGAGTCATGGAATCGGAGGTAGGGTATTATTATGGATTAAGAACTGGTTGAAAGATAGGAAGCAGAGAGTAGGATTGCGTGGCCAGTATTCTCAGTGGAGGAGGGTAGTTAGTGGGGTCCCGCAGGGGTCTGTGCTGGGTCCGTTGCTTTTTAATGTATTTATAAATGACCTAGAGATGGGAATAACTAGTGAGGTAATTAAATTCGCCGATGACACAAAATTATTCAGGGTCGTCAAGTCGCAGGAGGAATGTGAACGATTACAGGAGGACCTTGCGAGACTGGGAGAATGGGCGTGCAAGTGGCAGATGAAGTTCAATGTTGACAAGTGCAAAGTGATGCATGTGGGTAAGAGGAACCCGAATTATAGCTACGTCTTGCAAGGTTCCGCGTTAGGAGTTACGGATCAAGAAAGGGATCTGGGTGTCGTCGTCGATGATACGCTGAAACCTTCTGCTCAGTGTGCTGCTGCGGCTAGGAAAGCGAATAGAATGTTGGGTGTTATTAGGAAGGGTATGGAGTCCAGGTGTGCGGATGTTATAATGCCGTTGTATCGCTCCATGGTGCGACCGCACCTGGAGTATTGTGTTCAGTACTGGTCTCCGTATCTCAAAAAAGATATAGTAGAATTGGAAAAGGTACAGCGAAGGGCGACGAAAATGATAGTGGGGATGGGACGACTTTCCTATGAAGAGAGGCTGAGAAGGCTAGGGCTTTTCAGCTTGGAGAAGAGACGGCTGAGGGGAGATATGATAGAAGTGTATAAAATAATGAGTGGAATGGATCGGGTGGATGTGAAGCGACTGTTCACGCTATCCAAAAATACTAGGACTAGAGGGCATGAGTTGAAGCTACAGTGTGGTAAATTTAAAACGAATCGGAGAAAATGTTTCTTCACCCAACGTGTAATTAGACTCTGGAATTCGTTGCCGGAGAACGTGGTACGGGCGGTTAGCTTGACGGAGTTTAAAAAGGGGTTAGATAGATTCCTAAAGGACAAGTCCATAGACCGCTATTAAATGGACTTGGAAAAATTCCGCATTTTTAGGTATAACTTGTCTGGAATGTTTTTACGTTTGGGGAGCGTGCCAGGTGCCCTTGACCTGGATTGGCCACTGTCGGTGACAGGATGCTGGGCTAGATGGACCTTTGGTCTTTCCCAGTATGGCACTACTTATGTACTTATGTACTTATGACTGCGGAACCATGATCCTGATTGCACCTTTCTGGCCACGTCAGATCTGGTTCCCTCTTCTTCTGGAGTTGTCCTCCAAAGAACCGTGGAGATTGGAGTGTTTTCCAACAATCAGAACGAGGGGTCGCTTCTACATCCCAACCTCCAGTGTCTGGATCTCATGGCCTGGATGTTGAGAGCTTAGAATTCACCTCCATAGGCCTTTCAGACGGTGTCTCCTGAGTCTTGCTTGCTTCTAGAAAAGATTGCACAAAGAGGTGATACTCTTTTAAATGGAGGAGGTTTGCCGTCTGATGTGACAGCAAGGCCCTAGATCCTCTTTCTTACCCTACACACACCCTGCTTGAATACCTTCTACACTTGTCAGAGTCTGGTCTGAAGACCAACTCCGTAAGGGTTCACCTTAGTGCACTTAGTGCTTATCACTGCCGTGTAGAGGGTAAGCCTATCTCTGGACAGCCTTTAGTTGTTTGCTTCATGAGAGGTTTGCTTTTGTCAAAGCCCCCTGTCAAACCTCCACCAGTGTCATGGGATCTCAACGTCGTTCTCACCCAGCTGATGAAAGCTCCTTTTGAGCCACTGAATTTTTGCCATCTGAAGTACTTGACCTGGAAGGTCGTTTTCTTGGTGGCTGTTACTTCAGCTCGTAGAGTCAGTGAGCTTCAGGCCTTGGTAGTGCATGTACCTTATATTAAGTTTCATCACAACAGAGTAGTCCTCTGTACGTACCCTTAGTTTCTGCCAAAGGTGGTGTCGGAGTTCCATCTGAACAGTCAATTGTCTTGCCAACATTCTTTCCCCGTCCTCATACTCGCCCTGGCGAAAGCAATTTGCACACCTTGGACTGCAAGAGAGCATTGGCCTTTTATGTGGAGCGGACAAAGCCCTTTAGACAGTCCGCCCAGTTGTTTGTTTCTTTTGATCCTTCACTTATGCCCAGGCTGGGTTGACTCTAGAGGGCCATGTCATGTCTCACAATGTCGGAGCCGTGGCTGCGTCGGTGGCTCACTTAAAGTCAGCCCCCATTGAAGAGATCTGTCCACACATTCACATCTCACTACTGCCTTCAGCAGGACACCCGATGCGACAGTCGGTTTGGGCAGTCGGTGCTGCAGAATCTGTTCGTGGTTTAGAATCCAACTTCACCCCCCCTAGACCTATTTTTGTTCTGTTCCAGGCTGCACTCTGTTAGTCAGGTCAATCTATGTTATGTCCTCACCGTTGCAAGGCCCAATTGACCAATGTTCATTGTTTTGAGTGAGCCAGGGTGCTAGGGATACCCCACATATGAGAACAAGCAGCCTGCTTGTCCTCGGAGAAAGCGAAGATACATACCTGTAGCAGGTATTCTCCGTGGACAGCAGGCTGAGTGTTCTTGCAAACCCACGCATCTCCCCTTTGGAGTTGTGTTCGTTGTTTATTTGCTTTTTGATTAAACTGAGTGGGAACACTCTCGCGACGGACGGGAAGACGGCCGCGCATGTGCGGTGCATGCTGCAAGCACGCCAGAAGACTCTGGCAAACTTTTTTTTAAATTTTGCTTGCAAAATTGCCGATTCCCGGGCCAACGCGGACGTCGACCACATGTGAGAACAATCAGCCTGCTGTCCTCAGAGAATACCTGCTACAGGTATGTATCTTCGCTATACTGTCTAAACAGTATCTGAGAAGGTCAGGATATATAACTGTTCACAGAGCCTCAGCAAAGAGATCTGTTTCTTTCCTCCTGGGCTAAGACTGAAGCAACAGCCAGCATCTGCTGGGCAATTTTAAACTCCAGGCCAATCAGAGCCCAGTCAACAAGATTCCAAATATATACTGTTTCTTGTTTGTGTCAAACTAAAGAAAAACCACTCAGTTCTCTGTAACCGCTTTACAGCAAAGAAACACTACCTGTTGGCCAAATAGGAGAAGTACACTTCAGAATATAATCAATGCGGGAAAATATCTAATACATTTTACCGGCTTAAAGCTCACTGTTTCTTCACAATGGGTGACGGGCATTTTTTGGTGGAACCGAGGAGTGGGTTTACTTGACATACTAGGGCTTTTGACTATTGGAGCTTTGGTGGGTGGATCTCTATTTCATAGCTTTATGGACTTCAGACTCCTTTTCAATCAACTCCTTGTTTGCCATAATCTTATTTTATAAACTTACTGACAGTATGGGATAAATAAGTTACAACATGCGTACTGGCACTATTGACCCCTACTGTTCTGAACCCCATGTGGGTTGTTGACTTCTTGCTCTGGGGAGGAAACTACCTGTGGATTGCTTTGTTTCCCAGGAGCAAGAATATTGGTTTTGGTGCCCCAGTTTCTTGTTGTCTCAGAAAGACCAATTTGCTACACTTGGCAGAGTGTTTTGGTTTTTTTTAATATGGATGCTCCAATAAACATATATATATGCTTTAATGCGTTTGCTGAAACTTCCCAATCACACAATGGATGGTTATTTATTTTAGTTACATTTGTACCCCGCGCTTTCCCACTCATGGCAGGCTCAATGCGGTGGGCAATGGAGGGTTAAGTGACTTGCCCAGAGTCACAAGGAGCTGCCTGTGCCGGGAATCGAACTCAGGTCCTCAGTTCCCCAGGACCAAAGTCCACCACCCTAACCACTAGGCCACTCCTCCACATTATACTACATGGTTGATGTTTGCTGCGCTCTTATTTACTGTTTCACTGTTTAAGATGACCTCTGTATATGTTTGTGTTATTTTGAGGGCAAACCCTTCAATTCACTAGTCTAAAATCACTGTATATTGTGTCATTATGATTAGGACACCAGGTACATCTGCTGGTATTATGCTGCTATTTTGGTTGTTGTATTCACTGATGGAGGGGGTGGGGTGAGAGGGGGGGGGGGTGTTGGTTTGTGGCAGATTCCTAGGGAAGGATCACATTCTATTCATGGGATATTGGGAATTAGGGGGTTTAGGATGGGGGTATATAATTAGGAAATAGGGAAACGGGGGGGGGGGGGGGGGGGGGGGGTTGTGTTGTGGAAGGAGAGAGTTGGGTGTAGCAGTTTGGTAGCCCAGGAGTGCAGTATTTGTACTTCGAGGAGGGAGAGGATTGTAGGGTGAGGCAGCCCTCCTTGTCAAATTGGAAAATAACATGGTTTTGTTGCAGTATATGGTCATACTTTAGACAGTGGCATAGCTAGGTGGGGCGCCAGGGGAGCAGCCGCTCCCCCAAATGGAGTTCTGCTGGCCCTGGCGCCTATTTTTTTCTCATCGTGTTGCATTGAAAATGTGCGCCGGCACCAGCAGAAGTCCGCTCTTGCGCCGCTTTCGCCCCCCCCCCCCCCCCCCCCCCCACACACACCATCATCCTGGCTCCACTTCTGATTTAGAAGACACTGTAAAGTTTATATCTTGGAATATGGGAGTCATCTCCTCTCCAATAAAATGAACTAAAATTCTTCTGGCTTTGCAACAGCAGAAAGTGTCTGTTGCTTTTCTTCAGAAAACACAACTTATTTCCCTAGAACATAAGCTACAGAGATGGTGGTAGGTACCTGTTGTGAGGCCCCAGCAGTTGGTAAGAAAGCAGGATAGCAATTTTGAACAGAAAAGCAATACCATGCACAACTTGATTAAAGATTAAGGGGGGCCACTTTAAGTACATAAGTATTGCCACACGGGGACAGACCAAAGGTCCATGAAGCCCAGCATCCTATTTCTAACAGTGGCCAATCCAGGTACTACTACTACTACTACTACTTAGCATTTCTATAGCGCTGCCAGGGTTACGCAGCGCTGTACAAGTTTAAACATGGGGAAGGACAGTCCCTGCTCAAGAGAGCTTACAATCTAAAAGTAAAAACTATGTCACAAATACCTGGCAAATACCAGGTCACAAATACCTGGCAAGATCCCATAAAAGTTCAATACATTTTATGCTGCTTATCCCAGAAATAAGCAGTGGATTTTCCCCAAGTCAATTTAATAATGGTCTATGGACTTTTCCTTTAGGAAGCCGGCCAAGCCTTTTTTAAAACCCCGCTAAGCTAACCGCCTTTACCACATTCTCTGGCAACGAATTCCAGAGTTGAATTACACGTTGAGTGAAGAAACATTTTCTCTGATTCGTTTTAAATTTACTAAATTGTAGCTTCATCGCATGCCCCCTAGTCCTAGTATTTTTGGAAAGAGTAAACGATTCATGTCTACCTGTTCCACTCCACTCATTATTTTATAGACCTCTATCATATCTCCCCCCAGCTGTCTTCTCCAAGCTGAAGAGCTCTAGATGCTTCAGCCTTTCCTCATAGGGAAGTCATTCCATCCCCTTTATCATTTTCGTTGCCCTTCTCTGCACTTTTTCTAATTCTACTATATCTTTTTTGAGATGCGGTGACCAGAATTTAACCCAATATTTGAGGTGCGGTCGCACCATGGACTGATACAAAGGCATCATAACGTCCTCACTTTTGTTTTCCATTCCTTTCCTAATAATACCTAACCTTCTATTTGCTTTCTTAGCCGCTGCAGCACACTGAGGAGAGGGTTTCAACGTATCATCAACGACGCCAAGATCCCTTTCTTGGTTGGTGACTCCTAACGTGGAACCTTGTATTGCGTAGCTATAGTTCGAGTTCCTCTTTCCCACATGCATCACTTTGCACTTGCTCACATCAAACGTCATCTGCCATTTAGACACTCAGTATCTCAGTCTCATAACATCCTCTTGTAATTTTTCACAATCATCTTGCGATTTAACAACTTTGAATAACTTTGTCATCAGCAAATTTAATTACCTCACTTTGTCACAGTGCATGTGACTTTAGATAGAAGGGACTTGTTGCTCTGTAACGTATACGGCCCCAACACCTAGGATAAAATATTTGTGAGTCTCTTGCTGGCGTGCTTGTGTTTTGGGAAGATCGATATTATCATGGGGGTTGATTTTAACATGGAAGCAGATCCTGCCTTGGATAGAACACACAATATGCAGGGCAGGCATGTCAATTTTATATGGGGATCCCTTTAATGTGTTAGGTATTAGATTTAATTGACATGTGGAGAGTGTTACACCCTTTGGAGAGGGAATAGACTGAGTGGAATGACCTCTGGATAAATGGGTATAAGACTGGTTATTTTTTACTTTCCAGATAGCTTTTGACGATTACAGAATCAGCAGAAATTGGGCCTGGGGAGATTAATGATCATGTTATGATATGAGTGGATTTGTGTATTAATCCTGCTCCGGGAGCAGTGGTCAGTGTCGATTCCCAGTGGAACTGTATACTGATGAGCAATATGGAGAGTTTATCTTGTCTAAGTGGCAAGAATACATTTATTTTAATGTTGCCTATGAAGATAGCCCTCTGATATATTGGGAGGCTGCGAAGACAGTCCTTCATGGTGAAACAATTAGCTTTGTGTCGCACCCCTCTCACCTATTCTCTGTTGTCTGAAGCAGCATTCCATACCAAAAAGGATCTGTTTACTTCCTGGAAACCCAGCATGTCCTTTATAGCTTTACAAGAGGGCGCTGGCTGATGTCATCACTTCCTGTCTGGTAGTATTTTAAGGAAGTTCCTGACTCCCAGCAACAGGTCTCCTAGAGTTGTCTAGTGTGTGTTGCAGCCTTGTTCCAGTTTGCCTCCTGTTCCTGCCTGTGTCTTATTCTAACTTCTGTGCTCCAGCCCTGTCTTCCAGCTCTAGGCCTGACCTGTCTTCAAGCTCCAGCCTTGTTTTCAAGTCCAGCCTTGGAAGGCTGCCTTGCCCGCTGCCAGTCGGGGCCTACCCAGCCCTCAGATTGTCTAGGTGGTATCAACGTGGCTGCAGCTCAAGGACTCACCCCGAGATGTGACACTATATGTCTCATAAAAAGCAGTCTAGAGATAGGGAAATCTTTCACCTTGAAAAAGTATTACAATCAGATCAGTGTAGATTTGGGTTGAGTTCCACCCCTCATAACAAGACTCAGCTATTGACTACACAAACTATTTTGAACAAACTTCTCCACCAAAGAGCCAGAAAATTGTACAATATTTCAAATACCAGTTGTATAAACATGGTAATAAGAATGGAAGGCTTTTAGCCCATAATGTGATAAATATTTTTGAGGGCCCTAAAAAGGTGTTGAAATTGAAAAATTTGGTAGGGCAAGTGGTACATACAGATGGAAAAATTTGTCAGCTTTTTCAGGACTATTATGAGCAGGACTGTTCTGAACTCCTGGAGGAAGGATTGGATAGTGCTAGCTATTTGAGTAGTATGGACTTGCCCCAGGTTAGTCAAGAGTATGGCATCTGCCTGGATGCCCCCATTTTGCCCAGTGAGATGAGCTGAGCTATTCAGTGTAATGCACCCCATAAAGCCTCATGCCCTGGTGGGTTTAGAAATAAATTTTATAAGCTCTTGGGAGATTCTATAGTATCTTCTCTGGCCTGTCTGTTTAACACTATCATAGGTCAAAGGGTAATGCCTCCTAGATTGGCCTTAGCTGAAATCATAGTAATACCTAAGCCAGGCAAAGACCCTTTAGAATCAGGATCCTATTGTCTTGTCTCATTGCTGAATGTGGAGGCTAAGTTGCTAGCACAGGTTTTAGCCAATAGATTGGCAAGAGTGCTCCCTACTAGCACAGTGGATTCCAAGGCAGAGTTTGTGAGGGATCAAGTTTGAGTTTCATGTTTATTAAAAACTTACTACCCTGCCTATCAGCAATGCTGACTAAGCAGCTTACAGACTGATAGAGGAGAGGACAGAAATGAAAGGACAGGACAGAGTAGAAGAAGGAAGGGGAAAGAACTACATTAATCATGATAGGAAAGCGGGGAAGGGGAAACACACCAGGTAGGGGAGTATTCTCAGAACCCATGGTACAAGAGCCTAAGAATGATGTGACAAGGGAGGGTGGAAAGTGTCTTCAAAAAGGTAGGTTTTAAGGCCCGCCTTGAACAGATTCAATGAGGATTGGGATCTAAGATGCTTTGTGAGCTGTTTCCAGAGCTCTGGGCCTTGTACTGAAAAAATTAAATGGCAGATTCTAGCATGAGTAGCATCTCTAACTGTAGGGGCAATCAAACGATGCTGCGTGGCGGATCGGAGACATCATGCTGAGACATACTGGGATAATAGGCAAGCCAACTATCCTAAGTTTTTATACAGAAAAGGCTTTTCACTGTGTTCAGTGGGAATTTTTGTTTGAAACCCTACATAGATAGTGGGTTGGTTTGCTCCTGTAGTGAGTGCATTGTATCATGGGCCAAGAGCTCGCTAATGGGGTTTATGTTTAAATCTTTTTTATTAATAGTAACAAAGCTTGTACAAATATACAAGGTATCCAACCAATACAAACTGATGGTGCTATAACTCAGATCGTCATACAAATTTTTCATTTTATCCCCCCTACTTCCCCTCTTCCCCTTAACCATCTCTCCTCTTAATTGTGTTAAACTTTTTATTATTGAATAAAGGAACATTGTAATACAAAAACGTAATGTGTGGCTTCTTAGTCCTTTAAACCTTCTTTCACTTTCCCTCTGCCTCCCATCCCTCCCTTCTTCCTTACCCAAGTCCCAAATCCTCCCCCCCCCCCCTTTTCTTGGAAAAACTTCTGCGTCTAGCTATGTGTTCCATTAAAAGTTCAATAGTCTACTTCTAGCTTGGGAGGTCATTGTATCAAGGAATGGGCTCCAGATGTTCTGAAATTGTCGTCCTGCCTGGGCTTTAAAGTCTGTCACTGCCATCCTTTCCATTCGCATTAATGCGATCATGCGGGCTCTCCACTGAGAACTGGTGGGGTAATGTCTGGTAATCCACTCAGATAGAATCACCTGTTTAGCCACTATGATAGACTTGGTCACAAAAGCCGTTAATCCTGCTGGGATGGGGTGGACTAATATCAAATGTCCCAATAGTAAGCCTGGATCATACTTCCATCCTGTTAACCACATTCCGGAGACACATTGTATTATATCCTTCCAAAATTGACGTATACCTCTGCAGGACCACAACATATGCCCCAAGGTAGCCCCCGGCTCTTGACACTTAGGGCACTCTCCCCAAGGAGAGAGTCCCATATGAAATGCCCTTCGGGGGGATATATACAACCTTAACGCCACCTTGTATTGAGTTTCCCAATGCGATACCATCATTGTCTGTTTTCGCATTGCAAGTATATGTGATTTGAGCTGGGACAAGGTAAGGTTCATTGGTATATCTTGTTTCCACATGAGTAACAGCTTCTTGTAATCCAACTCTTCTGCCGTATCACGGATATGTCTATGGTGGAACCTAAGAGGCACCCCCTGCTGTGCTGTCAGTGAGAAAGCCGAGGCCAATTCCTCTTGGACATCCCCAGCCAGGTCCTCCCATGATAAGGATTGTATATAATGTCTTAACTGGAAGTAGTGGAACCTGTCTGAGGGAAGCATTGCAAACTCAGTTTTTAAGATTTGAAAGGATTTTGTCTTACCCTCTGGAGTGATTGCCTGCGTCAGATATTCCAGCCCATTCCGTTTCCAGCGGGCAAAAACTGGATAGAGGAGCCCTGGTTCGAAGGCAGGATTTCCACAGATCGACAGATATGGAGTGGTTTTAGCTGAAAACCTGTGTAGTTTACAGATCCATTTCCACACCGCCTTCACGGATCCCATTATTCCAGATTTCTGCAGTATATATGGGGGTGGAGGTCCTCCAGTATGTAGATAATTACTGAAATGTAGGCCAGGAAACAATTGTAATTCCATTGATGTATTGGTATAGTCTTGCGTGCCTCTAAACCAGTCGTTCAAATGACGCATTCCACTGGCAATAGTCAAAAATTTTACATTTAATAGACCCAGTCCACCGTACTCTGTAGGAACACATATTGTGGAGAAAGGGAGGCGTGGTTTCCTCCCCTTCCATAAAAAGGATTGTACTATTTTTGTCAGTTTTTATTCATCCCTCTTTGTTAGGTGGAGTGGTAATGTTTGAAAAGTGTATAGCCATTTGGGAGCAATAACCATGTTAAACAGAGCTATTCTCCCCATCAGGGAGAGTGGCAATACAGTCCAAGCAAGCAATTGTTTGTTTGTGTCCTGCATCAATCGCTGCACATTTTGTTCATAAAGGGTGGTCAAGTTCATAGGGATATTCACCCCCAGGTATTTTATGGAGGTTTGTGCCCATTGCAAGGGAAATGTCCCTTTCCATCCCGTTCGCACCTCTGGGGATGTTGGTAGTGCCACTGATTTGTGCAAGTTTAAACTGAAACCTGAATAGCCCCCATAATCTTCTATTGTCTGGATTAGTGGTCCCAGTGTGTCAGTGGGCTCTCTCAAGACCACTAGCAGGTCGTCTGCATTTGCTAAAATTTTTATGTCCTGGCCTGCCAATGTGACCCCCCGGATATCTGAGGCTGAAGAGACTTTTCTTATCAGAGGTTCCAGGGATATCAAGAATAGCAAAGGCGACAGGGGGCAACCCTGTCTTGTACCTCGGTGAATCTGGAATTCAGGTTCTTTAACACCATTTACTACCACCCCTGCTCTCGGTCCGCTATATAGCGCCTGTATTGCTTGCATAAACCAGCCCTCTATGCCCATCTCTGATAATGTTGAAAACATGAAGTCCCATCCTACTTTATCAAAGGCCTTCTCTGCGTCTAAGCTCAAAATCAGTGTGGGCCTTCGGATCTGTTGGCTTGCTGCTATGGCCATCAGGATTTTTCGTACATTGTGTACCGATTGGCGACCTCTTACAAAACCCACCTGCTCCTCCCCTATCAGTGATGGCAGGCATTGTGCCAGTCTTTCTGCCAACATTTTTGCTAATATTTTGGTGTCAACATTGAGCAGTGATATCGGCCTATAAGATTCCACCTTATCCAGAGGTTTCCCTGGCTTCGGTATCAGTGTAATCAATGCCGAGTTGGCATATCTTGGGAAATTTTTTTTGTCCACTACTTCCTGATAATAATCTAACAACGCTGCTAAAGCTTCTCCCGGTAACAGTTTAAAATATTCCCCGGATAATCCATCTGGACCAGGAGCTGACCATAATTTTAATGTTTTGATCACCCCTAGTAATTCTTGCATTGTTAATGGATTATTTAGACCTTCCACCTGTTCTACGGTTAATCTTGGAAGCCCCATCTTTTTCAAGTAAGTTCTTGTCGCCTGTTCTGTTGAGGGTGGTCCCGCCTGATATAATGCAGTAAAGTATTTTGTAAACGCCTGTCCTATGTCTCTGTTATCAGTGAGAATGTTCCCCTTAGGGTCTTTAATTGCTGTTATCGTCCTTGGGACTCCTGCGTTTTTTATTAAACGTCCTAGCATTTTGCCTGTTCTGTTACCAAACTTCTGTAATTTAAATTTATAGAACAGAGCTGATTTGAGTTCTTTTTCATGCAATAAGCTATTCAATGCAACCTGGGTGGCCTTTAAAATTTCTAAGTTACCTACTGTAGGCTGATGTAGGTGGACTCTCTTAGCTTTTTGTAATTGTCGTTCCAACCTTAAAATACCAATGGCCCTTTTTTTTATTTTTAATGTGACAATATGCTATGATGGCCCCTCGTAATACTGCTTTAGAAGCGGACCAGAATAGCTCTGGTTGTGAATCTAGATGTACTTGATTATGTTCTAGGTATTGGGCCCAAGTCTTTTGTATATGGGTTCGTAAATGTTGATCTTGGTATAACTGTGCTGGAAATCTCCACCCTCTCCCCCCCCTATCATCCTTTGTGAATGCAAAGTCCACCCACACTAATGAGTGGTCAGTTATCTCCTCAGGTCCAATAGTTGCTGATTTCACTGCATAAAATAGCGAGCGGGCCACCATTACATAATCAATCCGGGCAAATGTCCCGTGCGCTCTTGATCTGTGTGTGTAATCTTTATCTCCCGGGTGGTGAATTCTCCATGGGTCTACCAGGTCAAGAGTCCGATTAAACCCCTGAAATTCTTTAGCTCGTGTTCCCCTGTAGTGAGAGGTTAGCATATTTGAGCAGTCTTGGCGTGGGTCAATTACTGCGTTAAAGTCTCCCACAACTACTAGGTTTCCCCCTCCTTTCTGTAAACATTTCCCAGCTAGAGATTTGAAAAACGTGGCTTCATAGTTATTGGGCCCGTATAAGACCAGTAATGTAAATTCTTTCCCTGGGAGCCACACATTTAATAGAATATATTCTCCTTGGGCCCCTTTTTCTAATATGGTTGCTCTGTATGGGAGCCCCTTTCTAAACAGGACCGCAACTCCTCCTTTTCTACTCTGTGACGAGGCCGCAAATACCTCACCAACCCACAATTTTTGCAGTTTAGAATGTTCTTTATCTGTTAGGCATGTCTCTTGCAAGCATGCTATATCTGCTTTGTGTCTTTTTAATGCTGTGAGAATCTTGGCCCTCTTGATCGGGGTGCTAATACCTCCTACATTCCATGTTATTATCCTAGTGGTCATAATTCCTATCTTCCCTGTTCATGGCGGATGTTCTTCTAAATGTTCCCCCTATTCCACCTCTACAATGTGTATCTCCCCAGCTCCAAGATTGGGCGTTAATCCTCATGGTTGCTTTAGGGGTTAGCTCTGCCCATTCCCAATTTGCACTATATCTTCTCGTATGACACGTAGCTATTCCCGTGATGCTTATGATTGTCATTCTTATTCCCCCCCCGAGACCCTCCCTCCCTCCCTTCCTCCCCCCCCCTTACTACCATCCCTCCAGCCATCTTTCCAGGCGCTAACCTGGAATTTAGCAAGAGATCACCTGGGTTACTGAGAGCTTCCCACCCCTTTTATGTGGAAATTGTACTTACTGCCACTATAATGATCTATTCCTCGCTCCCCCGATGTTACTGATATGTTCTCACTCTTTCTTTATTATGCCTTGTTCTGTTAAACTGGATCTCGCTTTTTCAGGGGACTGGAAAGTTTCCCATCGTCCTTGATTTAGTATTTTTAGAGATGCAGGATATTGGAGAATAAAACGCATTTGTTTTTGGGCCAGCAATGAGCATATAGGGTGATATTTCCGTCGTTGTTCCTGGACTCCCACTGAATAATCTTGGAACATTAACACTGGCCGTCCGTCGTGTTTTAGATCCCCTCTGCGTATCTTGAATCCATTTAAGATTTCTATTTTTTGACGGTAGTTCAGTAGGCGCATTATTATCACCCGTGGTCTAGTTTGATTTTCTCTGGGGCGTCCCACGCGGTGTGCCCGTTCTATGATTAGTGGACCCATAGAATCTGACAAGGCCAGCTCTTTCGCCAGCCACGTGGCTAGCCATTCCGACAGGTTTTTATCTGGGATGTTCTCAGAGAGGCCTACAATCCGAAGATTGTTCCTTCGTGAGCGATTCTCAAGGTCCTCGAGCTTTTCCATGTGTTCTTGGAGTTGTTGCTTAACATCTCGGAGGTCTGTATTATAGCCGTGAGAATCGTCTTCGAGAGCCGAGACACGAGTTTCAAGATCTTCCGTGCGGGTCTCTAGTCCTTCTAGTTTTGTATGGATTGCGTCCAACTTGTGATCCATCGCGTCCCACCTCGGCTGCCAGGCCTTCGCCACTGCCAACGTGATTTGTTCTAATTGAGAGCTTGTAAAAATTTGATCTACCTGTTCTGGGGCCGCCGCCATCTTGGAATCGGGGGTAAGCGTTTTGGTCTTTTCTTTATCTTTTTTCCCCGCACGTAGTGCCATTCCAGCTGGGGATTTAGTAACAAATCTGTCCATGCAAGATTGTAAGACCACCCGATCAGTTTTTCAATCAATTGCGGCGCTGGTTATTATTAGATGGGGCGGGAGCTCTCGAGCCGAGGCGAAACACGACCGCTCAGCTCATCGCACCACGTGATCTCCCCCCGCTAATGGGGTTTATTCAGATACCTTTGCCATCTCTAAGAAGAAAAGACAGTGTTGCCCACTTTCACCCTTATTGTTTGTATTAACTTTGGACCCCCTTTTGAGGGAAATTCAGGCTAATCGTGACATACAGGGTCTCCTTGGGTGACTGGGAATTTAAAATTGTAGCATTCACTGATGGCTTATTAGTACACTTGATTTGTCCTCATACATCATTGGTGACTTTAATGGAGAGTTTTGTTGAATATAGGGATTTCTCAGAGTTTTACTTTAAACTTTGCTGAATCTGAGGCTTTGCCTATAGGAGAAGACTTGAGGGAGATATGGAGGGCTTTATTTCCCTTGCGGTGGGCTGAGGGCTCTTTTCAATACCTCAGAATGCAACTACCAGCAGATATGGCCTCTCTCAGGCCTCTCAATGTTAAATTTTTGTTGGAGACTACCCAACGTCAACTGATGATATGGGAGACTTTACCTTTGTCATTGAGTGGCAAGATTAGTTTATATCAGATGGTTATCTTCATTCTCTTTGGAATGCCCTCCTTTTGTCTCTTGATGCCAAGACTTCCTAGGTAACCTTTAAGCTAGTTTAAAGACCCATATTTTGTCCTTATAATTGATAGTTTATTGGTACTTTCTATACCACTTGGACTGGCCAGACAGGAATAAGTGGTTTACATATTAAAATATAAGAAAATGAAAAAGGAACTCCAATTATTTGATAAGAAAGGACAGTCATTCATGCTTTACAGAACATTTACACAGGAAGTGAGGGAGGAATGGATAGGAAGAGAAAACTTAAATATAAAGGGGAGGGCAAGAACAAAAGGGTGATGGGGAATACAATAAGTAGAGTATGTAGGCAAACGTCATTTATTGGCCTTCCCGGGTTTTTGGGCTCCAGATTGACGCCTGATAAAGGGGTTAGGATGATTTCCCTATGAGGAAAGGCTAAAGCAGCTTAGGGCTCTTCAGCTTGGAGAAATGATGGCTGAGGGGAGATATGATAGAGGTCTATAAAATAATGAGTGGAGTGAAAAAGGTAGACATGAAGTGGCTGTCTACTCTTTCCAAAAATACTAGGACTAGGGGGCATTCAATGAAGCTACAATGTAGTAAATTTAAAATGAATTGGAGAAAATATTTCTTCACTCAATGTGTAATTAAGCTCTGGAATTTGTTGCCAGAGAATGTGGTAAAGGCGGTTAGCTTAGCGGGATTTTAAAAAGGTTTGGACAGCTTCCTAAAGGAAAAATTCATAGACCATTATTAAAATGGACAGGGAAAATCCACTGCTTATTTCTGGGATAAGCAGCATAAAATGTTTTTTACTTTTTTGGGTTCTTGCCAGGTATTTGTGACCTGGATTGGCCACTGTTGGAAACAGGGTGCTGGGTTTGATGGACCTTTGGTCTGTTCCAATATTGCAATACTTATGTATTTACGTTGGCCCTCAGTACATTATTTTTTTATTATTTTCTCTCCCTTCTTTACTTTCTGGCTTATCTGATTTTCCCTGTAGCCCCGCTCCATTTCTCAATTACTCTGTAAACCGCTTTGATTCTCATTTTAAATGCAGTATACTAAATGCCAAATAAACTAAAATAACCCCAGCCAATTTACTGGCTATAATGTGACTTTCAGTATGCACCCAGTACATACTGCAAGTCTGTGTTATTCTATTAGCATAGTAATGAGCTTCTTAACATGCATTTGCATGGTTTGCATCTCATTACTATGTAATGTGGGGTGACCTCTTTCATTATTTGCCCCTTAACAGAGGTTGATAATGATTCCCCTTTTTTGTATATACAATACTGATACCTCTTCAGGTATAAGTCCCTGCCATAAAGAGCATACAGTCTAAGTTGGAATTTGAAGCAACAGGAGGTAAAAGAGACTTGACCAAGGTATCAAGGAGTATCATCAAGAGACTGCAGGATCTGAACCCTGGCTTCTCTGATTTTTCAACAAATTGCTCTAACCACAAGTTTATGCCTACCTCTCCTTCAACATCTGCAAGGCTGGGGATGAGGAAGGAATATATTTAATAACCTCCAAACAGAGGAGTTGCAGATTCTTGCTAATGTGTGGGGAAGGGGCATTTCTCATATCTGATTTTGTTGCAGAGAAGATTGGAAGCATAGGGAGAATTTGATTCTCTATTTAAAATTGCCACTGATAGGAAGATTGCTCAAGTACTTGACCAGGATCCAGCACTAACAGGTGGTGCTAGAAGCACAGATATAATAACCCTTACAACTCCTTGTTTTTAAATGTAAAGGATACCCCCAGCTACCCACATGTGCTCTCCAGAGCAACACAGCTCACTTACACCAATTATAGTACAGGGAAACACATAAACAGGGTGCTTTTACTGACCTGTAACCACTAAGAGCAGGTAATCTGTCTGCTTCTCTCTGCCTACACCATGCAATCTGTTTGTTTCTCTGTACCTTGTGCAGTCACTCTGCTTCTCTCTGTTCTCACATTGAGTCCATGTAGTTTTCTGTCTCTACATTGGCTGCCAGCCTGTGCAGTCAGTATCTGCTTGTCTTTGCTCTCACACTCAGTCTATGTAGTTTTTTTTTTTTTGCCTCTGCTGCTGCTCCTAGCCTGTGTAGTCACTGTTTGCTTCTCTCTGCTCTCACACTGGGGCCATGTAGTTTTCTGCTCTGCTATTACTGCTATGCCAGCCTGTGCAGTCACTTTTCTCTCTGTTCTCACACTCAGGTCCATGTAGTTTTTTGTCTCTGCTATTGCTCACAGCCTATGCAGTCACTGTCTGCTCCTCTCTGCTCTCACACTCAACCCATATAGTCTTCTGTCTCTGCTGTTATTCCCAGACTGTTTAGTCACTGTCTATTTCTTTTTGATCATACTCACCTCATGTCTCTCTCTTTCTCTGTCTGCTCTGTTTTTGTTAGTAGACTCTTTTTTTCTCCCATCTCTGAATTTCTCTAATGTAGTCTCCTTAATCTTGTTCCTATGTAACTTTTTCTTGAGCACTCATGTCTCCTGTATCTCTTTTCCATGTATGTCTAGCATTCTTATTCCAAATATTTTCTTCTCTATCCCTCTTTATCTATGCCTATCTTTCTTTTTCCCCAGTACCATCTTTTCTTCTCTTTTCTCTCTTCCCTGATGCAATTACTTTAGTTTATTCAGTAATTTGATATACTACTGCCTTTCGATCAATACAGTGTCAGTCTATTTTAATTCATGTATGGCTGATCTAGTCTCTTTCCTCTCCTGTCGATCATTTTCCCTAATAGTGCCTTTTTTTTTGTTCCCTAGATGTACTCTGTATTGCCTTCATTAAAATTAGTGCATGAAAGAGCTTAGTGTGCATCAGAGTTATTATACTGAATGTTTCAGAAAGGGACACAGCCCAAGCAGAGCAACACAACGGAAGTCTAGGCAGGGTTATTTTTGGGGCTGCACAGTATGAAGCTAGCCCATGAAACTGTAATATTTCTTTCTTATACTAGAGATGTCAGGAGAAGTGTCTGATGCAGGAGCACAAGGACCTACCTGTCCAATGGCCACATCAAAGCAAGGACAGAGAAAGGAAACATCAGGTAGGAGATAGTGGGGAGAAGCATGCACGAGTCAGGAGTTACAAGGGCACTGAGGGAAGGAGGGAAGAGAGAAATAGTTGTATATGTATGCCAGGAATCACACAATTCTATAGATTTGTACAAGTATGTGTGTGTAATGTATATCTATCTATCTATCTATCTATCTATCTATCTATCTATCTATCTATCTATGGTCATAGCAGCCCAACAAATAAGATTACCAGATTTTTGGCAGACTAATCTGTGACACTTGTTCCTGTGATACAAATAGTAAGTGAGCAGTTTATACCCAGGGTGACCATATATCTCTGTGCCAAGAGGGTGAACTACTGCACTCAATCCCCGATTCAAGGGGATGTAGTTCTGATTTCCATGAGAAAAATAATAGAACTACATCTCACTACACTTAGATTTCCCTCTTTACCCTCATTTTCTTGGAATTTCTTTGGTGATCTTTATCACTTCATGGTGACTGAGGGTTGAAGCCCTGAGATTAAATCTCTCAGCACTGCTTTAATAGTTGTAGGTAAGAGCCCTATAGACATCTTCATCCTATATTCCTTACTGATCACCTTCATGAGGTGCCTGAGCCACCCCAGCTCTAACTTAACAGGAGAACACTACCTGTACATATTATACCCTACAAATAGAAGGAAGCTCCCTTTGGGCATAATGCAAGTATTGAGAAATCAAGATTGTACCCAGCATACCCTGGCTTATAAGAGAGAGATTAATTCCCGTCATGACATGAACAAAACAAACCACACAAACACAGAGAAAAGGAAACTATGCAGGCTATAGCAAGAAGAAAAGAGAAGCTGAGGTGGCCAAAAACAGAGGTGAAATCTCAGATTCAGATGAAATTGCTGGACATGGAGGGGAGGGCAAGGCCTAGGGAGAGAGGAGAAATTGCTGGACATGGAGGGGACGGCAGGGGAGAGAGGAGAATTGCTGGGTATGGATGGATGGAGGGGGCAGGGGAGAGAGGAGAATTGCTGGATATGGATGTATGGAGGGGGCAGGGGAGAGAGGAGAATTGCTGGATATGGATGGATAGATGGATGGAGGGCAGGGGAGAGGAGAAGAGTTGCTGGACATGGGTGGATGGAGGGGATGGAAGGTGAGAAGAGAGTTGCTGGACATGGGTAGATGGAGGGGAGAGGAGAGTCGCTGGACATGGGTGGATGGAGGGGAGGGCAGGGGAGAGAGGAGAGTTTCAGGACATGGATGGAGGGGAAGGGAGAGAGAAGAAATGCTGGACATGGATGGAGGGAAGGGAAGAGAAGGAAGTGAGATGAATATAAATGGAGGGGAGAGAGGGGAAATGCTGGACATGGATGGAGGGGAGGGAAGAGAAGGAAGTGAGATGAACATAAATGGAGGGGAGAGAGGGGAAATGCTTGACATGGATGGAGGGAGGAGAGGAAAAATGCTGGACATGGAAGGAAGAGAGAAAAAATGCTGGACATGGATAGAGGGGAGGGAAGGGAGAGGAAGGAGATGAGGGAAAAGGAAGAGAGGAGAAAAATTGCACATGGATGGAGAAAATAGGCAGAAGCTGGATCCACTGGACAGTCAAGTCTGCGGAGGACCCAGCTTTTACTTATGGATGTATGGCAAGAAGTGAAGAAGAAAGGAGGAAAGTAAAGAAATAAATGGAAAGGAAGCCCTGGAAACGGAGTTGAGGACAGATAGCAACAGAATCAGATACTGGGCCAGCATGATCAGTCAACAAAGGTAGAAAAAAAATCATTTTATTTTCATTTTAGTGTTTGGAATATGTCCACTTTGAGAATTTACATCTGCTATCTTATTTTGCAATGTATAGCAGTGTGTTTCTTTCTGTTTTTCTGGTATTGTGCTGCATGCAGTGTCTAACTTCTTAGGATTTCAGGTTCATTTTTGAAGAATTTGAAGAGGGGCTATCTCTGTTCTGCATGTGTGACTGAAAGGCTAAGTGTCTGAATAGGGACCTGTTAGGTTCTGAGATTTTGATAACACATTGTTTTTCAGAGTTGGGAAGACTGTCTGTTCTCCTAATTCCTGGTCTGTATGCTAATTTGGTTTGTGTCATTTTGGGTATACTAGAGCTGTAACAGCTTACACAAATTGTTTATAATGAAAACAAAAAAACCCCACAAGTTATTTTTCTTCTATACTGGTGTAATATTTTCAATGATGCCATGGCTGGTAAGAGGGGTGTGGCTACTGTGGGTGTGACTAGGGGGCGGAGCCATAGTGATCCCGCTCCTGGATGGGTATGGGCGCTGACACTAATAGGCTGCAGGAGGGTGCCAGAAACCCTAGCACCGGCCCTGCAGCTAAAAATCTTTTATTGACTTAACCGATATAGCCATGTTTCGGCACTATTGCAGCGTCAGGGATAGTTTATAATGTATCAGGTATCTGCACCAGAATCTCAAAATCCAAATTGCATGGGAGTTGTGCAGAATTTTTTAAAAACCTTCAGCAAAAAAAAAAAAAAAAGGAATATCAACAGTTACTGTCCAAAACTGTTCTTGTAGTGCAAAGTATCAGTGAATACCGTGTCTTGCACGTAACAAGTGTTACTGTGCAAGGTGTTGCATTCACTGATACACCTCAGTACTCTGAGAACAGTTTTAGACAATAATGATTGATATTCCTATTCTGGTAGAGATACCTGATACTCTGATACGTTATAAATTACCCTAATGCAGACATAGTGCTGAAACATGGCTGAGTCAGGTCAGTCAATATAAGATTTTCAATTTGAACCTGTGGTTTTATCTCTGTTGGCCACCTCCACTTCTTTTGCCTTCATGAATGCCTCAGGGGTCAGTGCTGGGGTCAATTCTGTTTAATGTATTTGTGAAAGACATTGCTGAAATATTAGAAGGAAAAGTTTGCCTTTTTGCAGATGACACAAAGCCAACAGAATGGATACCCTGGAGGAAGTAGAAACCATGAAAAGAGATCTCCAAAAATTAGAAAGATGGTCAAAAGTCTGGCAGTTAAAATTTACATAAGTACATAAGTATTGCCATTCTGGGACAGACCAAAGGTCCATCAAGCCCAACATCCTGTTTCAGCAGTGGCCATTCCAGGTCAGAAACACCTGGCAAGATCCCCAAAAAAGTACAAAATATTTTATGCTGCTTATCCCAGAAATATATTCCCCAAGTCCAATTTAATAATGATCTATGGACTTTTCCTTTAGGAAGCCATCCAAACCTTTTTAAAACTCCGCTAAGCTAACTGCCTTTACCACATTTTCTTGCAACGAATACCAGAGTTAAATTACACATTGAGTGAAGAAACATTTTCTCTGATTTGTCCTAAATTTACTACTCTGTAGCTTCATCGCATGCCCCCCAATCTTAGTATTTTTGGAAAGCGTAAACAGACGCTTCACGTCTACCCGTTCCACTCATTATTTTATAGACCTCTATCATATCTCCCCTCAGCCGTCTTTTCTCCAAGCTGAAGAGCCCCAGCAGCTTTAGCCTTTCCTCTTAGGGAAGTCGTCCCATCCCCTTTATCATTTTTGTTGCCCTTCTCTGCACCTTTTCTAATTCCACTATATCCTTTTTGAGATGCGGTGACCAGAATTGAACACAATATTCGAGGTGTGGTTACAATATGGAGCAATACCAAAGGCATTATAATATCCTCATTTTTGTTTTCCATTCCTTTCCTAATAATACCTAATATTCTATTTCCTTTCTTAGCCACCGCAGCACACTGAGCAGAAGGTTTCAACGTATCCTCAACGACGACACCTAGATCCCTTTCTTGGTCGGTGATTCCTAATGTGGAACCTTGCATGACGTAGCTATAATTCGGGTTCCTCTTTCCCACATGCATCACTTTGCACTTGCTCACATTAAACGTCATCTGCCATTTAGATGCCCAGTCTCCCAGTCTCATAAGGTCCTCTTGTAATTTTTCACAATCCTCCCGCGATTTAACTACTTTGAATAACTTTGTGTTGTCAGCAAATGTAATTACTTCACTAGTTACTCCCATCTCTAGTTCATTTATAAATATGTTAAAAAGCAGCGGTCCCAGGACAGACCCCTGGGAAACCCCACTATCTACCCATCTCCATTAAGAATATTGACCATTTAACCCTACTCTCTGTTTCCTATCTTTTAACCAGTTTTTAATCCAGAATTGGACAGTACCTGCTATCCCATGACTCTCCAGTTTCCTCTGGAGTCTTTCATGAGGTACTTTGTCAAACGATTTCCCTTCACTAAATCCATGTTGGCTTTGTCTCATTAATCCATGCTTTTGAATATGGTCGGTAATTTTGTTCTTTATAATAGTCTATACCATTTTGCACGGCACCGACGTCAGACTCACCAGTCTATAATTTCCCGGATCTCCCCTGGAACCTTTTTTTTAAATCAGAGTTACATTTGCCACCCTCCAATCTTCAGGTACCACACTCGATCCTAAGGATAAATGACATATTACTAACAATAGTTCCGCAAGTTCATTTTTCAGTTCTATCAGTACTCTGGTATGAATACCATCCAGTCCAGGTGATCTGCTTACGCTTCAAACTGCCCCATTACATCCTCCAGGTTTATAGAGATTTCATGGTTTCTCCGACTCATCAGTTTTGAATACCATTTCTGGCACCTTTATCTCTCCCAAATCTGCCTCAGTGAAGACCGAAGCAAAGAATTCATTTAATCTCTCCGCTATGGCTTTGTCTTCCCTGATTGCCCCCTTTTACTCCTCAGTCATCTAGCGGTCCAAATGATTCTTTTGCCGGCTTCCTGATTTTAATATACCTAAAAAAATTTTTTACTATGGTGTTTGCCTCCAATACAATCTTTTTTTCAAAGTCCCTCTTTGCCTTCCTTATCAGTGCTTTGCAGTTGACTTGACATTCCATATGCTGTTTCTTATTATTTTCAATCGGTTCCTTCTTCCATTTTCTGAAGGATTTTCTTTTAGCTCTAATAGCTTCCTTCACCTCACTTTTTAACCATGCTGGCTGTTGTTTGGTCTTCTATCCTCCTTTTTTAATACACAGAATATATTTGGTCTGGGCTTCCAGGATGGTGTTTTTGAACAGCATCCACATCTGATGTAAATTTTTGACCCTCGAAGCCACTCCTCTAAGTATTTTTCACTGTTCTCATTTTATCATAGTCTCTTTTTTAAAGTTAAATGCTAACATATTTAATTTCCTATGTATACTTACTTCAAAGCTAATATCAAATGTGATCATATTATGATCACTGTTATCAAGCGGCCCCAGCACCATTACCTCCCGCACCAGATCATGCGCTCCACTAAGGACTAGGTCTAGAATTTTTCCTTCTCTCGTCGGCTCCTGTACCAGCTGCTCCATAAAGCTGTCCTTGATTTCATCAAGGAATTTTACCTCCCTAGCGTGCCCTGATGTTACATTTACCCAGTCAATATCGGGGTATTTGAAATCACCCATTATTATTGTGTTGCCCAATTTGTTTGCGTCCCTAATTTCCTTTAACATTTCTGCATCTGTCTGTTCATCCTGACCAGGCAGATGGTAGTACACTCTTATCACTATCCCTTTCCCCTTTACACATGGAATTTCAATCCACAGTGATTCCAAGAAGTGTTTTGTTTCCTGCAGAATTTTCAATCTATTTGATTCAAGGCTCTCGTTAATATACAGTGCTACCCCTCCACCAATTCGATCCACCCTATTTCTACGATATAATTTGTACCCCGGTATGACAGTATCCCACTGGTTATCCTCCTTCCACCAGGTCTCAGAGATGTCTATTATATCTAATGTTTCATTTAGTGCAATATATTCTAACTCTCCCATCTTATTTCTTAGGCTCCTGGCATTCACATATAGACATTTCAAACTATGTTGTTTATTCCTATTTACATCATGCTTAGTACTTGACAGTTTTAATTTGCAATCTTTTGTCTGATTTTTATTTTAATTTAAGGACACCTGATCTTCTACAGTCTCTTTTGCAACCTCACTATCAGGATACCCAATGTTCCCTGTTTTGGTGATGTCTTTGGAAGATACCTTATCCCGAACCATGCGCTTTTGAGTGACTGTCGGCCTTCTCCCCGTTTCTAGTTTAAAAGCTACTCTCTCTTCTTTTTAATTGCCGACGCCAGCAGCCTGGTCCCACCCTGGTTAAGGTAGAGCCCATCCTTTCGGAATAGGCTCCCCCTTCCCCAGAATGTTGCCCAGTTCCTAACAAATCTAAAACCCTCCTCCCTGCACCATCATCTCATCCACGCATTGAGTCGCCTGAGCTCTGTCTGTCTCTTGGGCCCTGCGCGTGGAAAGGGTAGCATTTCAGAAACCCTGGAGGTTCTGGATTTGAGCTTTCTACCTAAGAGCCTAAATTTGGCTTCCAGAACCTCTCTCCCACATTTTCCTATGTCATTGGTACCCACATGTACCAAGACAGCCGGCTCCTCCCCAGCACTATCTAAAATCCTATCTAGGTGATGCGCGAGGTCCGCCACCTTCGCACCAGGCAGGCAAGTCACCAGGCGATCCTCACGTCCACCAGCCACCCAGCTATCTATATGCCTAATGATCGCATCACCAACCACAACAGCTGTCCTAACCCTTCCCTCCTGGGCAGCACTTGGAGACATATCCTCGGTTCGAGAGGATAGTACATCCCCTGGTGGGCAGGTCCTGGCTACAGGAGTACTTCCTACTTCACCAGTGTGATGCTCTCCTTCTAGGAGACCTCCCTCCTCCAAGGTAGCAGAGGGGCTACCAGACTGGAGGTGGGACTTCTCCACAACATCCCTGTAGGTCTCCTCTATGTAACTCTCTGTCTCCCTCAGCTCCACGAAGTCTGCTACTCTAGCCTCAAGAGAACGGACACGTTCTTTGAGAGCTAGGAGCTCTTTGCATTGGGCACACACATATGACGTCTCACCAAGTGGGAGATAATCATACATGTGACACTCAATGCAAAAGACTGGATAGCACCCCTCTCGCTGCTGGACTGCTGACTCCATCTTAGTATTTTTGAGTTTTTCAATAACTTAAAACTTGCTAAAGTATTAAGGATATTAGCCTAATATAAAAATGTCTTTTAGTTTATATAGTATATTGTGTGATTTATTTAGTGTTTCCTTCTTAGATGGTAATGAAATGTACTTAAAACTCTGTAAGAGCACTCCTTGCTTGTTACCCTAATTACAATAACTGACTGTAAATGAAGAGTTTTCCTAGGAGTTTTCCCACACCTGGATGGGTGTTGGGGAGGGTGGGCCGGAAGACTAAACTAGATGCTGCAGTGCCTGCTAGAGGCTTCTTTTAATGCTGTTAATTTTCAAACTACAACTATTGCACAGTAAATATTTTTATCCTAAAAAACATAAAATACACACATGAAATGTGTTATGAATGTGCTCAGTTCATACAGATATAAGTACATAAGGACACCTGATCTTCTACGGTCTCTTTTGCAACCTCACTATCAGGATACCCTATCTTCCCTGTTTTGGTGATGCCACCCTGGGAAAAGACCAAGGGTCCATCGAGCCCAGCATCCTGTCCACGACAGCGGCCAATCCAGGCCAAGGGCACCTAGCGAGCTTCCCAAACGTACAAACATTCTATACATATTATTCCTGGAATTGTGGATTTTTCCCAAGTCCATTTAGTAGTGGTTTATGGACTTCTCCTTTAGGAAACCATCTAACCCCTTTTTAAACTCTGCCAAGCTAACCGCCTTCACCACGTTCTCCGGCAACGAATTCCAGAGTTTAATTATGCGTTGGGTGAAGAAACATTTTCTCCGATTTGTTTTAAATTTACTACACTGTAGTTTCATCGCATGCCCCCTAGTTCTAGTATTTTTGGAAAGCGTGAACAGACGCTTCACATCCACCTGTTCCACTCCACTCATTATTTTATATACCTCTATCATGTCTCCCCTCAGCCGTCTCTTCTCCAAGCTGAAAAGCCCTAGCCTCCTTAGTCTTTCTTCATAGGGAAGTCGTCCCATCCCTGCTATCATTTTAGTCGCACTTCGCTGCACCTTTTCCAATTCTACTATATCTTTCTTGAGATGTGGCAACCAGAATTGAACACAATACTCAAGGTGCGGTCGCACCATGGAGCGCTACAACGGCATTATAACATCCTCACACCTGTTTTCCATACCTTTCCTAATAATACCCAACATTCTGTTCGCCTTCCTAGCCACAGCAGCACACTGAGCAGAAGGTTTCAGTGTATTATCGACGACGATACCCAGATCTCTTTCTTGGTCCGTAACTCCTAACGTGGAACCTTGCATGACGTAGCTATAATTTGGGTTCTTTTTTCCCCACATGCATCACATTACACTTGTTCACATTAAATGTCATCTGCCATTTAGCCGCCCGGTCTCCCAGTCTCGTAAGGTCCTTCTGTAATTTTTTCACAATCCTGTTGCGAGTTAACGAATTTGAATTAGTTTGTGTCATCAGCAAATTTAATTATCTCGATAGTTGCTCCCATCTGTAAATCATTTATAAATATACTAGCCGTTCAGCCCGTAAAAATGGGCTACTATAGGAAGGGGGGGTTGAAAGGCCCCCCACCCCGCCGCCGAGTTCGCCGCTGCCGCTCCCCCTCCGAGTTGCCCCCCCCTGGAGCCGTCGCCACCCACCTTCCACCCGGTCGGGCCCTCGCTCCGCTATTGAAACAGCAAGGGCACGCAGCACACAGCTGTAGTGCTGAGCTGCCGTGGCGGCCTTCTTCTTCTCTGCCTGTGTCCCGCCCTCGTGTGACGTAACGTCGTCGAGGGCGGGACACAGGCAGAGAAGAAGGAAGGCCGACGACGGCAGCTCAGCAGAGCTGTGTGCTGCGTGCCCTCGCTGTTTCAATAGCGAAGCGAGGGTCCGACCGGGTGGAAGGTGGGTGGTGGCGGCGACTCCAGGTGGGGGGAGCGTTAGTGACGGCGGTGTCCCTCGCAAATGCGCAGTAGAGACCCTCTCTGTTCCGCCCCCGTCATCATGTATTGACGTGGGGGCGGGGCAGAGAGGGTCTCTACTGCGCATTTGCGAGTGAGTACGACACTCGCCATTTATATATATTAAAAAGCAGCGGTCCTAGCACAGACCCCTGAGGAACCCCACTAACTACCTTTCTCCATTGTGAATACTGCCCATTTAACTCCACTCTCTGTTTCCTATCCTTCAACCAGTTTTTAATCCACAATAGGACGTTTCCTCCTATCCCATGACCCTCCAATTTCCTCTGTAGCCTTTCATGAGGTACCTTGTCAAACGCCTTTTGAAAATCCAGGTACACAATATCAACCGGCTCCCCTTTGTCCACATGTTTGTTTAATCCTTCAAAGAATTGAAGTAAATTGGTCAGGCAAGATTTCCCCATACAAAAGCCGTGCTGGCTTGGTCTCAGTAATCCATGTCCTTGGATGTGCTCTGTAATTTTGTTTTTGATAATAGCCTCTACCATTTTCCCCGGCACCGACGTCAGACTCACCGGTCTATAATTTCCCGGATCTCCCCTGGAACCTTTTTTAAAAATCGGCATTACATTGGCCACCCTCTAATCTTCTGGTACCACGCTCGATTTTAAGGATAAATTGCATATCACTAACAGTAGCTCCGCAAGCTCATTTTCAGTTCTATTAGTACTCTAGGATGAATACAATCCGGTCCAGGAGATTTGCTACTCTTCAGTTTGCTGAACTGCCCCGTTACGTCCTCCAGGTTTACCGTGAAGTCAGTAAGTTTCTCCGACTTGTCTGCTTGAAATACCATTTCCGACACCGGTATCCCACCCAAATCTTCCTCGGTGAAGACCGAAGCAAAGATTTCATTCAATCTCTCCGCTACGTCTTTGGTTGAACTGGTGGAACGAGGGATGCTGATGATTATTAATCATTACCTTTCACAGGCTGCCATATCAGGGGAGAAGTTGGAGTTATTGAATAAACTGAGTGAGTTAGTGGTTAATCACAATTATTTTGAGTTTGACAAAAGAAATGTTCTTCAGATCAAAGGCATTGCATTGGGGGCTACTGTAGCCCTGTCTATTGCATTCCTGTGTATGACAGATTTTGAAAATAGATTTGTGTATGAATGTAGGCACACATCTCACATAGTGTCTTGGAAACGGTTTATTAATGACATTATAATTATTTGGAATGTTTTGGAAAGTGAGCTTAGGGAATTTTTGCAGTAAATTAATGGAGTTGATATACTGCACATTGGGACTGTAATCAAGTGAATTTTTTGGACATATCTGTGTTTTTATCTGATTTGGGCGAATTCAGTACTTCAGTATATTGTAAAAATACAGATGAAAACATGGTATTACATTATACAAGTTTTCGTTCCAAACACTTGAGGGACAATATTCCTATTAGTCAGTTCCTTCGGTTGAACATTTGTGTTCCTCGATAGATTGGTTTAAACAACAAGCCATGTTAATGTTTCAAAGATTCCTACAGAGAGGTTATCCTACTTCCACTCTTAAGAAGGCATATATGTTGCATGCGGATAGACAGTGGCTCTTGGAACCAAAACAGCAGGATCAGCAAAATCCACTGGTGTGTGTATTGCCATTTTCTCCTATGGCATACACTATTTGCTCATTAATTATTAATTATTAGAATGTTTTGAGTTATCAGGATTGTTGAGGGACTTGCCACATTTTGCTTATCAGAGAGGGTGAAATTTGGGGGAGATGTTTTTGAATCCACAAATTCAAGCAAGTAGCCCTGTGGAACATTTTAAGTGTGGAAACTGCATTTCTCCGAGGACAAGCAGGCTGCTTGTTCTCACTGATGGGTGACGTCCGCGGCAGCCCCTCCAATCGGAATCTTCACTAGCAAAAGCCTTTGCTAGCCCTCGCGCGCCGATGCGCACCGCGCATGCGCGGCCGTCTTCCCGCCCGAAACTGGCTTGAGCCAGCCAGTCTTCTTTTCTCCGCACTCGGTACGGTTGTGTTTTACCGTTCGTGCCCCGGAAAGTCGACCTCGCGCGTCGTTTTCGACATTTTTCTGTGAGAAATCCAGAAATCATTTGGATTAGCCACTTTCGGTTTTTCCTTCCTCTACTTCGAGTTTTTTCGCCCCGTTAAGTTTTCTTTCGTCGTCGGGGTAGGCCTTACTTAGGCCCCGGTCGAAATTTCCCTTTTTTCTGTGCCAAATTTCGCCATTTCGTCTTTCGATTTCGCTGGCGTGATTTTTCCGCCCATGACATCGAAGCCTTCCAGCGGCTTCAAGAAGTGCACCCAGTGCGCCCGGGTAATCTCGCTCACTGACAGGCACGCGTCGTGTCTTCAGTGTCTGGGGGCTGGGCACCGCCCTCAGGCCTGTAGTCTGTGTTCCCTTTTGCAAAGGCGGACTCAGGTAGCGAGGTTACCCCAGTGGAACATTTTGTTCTCGGGCTCTTCGTCGGCATCGGCACCGGGGGTATCGAGTGCATCGACGTCTTCAGCGTCCAGACCTTCAACCTCGGCGGCCAGTGCATCGAGGCATCGGCCCTCTGCATCGGCGCCGAGACATCGGATAGCTGCATCGACGTCGGTGGTACCGGGACCTCGTCTGCTGATGTCGTCGGACGATGGTGCTTCGTCTGGAGTGCAGGTGAGGGCTGTCCATTCCCCTGCTGGTGGCGGTGAGCCTTCGGGTGGGTCTCCCCCTACCCTGAGGGCTCCTGCGGTACAGCCCCCCCGAGACCGACCCTCTTCGGTCTCGGCCCCGAGGAAGCGACGGCTGGATTCTACGTCCTCCTCGTCGGTACCGGGAAGCTCCGGTGACATGCTTCGCCCCAAGAAGTCGAAGAAGCATCGTCACCGGTCCCCTTCCCATGTCGGTACCAAGAGCTCTGGGTCGCCGAAGGAGTCGGCACCCAGCAGGCATCGGCGCCGAGAGGACCGCTCACCCTCTGTTCAGGAGGTGTCGATGCGCTCCACTCTGGACAGCCCGGAACAGCCTCCACGCCCGGAACAGGTTCTGACGTCGACGCCTGGATCGACCTTCATGCCTTTCTCTGCAGCCGCTCTGAACGAGAGCCTCCGGGCCGTCCTCCCAGAGATTCTGGGAGAGCTGTTGCGCCCTACCCCACCGGTACCGTCGAGCGTGGCGCCGGCTGGCCCATCGCCCGAGGTGAGGTCTCCGGCGTCGGTGCCGCGTGCGGTGCCGGCTGCCGTCGCCTCCCAGGAAGGCTCCCCGACTACGTCGGCGGAGGGAGCTTCGCCGATGCGGGCGAGGGAGTCTACCTCTCGACGCCCCCATCGTGGACGTGGCTCCACGGAGTCGAGTTGGGCACGGTTGCAGACACAGGTCCGTGAACTTGTGTCTGACACCGAGGGTGAGGCCTCGTGGGAAGAGGAAGAAGACCCCAGATATTTCTCTGACGAGGAGTCTGAGGGTCTTCCTTCCGATCCCACTCCCTCTCCTGAAAGACAGCTTTCTCCTCCTGAGAGTCTGTCTTTCGCTTCCTTTGTCCGGGAGATGTCTACGGCCATCCCCTTCCCGGTGGTTGTGGAGGACGAGCCCAGGGCTGAAATGTTTGAGCTCCTGGACTATCCTTCTCCACCTAAGGAAGCGTCCACTGTTCCCTTGCACCATGTCCTAAAAAAGACATTGCTTGCGAACTGGACGAAACCTTTAACTAATCCCCACATCCCCAAGAAGATCGAGTCCCAGTACCAGATCCATGGGGACCCAGATCTGATGCGCACTCAGTTGCCTCATGATTCTGGAGTTGTGGATCTGGCCCTAAAGAAGGCTAAGAGTTCTAGGGAGCATGCTTCGGCGCCCCCGGGCAAGGACTGTAGAACCTTAGACTCCTTTGGGAGGAAGGCCTACCATTCTTCTATGCTCGTGGCCAAAATTCAGTCTTACCAGCTCTACACGAGCATACACATGCGGAACAATGTGCGGCAGTTGGCGGGCTTGGTTGTTGCGCTCCCCCCTGAGCAAGCCAAGCCGTTTCAGGAGGTGGTCAGGCAGCTGAAGGCGTGCAGAAAATTCCTGGCCAGAGGGGTGTATGACACCTTTGATGTTGCGTCCAGGGCCGCTGCTCAAGGTGTGGTGATGCGCAGGCTCTCATGGCTGCGTGCCTCCGACCTGGAGAATAGAATCCAGCAGCGGATTGCGGACTCGCCTTGCCGTGCGGATAACGTTTTTGGAGAGAAAGTCGAACAGGTGGTAGAGCAGCTCCACCAGCGGGACACCGCATTCTACAAGTTCTCCCGCCGGCAGCCTTCAGCCTCTACCTCTACAGGTAGAAGATTTTTTGGGGGAAGGAAGACTGTTCCCTACTCTTCTGGCAAGCGTAGGTACAATCCTCCTTCTCGACAGCCTGCGGCCCAGGCTAAGCCCCAGCGCGCTCGCTCTCGTCAGCAGCGTGCGACTCAGCAAGGCCCCTCTGCTCCCCAGCAAAAGCAAGGGGCGAGCTTTTGACTGGCTCCAGCAGAGCATAGCCGACATCCAAGTGTCAGTGCCGGGCGACCTACCAGTCGGAGGGAGGTTGAAAGCTTTTCACCAAAGGTGGCCTCTCATAACCTCCGATCAGTGGGTTCTCCAAATAGTCCGGCAAGGATACACCCTCAATTTGGCCTCAAAACCTCCAAATTGTCCACCGGGAGCTCAGTCTTACAGCTTCCAGCACAAGCAGGTACTTGCAGAGGAACTCTCCGCCCTTCTCAGCGCCAATGCGGTCGAGCCCGTGCCATCCGGGCAAGAAGGGCTGGGATTCTATTCCAGGTACTTCCTTGTGGAAAAGAAAACAGGGGGGATGCGTCCCATCCTAGACCTAAGGGCCCTGAACAAATATCTGGTCAAAGAAAAGTTCAGGATGCTTTCCCTGGGCACCCTACTTCCCATGATTCAGAAAAACGATTGGCTATGCTCTCTGGACTTGAAGGATGCCTACACACACATCCCGATACTGCCAGCTCACAGACAGTATCTGCGATTTCAGCTGGGCACACGTCACTTCCAGTACTGTGTGCTACCCTTTGGGCTCGCCTCTGCGCCCAGGGTGTTCACAAAGTGCTTGGCTGTAGTAGCAGCAGCACTTCGCAGGCTGGGGGTGCACGTGTTCCCATATCTCGACGATTGGCTGGTGAAGAACACATCCGAGGCAGGAGCCCTGCAGTCCATGCAGATGACTATTCGCCTCCTGGAGCTACTGGGGTTTGTGATAAATTATCCAAAGTCCCATCTTCTCCCAGTGCAGAGACTAGAATTCATAGGAGCTCTGCTGGATTCTCGGACGGCTCGCGCCTATCTCCCAGAGGCGAGAGCCAGCAACTTGTTGTCCCTCGTCTCGCGGGTGCGAGCGTCCCAGCAGATCACAGCTCGGCAGATGTTGAGATTGCTAGGCCACATGGCCTCCACAGTCCATGTGACTCCCATGGCCCGCCTTCACATGAGATCTGCCCAATGGACCCTAGCTTCCCAGTGGTTTCAGGCTGCTGGGGATCTAGAAGACGTAATCCACCTGTCCACGAGCTTTCTCAAATCCCTGTATTGGTGGACGATTTGGTCCAATCTGACTCTGGAACGTCCTTTCCAAATTCCTCAGCCACAAAAAGTGCTGACCACGGATGCGTCTCTCCTGGGGTGGGGAGCTCATGTCGAGGGGCTTCACACCCAAGGAAGCTGGTCCCTCCAGGAACGAGATCTGCAGATCAATCTTCTGGAGTTACGAGCGATCTGGAACGCTCTGAAGGCTTTCAGAGATCGGCTGTCCCACCAAATTATCCAAATTCAGACAGACAACCAGGTTGCCATGTACTATGTCAACAAGCAGGGGGGCACCGGATCTCGCCCCCTGTGTCAGGAAGCCGTCAGCATGTGGCTCTGGGCTCGCCGTCACGGCATGGTGCTCCAAGCCACATATCTGGCAGGTGTAAACAACTGTCTGGCCGACAGGTTGAGCAGGATTATGCAACCTCACGAGTGGTCGCTCAATTCCCATGTAGTGCGGCAGATCTTCCAGGTGTGGGGCACCCCCTTGGTAGATCTCTTCGCATCTCGAGCCAACCACAAAGTCCCTCAGTTCTGTTCCAGGCTGCAGGCCCACGGCAGACTGGCATCGGATGCCTTCCTCCTGAACTGGGGGGAGGGTCTGCTGTATGCTTATCCTCCCATACCTCTGGTGGGGAAGACTTTGTTGAAACTCAAGCAAGACCGAGGCACCATGATTCTGATTGCTCCTTTTTGGCCGCGTCAGATCTGGTTCCCTCTTGTTCTGGAGTTGTCCTCCGAAGAACCGTGGAGATTGGAGTGTTTTCCGACTCTCATCACGCAGGACGAAGGGGCTCTTCTGCATCCCAACCTCCGGTCCCTGGCTCTCACGGCCTGGATGTTGAGAGCGTAGACTTTGCCTCTTTGGGTCTGTCAGAGGGTGTCTCCCGTATCTTGCTTGCTTCCAGGAAAGATTCCACTAAGAGGAGTTACTTCTTTCTATGGAGGAGGTTTGCCGTCTGGTGTGACAGCAAGGCCCTAGATCCTCGCTCTTGTCCTACACAGACCCTGCTTGAATACCTTCTGCACTTGTCTGAGTCTGGTCTCAAGACCAACTCTGTAAGGGTTCACCTTAGTGCAATCAGTGCATACCATTACCGTGTGGAAGGTAAGCCGATCTCAGGACAGCCTTTAGTTGTTCGCTTCATGAGAGGTTTGCTTTTGTCAAAGCCCCCTGTCAAGCCTCCTACAGTGTCATGGGATCTCAATGTCATTCTCACCCAGCTGATGAAACCTCCTTTTGAGCCACTGAACTCCTGCCATCTGAAGTACTTGACCTGGAAGGTCATTTTCTTGGTGGCAGTTACTTCAGCTCGTAGAGTCAGTGAGCTTCAGGCCCTGGTAGCCCAGGCCCTTTACACCAAATTTCATCATAACAGAGTAGTCCTCCGCACTCACCCTAAGTTCCTACCAAAGGTTGTGTCGGAGTTCCATCTGAACCAGTCAATTGTCTTGCCAACATTCTTTCCCCGTCCTCATTCCTGCCCTGCTGAACGTCAGCTGCACACATTGGACTGCAAGAGAGCATTGGCCTTCTACCTGGAGCGGACACAGCCCAACAGACAGTCCGCCCAATTGTTTGTTTCTTTTGATCCCAACAGGAGGGGAGTGGCTGTGGGGAAACGCACCATATTCAATTGGCTAGCAGATTGCATTTCCTTCACTTACGCCCAGGCGGGGCTGGCTCTTGAGGGTTATGTCACGGCTCATAATGTTAGAGCCATGGCTGCGTCGGTAGCCCACTTGAAGTCAGCCTCTATTGAAGAAATTTGCAAAGCTGCGACGTGGTCATCTGTCCACACATTCACATCTCATTACTGCCTGCAGCAGGATACCCGACGCGACAGTCGGTTCGGGCAGTCAGTTCTTCAGAACCTGTTTGGGCTTTAGGATCCAACTCCACCCCCCGAGGGCCCTGTTTGTTCTGTTCCAGGCTGCACTCTCAGTTAGTTGGTAAATTTTTTAGGTCAATCTCAGTTATGTCCTCGCCGTTGCGAGGCCCAATTGACCATGTTTGTTGTTTTGAGTGAGCCTGGGGGCTAGGGATACCCCATCAGTGAGAGCAAGCAGCCTGCTTGTCCTCGGAGAAAGCGAATGCTACATACCTGTAGAAGGTATTCTCCGAGGACAGCAGGCTGATTGTTCTCACAAACCCGCCCGCCTCCCCTTTGGAGTTGTGTCTTCCCTTGTCTTGTCTTGCTACACATGAGACTGGCCGGCTCAAGCCGGTTTCGGGCGGGAAGACGGCCGCGCATGCACGGTGCGCATCAGCGCGCGAGGGCTAGCAAAGGCTTTTGCTAGTGAAGATTCCGATTGGAGGGGCTGCCGCGGACGTCACCCATCAGTGAGAACAATCAGCCTGCTGTCCTCGGAGAATACCTTCTACAGGTATGTAGCATTTGCTTTATTGTCAATATGCCACTGAAACATCATTTTTATTTGTGCAGTAGAACATATTGTAATTCATCTGGGGTGGTGTATTGCATTTACTTCCCATGTGGACTGTACTATATAGGACAGACTATCCACAAAATTAAATTACGTATTGATTAACATATTAGCAACATTAAGACGTGTAAACCAGAGGCTCCTTTAACTGCACATTGGAAAGAAAGTCAACATCAAATCAAGGATTTAAGATTTGTGATTTTATTGCAGGTGTAAACGCAGTGAGGTGGATCTCTAGTGGATAAACGTTTGCACAAGGAACAGAAGTTTATCCTTTTGTGAAACACCACTCAACCGGGGGAGCTTAATAGGGAGATTGAGGCCCAGATGCACTAAACTTTAACAACCCTTTAACGAAGAAATTTTCAACCGTAGCATGCATTAAAGGCCATTTTCCAATGACGCTAGCAGCTAATGAAAACGGAATGCAAACGAGTAACTACCATTGCAATGTGGACAATTCAGGATGCACTAACCATACCGACGATTGCACCGAATCATTTACCGCATATATTTAATGTGAGGTCAGAGCTGTCGTTAAGGCCTGAGCTGTCATACAGACACGCCGCTGCTCCCCGCTTCCCCCTGCAGCATAAAAATCAAGGCTGGCATTTTTGAAAATATAAGTGAGATTAAATAACCAACACAAACACGTGGCTCCCTGCTTCCCCCTGCATAAAATAGAAAATCAAAACAAAAATCCAATAAGGATTGGGAGGGGGGCAAAGGTGCTTGTCAGGAGCGTCCTGTATGGATGGCCTTGCCCCCCGCCCGAGGTCCCCACTGCTCCCCGCTTCCCCCTGCATTAAAAAATCAAAATTTTAGCAGCCCCGACCCCCTTCCCTTCCTTTCTCTGTACTTTCTCCCACAGCTCCGCCTCCTGCCATCCTCCGCCCCGTGCCCCGCCCCCCTGAGGTCGTTGCCGCCGCTCCCCCCCTCCACCGTGCCCCCCTCCGCCTTACCGGGCCCGCGCAGTGCCTCTCACCTCTGTGTGAAGGCACTGCACGGGCAAGAAGAACTTCTGATCGCCGCCGAGCCTTCAGGTTTCTCTCCTTCCCTGACCTGGGCCTGTGCCCGTCTGACTTACGTAACCTACATAGGTTACTTACGTCAGACGAGGGCGGGCCCAGGTCAGGGAAGGAGAGACATCCTGAAGACTCGGCGGCGATCAGATGTTCTTCTTGCCCGTGCAGCGCCTTCACACAGAGGTGAGAGGCGCTGCACGGGCCCGGTAAGGCGGAGGGGGGGGAGCGGCGGCGACGACCTCAGGGGGGCAGGGCATGGGGGCGGAGGATGGCAGGAGGCAGAGCTGTGGGAGAAAGTAGAGAGAAAGGAAGGGAGGGGGGTCGGGGCTGCTAAAATTTTGATTTTTCATGCAGGGGGAAGCGGGGAGCAGCGGGGACCTCAGGCGGGGGGGAGGGGGGGGCAAGGCCGACCATACAGGACGCTCCTGACGAGCGCCTTTGCCCCCTCTCGATCCTTTTTTGATTTTTGTTTTGATTTTCTATTTTATGCAGGGGGAAGCAGAGAGCCACATGTTTGTGTTGGTTTTTTGTTGTTGTTTTGACGTTTGTTGGCTGCTCTGCGCATGCTTTAGGGGTCGATTACCAACGGGGATTACACCAGTTTAACGAATCTTTAATGCATTGTACTTTACAATACCGTACCAAACATGTGAGACTTGTTTTTTTGGTGTATTCTTCGTTTTTTCAAATTCGTTAAGGACTTTTACGTTTTAGATTATTTTACGTTTGGTTGATGCATCTGGGCCTGAATGTCTGTGATTTAACTGGATTATGATATTAGTGGTAATTAGGCCATAAGGCATTTAAATTCAGCGTTTCATGATATGAGCACGTAGTGCTGGTGACGTGCGTTATGGGCTTGACTTTCCTTCGGGAGAGTGACCAACATTTGATTAGAGGTACAGTATTTTTTTTTTAAATTTATTATTTATAACCATTTAAATTTTTACAAGCGATAAAAAAACTTGCTGGAAATACAGAGAAAGTAATATGTAGGAATTATTTTAGTCAGGTAATTCTATTCTAGGAGTGGAGGAGTGGCCTAGGAGTGGCCTAGTGGTTAGGGTGGTGGACTTTGATCCTGGGGAACTGAGGAACTGAGTTCGATTCCCGGCACAGGCAGCTCCTTGTGACTCTGGGCAAGTCACTTAACCCTCCATTGCCCCATGTAAGCCGCATTGAGCCTGCCATGAGTGGGAAAGCGCGGGGTACAAATAAAATTTTTTTTTTTAAATTTTATTCTCTTCCTTAGACCACTAAATAGGGAGAGTGAAACAAGGTAAGGAGATCAATTAAACAATAAACAGAAAAAAAAACCCTGAGGTATTAACCTGATTATCCCCAAATATTACTCGTCTAATTCATTATTCCACATTGATCATTTGGTTGGCTTATTCAAGGCCAATACGGTGTATAGTCAAATCATTTAATTGAAAACATACTTATTGTCCAATATTAGTTAGAAATAATACATCTGATTACATTCTTTCTCTTTTGAAAACCAGAAGTTATTTAACAATACATATATTTAAGTCTCTAATTCAAATCCCACTGATTAAAGTAATCCCAGTTTTCACAGGCTTCACTCCTTTTAAAGTAATAATTTGAGGAAATATTTCTGAGGAAAACTTTAGGAGTCATACCCGGAACTCTGGGAAAAACAATAATCTCTATTAATCATCTCTCTATATAAAACGCACCTCCAACGTTCTAATGAAGCCTCCAAAATTACAATTTGTAGTTGTGTAGATCCCATGAGTGTCTGCCCCGCCCTCGCATCACAACGTGATGACGTCGAGGGCGGAGCACTGACATCCAATCGCATCGCTCACCCGCCCCGCCCTCGCGTCAAACCGTCATGACGTTGAGGGCGGGTAATGAAAAAAACAAACAAAAAAAAGACTTACTTCGCTCCGCAATGCCGCCGTGCGCCCCCTCCAAATATTTAAGGAGCAAGCTTCATACCACACGTCACCGCTTTCTTTTATCTCACAGGATCTTGGGCGCACGCTGCGTTTTTGGAGTCACCTGGCGATGGCGCTGACTCCAAGCGCGGCCAACAAAAACGTGAAGAAGCCGGCTGCAGCGGTGAAAGCACGCAAGTCACAAGCGCAGCACTATGTCCCTGGCTGCCCTGAAGAAGACTCTGGCGGCGTCGGGCTACGACGTGGGGGAAAAAACCCTTGCTTCAAGCGGCATCGCCAGGACTTACAGAGAGGCTGAAGACAGGCAAGAAACCATCAGCAGCCCCTACAAAAAACAAAACAAAAAGCCCCACAAAACGGAAAGCGCTTAAACACAAAAAAGTTGGTAACAGCCCAGCTAAACCTAAAGCACTGAAACAGAAGGTGAAGAAAAACGCAGAAAAGGCTGGAAAACCCCAAAACAAACAGTAAGATGACTTTGGTTCTTATTCAATGACTTCACAAGCCTGCTTCTGCACGGGGGGGGGGGGCCCTCAGACCAGAGGGGGAGGGGGTGGGGCGGTCCTAAGCCCTCAGAGGGGGATGGAGAGGGGTGGTCCTCAGCCCTGAGAGGGGGACAGAGAGGGGTGGGCCTCAGCCCTCAGAGGGGGAGGGGCAGTCCTGAGCCCTCAGAGGGGGGGGAGGGGCCAGGGGGTCCTCAGACCAGAGAGGGAGGGGGGGCCTCAGTCACTCTCACACACTCTCTCGGTCTCATATACTCTCTCAGTCTCAAAGAGAGTCTGTGTATCGCACACATACTCTCCCACACTCTCTCTGTCTCACACACACTCTCTCACACACACACTGTATCTGTGTGAAGCACAAACTCTCTCACACTCACTGTGACTCACATACACACTTGCACACACTCTCATTCTCACACACACACTCGCACCCAAACTCACTCTCTCTCTGTCACACGCACATTCACTCTCTCTCACACACTCACTCTCACACACACACTCTCAAACATACACACTCCAAGGAAAACCTTGCTAGCGCCCATTTCATTTGTGTCAGAAACGGGCCTTTTTTACTAGTCTATAGTAATATTCATTTTATTATTCAAAATTTCTGGTCTATTATCCTTTTCAAAATCATAACCACTTCTTGCTCATGTAGAATCATTTGTTATATCAATTTTTTACTCTCAAAGGGTTCAGTTGAATTGTCCATGTAACTCTCTAATAAAATTATATCTGAAACAAAATTATTTACTGCCACCGTTAGGTCCCGAAGCACCTTCCAGATGGTATTCAATGTAACCTCCACGGGAGCCAAAAACTCCAAGTTGATTTCTCATAGGTGTTTAGGAGTGGTTCCACCAATTCGGGTTCTGCTGTAAACTTCCTCCGTTTCAGCATATACCTCTAACTCACTCCTCCACTCCTTTGGGCATGGTGGTTGAATAATTCGGGAGCGATGGAGTTGTTTTTTCCAGGTCCAAGAGCATCGACTCTCCTTTGCCGGCGCTAATCAAAGGACTCGCCAACCCTTTCATCTGTGGGCAGTTTGTCGCGCAGCGGTCCCGCACTTGCTACTCAGGGGATAAAACGGCCATCGGTGGCTGACCGCCGGTTGTCCCCTTCCTCTCAGTGAAGGTAACTGCAATTGCAGAGAGGAAATTTACGTAAAGACGACGAAACTTCAGAGGGCAGCTGGGCCATTGGACATACGAACTTCAGGTCACCATCTTACCACTCTCCCAGTTTGGGACACTCTTTGTCTGGTTTCTCCTCAGAGGCCTGTCTGATATGGGTAACCCTTCAGCATAGCCCTCTGTCATTGAAACACACAAGCCCCTCCACCCCTACAAGGTGGTGTCCCTTCGGAGGGGTACGGTTTTTATGTTTCAACATTTTTATTGATGGCAATTCAAAATAAACACATCCAACAATGTGGGTATTCAGCAATTCAAATATCAAAACAAATACAATAAAGACAGAATGATAAAGGCAGTCATCAAGCTTTTAACAGTTTTATCCCCCTACCCTATTGACAGCAGCACCCTTATCACTGGTGTGGAATCACCAGTCTAACATACTTGAAACAACCACATGTTCCAAATCATTCCAATAGAACATCATCAGTTGTCCTATTAATATCTCCCCACCCTCCCCATCCATTAACCACCAACTAACTAATGACAAAATTGGTGTCCTTATCCCTAATTAAGAAATACCAGGCAACAGGTCATAACTCAATCAACCCACCACCTCCCAAAGTCCTCCTTCCCTCCCTTATACATCCCCAGTAAGCTCCAATGACTTGTACTCTGATAGCCCCTGGGACTCTCCCCCTCCCCACAATATGAGCTAATTAGAAACTAGCTATGTTAACTAGGGCATGCTAAGTTGAGAACCAGGCTGCGACTTCGAGTGCTTAGAATTTTGTAGGTAGGGATTCCAAATTTGTATGAAACGTACGTTTTTTGTATTTAGTTTTAGTTTTCATTTTGTAGGGAGTTAGAATGTCTGTTTAGTTAGACATATATTAAAGGATTTTGTTATTTTAGGTAGAGTTTCCCTCTGATGAAGCAAGCAACAAAACTTGACCAGAGTTGAAGAAATGCAAGGAGAGAAACAGTATTAACTTTAACATCATTTTTCACATGGGGAAGAACAACCATAGTGAGTGGATTGGCACAGGGCTTGACTGGATTTATTTAGATCTTCATGGAGGCGATTATTTATTACATCTTCTAACAGATGGAGGACTTTCACCTGGGCATTGAGGACTGAGTGCAGATATGCTTGTGAGATCCCTTGTGAATTTTCATATTAAGTTGACTGCGTTATTCATATTTGAAGTTCTTGGTGTCTGGATTAACTTGGACCAGTTCACTTTAGAACGTTGAATGTGCTATGATGGTTCCACCAATTCAACCAATTGCAACAATGGTTGTATGAACTGAGCACATTCATATCGCATTTCATGGGTGTATTTTTTGTTTTCTAAGATAAAAATATTTACTGTAGTTGTAGTTTATATGGTTAGGAGCACAGGTGTGTTGTTTGAATTTTCTAGTTATTGGTGATTAGTTATAATTTAATGCCAAGAAGTGCAGAGTTATGAACTTGGGGTGCAGAAATCCAAAAGAGATGTACCAGATAGGAGGGGAGAGATTGGTAAGTTCAGCTCAGGAGATGGACCTTGGGGTGATGGTATCAGATGATCTCAAGGTAATGAAACAATTCAACAAGGTGGTGGCAGAAGAAAGAAGGTGTTGATGCCTCCATACAAGTCGTTGGTGAGGCCTCACTTGGAGAATTGTGTTCAGCTTTGGAGGCCATATCTTGCTAAGGATGTTGACTTGAAGCAGTTCAAAGAAAGGCAATGAAAATGGGATGGGGTTTGCGTAGAAAGATGTACAAGGAAATACTTGATGACCTGAACATGTATACCCTGGAGGAAAGGAGAAACGGGTGATATGTTACAGACGTTCAAATATTTGAAAAATATTAATCCACAAACAAACCTTTTCCAGAGATGGGAAGGTGGTAGAACTAGAGGACATAATTGAGGTGAAAGGGGGGCCGACTCAGAATAATGTCAGGAGGGTGTTTTTTCACTGAGAGGGTGGTAGACACCTGGAATGCCCTTCTACGGGATGTGATGGAGATGAAAACAGTAACGGAATTAAAAAATGTGTGGGATAAATGCAAAGGAATCCTGTTTAGAAGGAATGGATCCAAAGAAGCTTAGCGAAGATTAAGTGGCAACACCAGTAATTGGGATGCAAAGCAAATGCTGGTCAGACTTCTACGGTCTGTGCCCTGATCATGGCTGGACAGATTCACCTTCAGAAGTTGGAGAACAAGGCCAGTGCTGGGCTGACTTCTGTGGTCTGTACCCTGTTTATGGCTGAATAGATTTGTATGAGTTAAAGTAGAGCTTTTCAGGGACTTCAATGACACAGGGGCTTAGCCACAGGTGGGCCTGGATGGGCCCAGGCCCACCCACTTTGCCTCCAGGCCCGCCCATCCACCTTCTTCTTCGCTGGCTGCCTTTTCTCCCCAGCTCCGCTTCGCTGCATCGCTCTGCATTCTTCTCGCCTGTCACGCTGCACGCAGCGCTGCCATTCACACAGGCAGCTGCGCTCCCCCCTACCGCGTCTATCCGGTCCTAACAGGAAGTGCATCAGAGGACCAGATGGACGCGGCAAAGGATAGCGCAGCTGCCTGTGTGAATGGCAGCACTGCGTGCAGTGTGACTTGCGAGAAGAAGAATGCAGGGAGCGACGATCGTGCAGCGAAGCGGAGCCTGGGAAGAAGTGCACATAACTAAAGTTTGGCTCAGCCAAGGTATCGGGCAGGCAGCGGAGCAGAGGGAGAAATCAGTTGTATATAGCGGAGGAGAGGGAGAAATGCTGCCTGGAGAGAGAGGGGGATAGGGACAAGAGATAATGGGGTGGATGGAGAAGGAGAAATGTTGCACGGAGGGGGAGGGAGAACACAGGGAGAAATGTTGATACAGAGGTGAAGGGGAGGGATAGATGGTGCATGAGGGTGGAGGGGAGGAAGGGAGAGAGAGAGACAAAGGGGTAGAGGGGGGCAATAAAGGGAGAAATCTTGTATATGGGGGTAGAGGGGAGGGAGAGATGGTGCCCAGAGAAGAGAGGGAGAAATGATGGGCATGACAGTGGATGGGAGGAAGGGAGAGATGCTGTATGAGAGGAGGAGAAAGAAATATTGACCTCTGGGGCACAAGGGAGGGGAGAGACAGAGATGGTGGACAGTGGGAGAGAGGCGGAAATGTTGGACATGGTGGAGGAAGGAAGAGAATGCTGCATGGGATGGAGGGGGAAGACAGATATTGGATCTGGGGTACAAGGGAGGGGGGAAAGAAGGATGTGGACAATGGGAGATAGGCGGAGATGTAGGACATAGGGTTGGATGAGAGGCAGGGGAGATTCATAGGAGAGGGGTGAGAGAGAGATATTGGATCCAGGAGCAAATGAGAATGATGGAGAGATGCCAGACAATGGGAGTGAGGGGAGAGAGAGAGAGAGAAATGCTGGACCATGGGGAGGAGAGAAGGGACAGGGAGCTAGAAGGGTGGATGGAGGAAGATGCTGGGAATGGTGGAACCATGTGGGAGATGCTGGAGGGGGGAGGAGGAAGAGGGTGGCAAGGAAATGGATGAGAGGATAGTGATTACAGAGAATAGAAATATAGTAATGGGGAGGAGATTAAAGATGAAAGGGAATGGCTGGAGAAGGAGTGAGTTGGGTAATGGGAGAGGTAGTGGGTGAGAGAAGAAGATGACGATCTGATAGGCAGCTGTAAAGTAAAAAGAAGGAGAAAGAGAGTAAAATTTGAGTTGACAGGCAAAAAATAAAAAAAAAAGAGGAAAGAGCTAAAAAGGAATGATCAGTATGTCAGAGGTAGATGTAGTGAGGGAATAGACAGTAGAGAGGAGAAAAGACAAATGGACAGCAGTCACTTGAAGGAAAATTAGTAGACAGACAGGAAATTAGAAGCAACATAATGGAAAAATAAAATGTCCAGACATCAAAAGTAGAAAAAAAGCATTTTATTTTGAATGTTTAAATGGAATATGTTAGCTTTGTGAAAAGTGCTTAGCAAATGTCTTTGCATTGTGTTCAGTAGAAAGGAAATGCACTTTTGGTTTTTATTTCTCCAGGGTTGTAGTACATGTTAACTTTAACTTCTTGGGGGTTCTCACTTCAATGTTTGTGTAAATATTTTTATTTCTAACTTGTGATCCCTTGTTCTGTTTTTGGTGAGGGTCTGTCAGTGTGATAGTAATGGCAGGTACAGAAATCGGAAGGGAGGCAGGGAAGAGAGGGGATTTTTTTTGTTTGTTTTGTTACATTTGTACCCCGCGCTTTCCCACTCATGGCAGGCTCAATGCGGCTTTATGCCCTCCTTTATTTTCTGACCTGGCCAGAGCATGTCTAACACTGGCCCTTACCCTGTGCTTTATAGCTGGTGGGGCTCCCCAAGCATCCCAGCTGAGGACCTCCTCCAAAAGCAGTCAGAACTTGCTTCTACCAAGCTCTGCAGTTGGCAACAGCATATTTGAGTTACTGACAACTAAGGATGCAAGGGGTGCCAGCTTCGGTCGCTTAGGGATGTTGCTACTGCCTGCCAAGCTTGGTAAAAGGAAGTTCTGGCCACTTTCAGAGGAAGTCTTCAGCTGACAGAGTTTGAGGATCCTCATCAGCGAAAGTATTTATATTTTGAGGTGAAGGTAGGGCGAGGAAGAGAAACTTTTGTGCCACCCACTTTGGGCTCAGGCCCACCCAAAATTAGTTTTCTGGCTACGCCACTGCAATGACAACTTTAGAAGTTTTAGAACAAGGACAATGCTGGGCAGACTTCTACCGTCTATGCCCTGAAAATGGCAAGGACAATCAGATCAGGTATACATATGAAATATCACATCATACCTTATGTAATGAGTTTATTTGTTGGGGCAGACTGGATGACCTGAACCAGGGCCGTGCCTAGGGTCTCTGGTGCCCCCTGCAGACTATCGGTTGGGCCCCCCCCCCCCCCCCCCGTCCAGCAGAGCAGGAACAGAAGGGAGCAGGCAAGTAAGCCGGACCTCAGGAAAAAATAGCACTGTATGTATCCCTCATTGATAAGTCTCTGACTCTAAAGTTAGCAATTTCATTAAAGCAAAATGTATTTTCACATATCACATCCTATCCAAGGAGAATGTTTTATATATGTCACCCGTCTGTGGTAAAACTTCACACAGTATCAAAATACCTCTAATATGTAGTCGTGCCAGCCGAGGAAACTAACTGTGCTCAGCTCACAAGAGACAGAGTGAACATAAAATAAAACTTCATCCTTAAAAGATATCGGATGAATGCGTGAAGGTGAATATGAATTCCTGTGAATGGAATCAATTTGATTTACAATAAATCCAGATACTACTCCCTCATATATATAACAAAAAATTATTTAAGTGGAATGGAATTATTTGACTGTACTGGTAAACAGAAAGAAATACTCTATTGCATTCTAATCTCCTTTGCACCAAAGGATATAATTCAGATCAAACATTTATCTCTGATCAACTATCTCAGATCAAATATTTATTTCAGATCAAATATTAAGGTTTCCTTGCTTACAGTCACTTAAATCTACCTAGCCTTTATATAGCTTATAGGATTTAAACACTGTTAAACTGAAATTCACCCTTTTCTATTCTTCATAAACTTCAAGTAATCCTGAAATATTCAGATCCTTTTCTCACTAGGAAACTTCAATCGCCACCAATCTCTTTTCACTTATATTTTCTCATTTACCCAATCAGGGCACTCTTTTATAACTTCAGTCAACAAACACAGGAAGTCACAGCTGGATGTCCTCTCTTGGCAAAGGACAGCTCTCACTCTGTTCACTTCCCGGGCAGATTTCTTAACAGAAGCTGATCATCCAATCAGAGAGCTCTATTTGAATGCAGATTAACATACAGACACTCATGGGAATGTTTAGTGAAAAACACCGGACTAATTTGCATATGATTTAAACAAATCTGAGCATATGACAACCAAGTACAGACTCCCAGCACCTGAATTCTGCAATTAGATTTAAGGCAAATACTTTTAAAACTTATTTTTAGCACTTTTAAAATTTCAGGTTCTCTTTAATTTGAATGCTGTTTCAAGCTCTGAAACTCACCCTGACTGAGGAGCTAGCCCCAAACCGAAGCATAAATAGCAATCTGGTTTTATTCTCACATAACTTGAAGAGCGTGCCTGCCTCAATTAATACTGCTCCTTTGCATGAAAAGGGGAGGGCAGCGGAGATAGGAGAATCACAAGTTCAGGTGAAAGATTTTGCAAGTGAGCAGACGGACGGCAGGGCAGTGGCGCCCCTCGAAGGCAAGCGCCCCCCTGCGGCGCTTACCTCGCTTACCGCATCAGCACGGCCCTGACCTGAGCAGGTCTTTATCTGCTGTCATCTATTATGTTACTATGTTAAAACAAATCCATTAGGAGGCACTATCCCAATGTGAGAATAAAATATGTGACAATCTTGTTGACTAATAATTCTTGTGCATTTGTGAGGGGGAAAGAATACAGTAACTTTGTACTACTAAGATTGTGAACCCACTAGGGATAGACCCAGTACCTGTAAAATGAAGCTGTAAACCGCTTAGGTCTAAGTGGTATATAAATACGTGAATGAATGAACTTTCTCTTGTCAAGTTATACTGAGCAACTTCACACTGATCACAGTTGCCTAGGACAATAAAGGTGTCAACACTTAGCCTTAGCCCTAGAGCTAATAATGGAAGTAACGATACCAAACCTCAACTGAGCTCTCTAACTATAAATACCCATCAAAAAATGCAAGGCCAACCCATATCTATCTATCTATTTGTATCTATATTTATATCTATCTATATCTTTATATATATATATATATATATATATTTTTTTTTTTCGGACTATAAGATGCACTTAGGTTTTAGAGGAGGAAAATAGGAAAAAAAAGTTTTGAAGCAAAAAGTGTGGCGGAGATCTGCTGGAGGACCACAGGTTGTGCAACACTCTTGTATGAGGACAACAGTTTTGCACAACCTGTGTGGCTCTGCAGTGCAATTTGTCCTCCCCTGCCATCCATGTCCAACGATTCTCCTCTTTCACCTTCCCTCCATGTCCAGCAATTCTCCTCCCCTCCCCATGTCCAGCGATTCATTCAAACCCCTGCCCGCCTGCCTGTCCGCCCTCAGCTCCCCGACTTTCCGTTCGTGCAACCGTGCTCCCTGCCTTGAAATCTTTAATTTACATACCAGAAGTCGCGGCAACCCAGAAGTAAGTAAAAGCAGCAGGCAGGCTCGCCTCCTCGTAGCTTCCCTTCCCTCTCAGCGCGTCCCGCCCTCGCGGAAAGGAAGTAACATCAGAGGAAGGTGGGACACACTGAGAGGGAAGGGAAGCGATGAGAAGGTGAGCCTGCTGCTGTTTTTACTGCTGGTTCACCGCAACTTCGGGTAAATTAAAGATTTCAAACAGGGAGCACGGGTGCACGAACGGAAGGGAGCGGCAGGTGAGCCGGACCTCACAAAAAAAGCACTGGGCGGAGTTGAGCCGCGCCGCCCCTTTGAGCACTCAGCCCTATGCAGTCGCAACGCTCGCCTTGGCCTAAGACTGGCCCTGGCCACCCCCCCCCCCCCCACAGCGAGCAGGTACACTACATTCGGACTATAAGACGCACCCACATTTTCCTCCCAAATTTGGGGGGAAAAAAGTGCGTCTTATAGTCTGAAAAATAGGGGGTGTATATATGTGTATGTGTGTATATATATGTATTTATATAATAAGAATGAGACCTCAGTAAACAGCATAGATTCAACATAACAGTGCTTAAGTGCTATTCAAGCAATAGTAGGCCCCAACAGTCCTCCTAACTTGCTTTAGCACTATAATTCTCTGCTTTGTTGTAACATCCTGAACTCTAATTCTTTTTTTTTTTTTTAAGTATCTTTATTGAATCAGAGATTGGGTGCATCGCATAACATCAATGGTTAAGCTAGACAACACAACCTTTATAGAAAATTGAACAAACAGAACCATATGACAGATGTACACGTAGTCAATCAGAGCAATGACACCCTCCCTCCAAACAAATTTCAATAAACAGAACAGAATGCAAACCCCACTCCACCCCCACAACCAACCCCTCTAGCTCTTCACACTGTGCACTCTTCAGATATATCATGTCTCCCCTTCCCTCACTTGTATAATCGGTCAAGATGTCTCCCCAAAATGGCACAGTACTGGCGCTTCCCCAAAGAGGTAGACAGGCGAAATTGAGTAAGCACCCAATCTGCCATTTCTCTCATAATGCTATGCCAAGTCAGTATTGAGGGCACTGCAGCATCCATCCAGGACTGCAGTATACACTTCTTGACCAAGATAGCAGCAAGCAATACAAATTTAGAATGTGCTTCGGAGAGGATCCCTGTCTGAGGGGTTCCTCACTGCGTAAGAGCAACACTGAATAGGACCACTCAAATAAACATTGTATGGTATGTTTGATGACTGCAAGAGCCTGAGACCACAGGGTAGACAGAGAGGGACATTCCATAAAAGTGTGAAGGAAGGAACCTGGTGCAATCTTACACTTTACTGACGTGTTATCATTCCACAGGCTCATCCTCTTACTTGTCTGTTTGGTGACATGAACCCTATAGAGTATCCTATATTGAATGTCCTGCATGGCAGCTTTGTGGTTACCACTGAGATATTATCAAGAGTTATCTGAAGTTGTTTGCTAGATATATCTTCTACCATATCTGTGCCCCAAACCCTTGCCAGTTCCTCCAAGTTGAGGTGCCTTTCTATTGTCCTTTGCTAATTGGTACCATTGGGATAATTTGTTCAAAGCAGGTCATAGGGTCAAAAAAACTTGGTCAAGCTTGGTAAATTCCAGCAGGGCCCCTAATTTTTTCTCCAATGAAAGGAAATAAGCCCTCACTTGAAAAAAAAAAGGAAAATAAGTGTCTGTTGGGGATATTCTACGCATGCTTGATTTAATCAAAGGAAGGACACCCCATTCCCCCTCCCCAAGACAGCACAGGTGCCCTAGATAAACTGAGCCATATGTGGCCTGGCTGGAAAATCAGGGTTACCCACCAATGGTAGGAATGGATTTACCCCCTTGGCCTCCCCAATAATGCATTGCCACCAGAACCACGCCTTTGTTAACGAAGTGAGGAACAAGATTTTCCCCAGATCCCCTGGTTTCCTATGAAGGCTAGGCTCCAGAACAGAAAAAACATGATAGGGAGCACACCGGCTTTGCCAGAAGTTTGCAGGGGCAAAAATGTTGGTATTGGTGAAGCTCATGTATCCACCTCATTAATGGCAACCACATTGTTACCACATATACCTAAAAGGGTGGAGTCTGCAAATAGGTGGAAAAATGTGGGATACAAATGCAATAAATAAATAATAAATATATTTTTTCAGAGTACCAACTCAACAATTGGCTCAATAAAGTACTCAGTATATCAGTCCAACTTGTGCCCTTCCAAAAAAAATGTCTATCCGGAACTCACTTTCAATCGCCGCTATTCATTCATACCTTATCTATATCATATAATCAGTCATTGACTGTTGTCATATTTATACAATCATTTAAACGTTTCTCATATAAATTGACCATGGTGTAATGTCCATATATTTTTATAGTCCATCAACTGCACCAAAATGTTCCTATAGTTGTTCCGTTAAATGTGTAAATTGTTGCTTCACAGTTCAACTAGATTAATGTCCTGACTTCTTCATATATGCGGTCAACACCAGGTATGAGAGCAGTCACAAGGCTACCGGGCAGACCAGTGCTCATCAGTTCCATTCAATAGAATATCCATCAATCTTCAAAGTCCACAATCAGCATGGCCCTCAATGCGAGACCCATTTCAACGGTCCTTCTTCAGGAGGAACCAAGCATCAAGTTCTATAATAAGCATATCACACTATATGAACTAGGGCACAACCTCCATGGTTATCATATCTCATACATTGATTTCTTTTACTTTAAATGTTTAATGCTGCTTACCATTGGGACTCCTCTGTAAGACAGGGCTGTCGCTCTTCCCGTCTACCCAAACAATGATGCCTTCCTTCAACTTCCTCCACTATTTAAATGCCTAAGCCTCCTCCCATATCTGTGACACTAATAACATCACAGCCATTCTACTTCAAGGTTAAGCCCTCTGGGGCCACCGTATGCCATTCAAAAATATACCGCTGCTCTATGCTATGTAAATGTGAGCTGATGTCACCGCCTCTTTCAGGGTGGGTTAATTGAATTAACACCACACACTTTAGATCTTCAATTCGTTTCCAGCACTAACCCAGTGACTAACCAGGGGGGCCTCCTGTTTATGATTCCTTATGTTGCTAGCATGCTCTGCCAGTCTTGTTTTTAAGTTTCCTTTTGTATGGCCTAGCTAGTAAGCTGGCATGGACAATTATACAGTATATTACTCTCTCGCTTCACATGTAGTATTAGCTTTCAAATAAAATCGCCTATTTGATTTCGGAATATCTACCCCATTTTGTACATATGTATATTTGCGTAGACACATCTACTGCACGGTGCGTTGTGGCCATCATAATTAACAATTACATTTTTCTTTAATAACTCTCCTAGGTTTAGATTTCCAACGGTAGGCAATCTTTGGACACTCGCTGAACTCAGGATGCACAGACAACCATGCCATATTTATGTAGCAGCTGCCGATACTCGAAGCTTGTGAGAAAACGGAAGTAACACATGCCAACGGGCTTGCCATAGGAGTAGGTTTAGGAGAAAACAACCAGGTCTATGCGCATACCGTGCTCTTTTATAAGCTTTTCTAATAATGCACATAGGATAGCCTCTCTGCCTGACTCTATCAATCATGTCCACCGCTTGAATTTTAAACTCATGAAGAGATGAACACAACCGTATTAGCTGCAAAAACTTGCCCGACAGGAACCCCCTGGCGCAAAGCTCTGTGATGATGACTAGTATAATGTAACAGGGTGTTCCTGTCGGTTGGCTTCCGAAATATAGATGTAGAAAATTCTCCTTGTTCATTCTAATAATCCTGATGTCCAAAAAATTCTATTTCATTTTGGGAAATTCGGTGTGCAAACTTGATATGAGGATCCATTGCATTGAGACGATCTATGAACAAATCTAATTCATCTTTGGACTCAGCAACCAGAGATCCGGTAATCGTACACCTCCCTGGGCTCTGCTATGAGTAAGTTTAGTATAAGCAATTCTGGGCCATTTAGAATGCCAAATGAAGGAGCTAACCAGGTTTCTATATAACCCCTCCTGGACCACCCATAATGGGAGCATCTGTAAAGGATAAAGTATTTTTGGTAATATAATAATTTTAAGCAATGCGATCCTTCCCAGAAAATTGATTGGGAGATCATCCCATCTGGCACATAGTGGTCTCATAGTTTCCAGCTTTCTCCGCAACAGGTCAAAGTGAAGTCAGGCAGTCGCGTGCTCGCACATGGTTGGTCATCGGCAAAACTTCTGACTTCCCAAAGTTAATCCTCAAGCTAGCAAAAGACCCAAAATCCCAAATGATGCCCATAATGAAGAGGAGGGTGAAGGATGTGTAAGTGAATGAGTAATAGCATATTGTCCGCAAAGAGATTTATACAATACTCCGTGTTGCCCACCTTTATTCCCTCTAAGTGTACATCCTGATGAAGTTCGCCACTAAAGGTACCAAGGTAAGCACGAAAAGGAGGGGGTGAGAGTGAGCAACCCTGTCTCGTTCCCCTGCTCAGATGGATGGCGCTGGTGATGGAATCGATAATTAGCTGAGCAGTAGGACGGTTGTAGATCAATCATATCCAGCCGAGAAACACTCTACTAATGCCAAATTGCTACAAGACCAAAACAAGTATCCCCACACCACCTTGTTGAACGCTTTCTCAGCATCCAGGCTGGCCAAAATCACATCCCCAGGTCTCTGCTTGCCATCTTGCAATATCCAGCTGACCTTTATGTATATTAGCCGAGCAAATCTACCAGGGACAAAGCTCACTTGGTCTGAGTGTATAAGCTGGGGAAGGAACCGGTTTCAGCCTGGATGCCAACCGCCATGATCATAATATCCTGGTTCTGTAGAAAAATAGGCCTATAAGAGTCAACCAACTCTGGATCATTACCCAGCTTTGGGAGAACTGTTATGTAATATGATTTAACGAAGAGCCCCATGTTCCGAGTGTCCCGTATCAATTCACACATGTGAATAATGGCTTTAATAAGACATCTTGTAGGATTTTATAGAATTCAGTGCCTTGGCATTCAAATGGCACAGCTGGTCTTCGGTAAGCGATGGTAGCTCTAAAGATCTAAAAAATTCATTTCAGGAGTCAGGAGAGAAAGAACCCTCGTCAGATAAGGATTCATAAAATTTCACAAGTTCCTTCTGTATGGCAGATTCCTGTGTGTGAGAAACCCCATAACTATCCTTTGTTTTTGCTGATATAACTTTTAGAGGACTGCTGCCCTCACCAAAGAGGCCACCAGCTTGCCTGTTTTATTGCCCTCGTCTACGGAGGCAATACTTATACAATTTGACACTATTTAAAGGGCAAGGTGGGGTGTCTGATTTGCTCCGATTGGGTCAATAAAAATTGTTATGAGCCTCTTTTAATTTGTTGCTACTTCCAAGAGGTTCTTCTCCTGTTTTTTTATTAAGTGACGATGTAAATCAATAATTTTAACCCCAAGAACTGCCTTGGTTGCCTCCCAATATATTCTAGGCCCCACCTCATTGGCGTCATGCTCAGCTATGTAATCCAACCATGCCTGGCAGAGAGATGCCTGGAAATCTTTATTCCAGTACAATGTGGGGTTGATGCGCCACGGTGAAAGCCTCAAGGAGCACCCTCTAAGCTCAGAACTACCTCAACAGGTGAGTGATCTGAGAGATCTGCCGTCCCTATCGTTGTAGCCTCCACATTTCGGATCAGGGACTATGAAAGGTGTATGTAATCCAAGCATGCATGGACTCCGTGTGGATGGGAGGAAAAAAGTGCAATTGTGTTCCTCTATATGAAATACCACCAGGCATCTATAACGTCTAAATCTTGAAAAAATAAATTAACACCCTTCCCCTCATGGTCTTTGATAAGTTTTTTGGGAGTCCTGCAGTCCAGCAGCATGTTGCTGGTAATATTGAAGTCGCCCCCGATTATAAGAAGGTAGTCATCAAAAGAGGCCAGCCAAGCTGTCAGCAATGTGAAAAATGTATGCGTGTAGATGTTAGGAGATATGCCTACAGACAGCCATCTAATCCCCTACAACACATATCACCCATCTGGGTCTTGATTTAATCTGTGCAGAGTGAATGTTAAGTTTTACCTGATCAGGATAGCTACCCCTTCTGTCTATTGTTATAAGCTGCATAAACATTTTACCTATCTAATCCCTCTTTAGTTTCAAATGTTCAACTCTATTCAGATGTTTCCTGCAAGAGAGCTTTATCAGTGTGCTGCTGCTTTAGGGCCTGGAGGAGCTTAGTCCTCTTAATAGGTGAGTGGATCCCATCTACATTTAAGGAGGAAACATTCAAATTAATCAATCCCACATCACAACTGACTAAAATGCAGGGTCAAACATGGCCTCTGCTCCCAGCTGAGTTCCTCACAGACATTGAGGACTATTTGTGAGCAGCGGTGAGGCACTAAATGCCTCATAGCTGTGACAGCATGTACCCTCCCCATACCTATAAACATTTGTGAGATCCAAACATCCCATCCTCACACCCTGAACCCATGCCCCCCACCCCCCACAACTCCTCTCCCCCACTACAAGGAACAGAATCACCCACACAAAACCCCATATTCACACTATGCATCATCTCAACAACCACACCAGACTCACTCCCCCAATCACCAGCTTTTCCCACCCCGCTCCCCATGCCCTCCTTATAGATACCATACAAGTCAATGCAACTCAGTACCCCACAACACATGCCTAGATAAACAAGTGGGCACGGAGACCCAACACAGTAATCAGATCATTCTGAAAGGAAGAGAGGGAATAAATCCAGGTCCCCAACAAGAATTGTCCAGAAGCGAGGCCAGGGTAAACCATCATGCTCCCCAGCTAGAAATCCAAAGAAATGAAAAAGATGAAGCAGCATTCCAGATATCACCACTAGGAACAGCACTTAAGACACACTCATCCGCTGGGTAGTGCAGAGAAGGGTTTGCTCCAGCAAGTGCTATTATGGGTCTCTCACAGCAAAATTGAGTCCCCATCAGGCTTTCAACTCTAGGAAAGATGAACCAACTTGTAATAGTATAAAAACAGGCCAGCAGGGTCCAGATTAGCTGCAAAGAAAATGTTGCTAACAACGTGGTGCCAAAAGCAGCTGCTCCTCATGGTGCCATCAGAACATGAGCCATATCATGGCAATCATTTCACAAGTACTTTCAGATCACTAGGATGAGAGTAAAACTAATTCTTATTGTCATGAATCACCTGGATATTCGCAGGGTATAGAAGCACAAGCACACACCTTGGTGAAAAGGAGTCTCATACCATGCTCTCGTGAGACAGCACCCTGGTACATTCGGCAAATCAGGAAAGTAATGGTGTACTGTACCACAGCCATCTGGGGGTTAATTTTGGTCTTAATACAAGTAGTGGGTAAGGGCACTAAAAAAGAAGACAATGAAGGCCGAATGGCCCTTTGCAACGGAGCCAATGCAACATGGATGTGACTATTCATCTAAAGCCCACTTTAGGGGTACTGTTTGTACACCCAAGGTGTGAAACACATAAGAAGAAAGCAAATACCAGTACAATTGTATGCAGAAGTAACCCGCTCATCTGTTCTATGACATGGCGCACTGCTTGCTGCTCTGATGGCACAGTGTATGGTATCGTGGTACATATGTAACAGTCATATGTACAACAGTAACATTCATATCAGTCTCTCCAGCCCACCAATACCCAGTTCTCTGTCCCAATCACCCCTGCCACCCTCAAGTATAGTCTACTTGCATCCGGAGTACTGGGGAGCCCAGGGTCCAGGCGTAGTATCATGTTGGTGGTGGTTTTCCCAGGAGGTATTTAAACCTGTGTATTGCCATCAGTGTAGTGAAATAGTTTTGGGTGATATCTATTCCTCCCACTGCAGTGAAATGGTCACTACCAACTAGGGAGAACAGAGAACACCCCATGCTGCTTTTAAGATTATTACCTCGTCTATCTAAACTCCTACAATCATCAGAGCTGTGCACTTGCCTCTGCATAACTCCAGGAGATAAAAGAAACAGAGGAACGCAGTAGATATGAGAAATAAGTAAATTATCTTATTGGTACTTACCACAATCAGTATTCCAAGTTCATAAGGCATTAATTATTTCGCATAGAGAAAATATGCATGTGATTCAATCATGTATCATCAGTACTGTAATTTCTAAGGCATTGATCAAGTAATCATCTTATTACTAAATTTTGCCCTATGTTTTTCATTATTAACATTAGTCACTTATTGCAAATTATGTTCAATCAGCTCTCCTGACCACAATGATTCTATACTTTTGGTCATCTGACCATCACAGTATCGTCAATTCCTTTTCAACTTCTGATTTTCCCTGCACCTGGCTATTATTCATCTTATCTGGCAGATCCAAAACCGCTTAATTCTCTTTTTGCTCTGTTTTCATCTGTCCAAATGGGCAGTTGGGCTGTTTGCACATCATTTTGTACTTTTGCCAAGTTTCAGTATGGCTTAGCTTGTCACACCACCCTGATTGCAGCAATACTCTGCTATCTGTTTTTGAGTTACTGGCTCTTGAGTCAGAGATGTCTGAGTTTTCTTTTTCAGGCCTTGCTATCAGCCATAAGCCTGCTTTGAACCGGTATTTCACTGAAGGCTGGTTGTGACCATACTTTACAGTAGTTACGACAGTATGTTTTGAGTCTACATAAAGAAATGGATGAAGTGTAGGGACTCCCCAGGGATCCAGGAAAAAGGACCCATGCATTCATGCCCTAGAAATGAAAGAAAAAAAAAACAGATGTCTCTCTTAAATACATGCCTTCCCTGTTCAGTGTAACCAGCCCATCCTGACCTGTAATGGCTATGACAACAGTGTTGTCTCCTACGACCACAACCACCTTGCCCTATAAAGGTAGGGAGTCAGGCTTTGGATATTTCACCCACGCTTTTGCTCCATTGGCCCCTGGTCGGCCACCCATAGATCAGAGCCCAGTAACAAACAAGTAGTTGTCACTCAAAAGGGGTGTTTCCGCTCTGCTGCAACAAGCAGGCATCTCGTCCAGAGCTCCAATGGAGCACACCTCCCCTGCTGTATCTGCCATAGAGCTCCAGTCCTGCATGGGTTTGAGAGGCAGTCACTTGTAATTTGATTGGTCCATCTCTGAGGATCCATAGGATAAAGATCCTCTTATATAGCTTCTTGTGCGGCGTGAAAAAGAGCTGTATGCTCCCCAGTAAAAATAAACTGGGGCTTCTTTGGGCGATGTTATAAAAGGGGGGTAAAATCTGTGATAAGTGGGGGATGTGCTGCCTCCAAAACTCAAACAACCTAACAAAATTTTTGCACTGCTTTCTTAGTGGTGGGGACTGTCAAAATTTAAGATTTTCTGCCTGGCTTTCTCTGTAATCTCCCTCTGTTCCACACCTGTAATTTACAGACTGGGCAGGACCTTGTTTGTATCATGTTGGGATTAATTTCCCATCCATTAGCTCACATATCTAATATAATAATTCGCACCCTCCAATGTTCTGAAGCTGACTCCGTGGCAGTGAAGCCCTGTAGTGTTCGTAGGCTTCATAATCGCTCCGCCCATGGTAACGCGATGTCAGAAGAATCCCTCCCTCCGATTTCCACACCCCCTCCCTCCGATTTCCAGACCCCCCGTCCGAGTTCCTGACCCCTGGACCCCCCTGCTGTGACCCTCTTGAGCCCCCCTTCCCGCCGCCAACCCTCCCCGCCACCATCGTGTACCTGTGCTGGTGGGGGACCCCAACCCCCACCAGACCAAGTCTCTTCTCGCTGCGCGGCGTGGACGAATGATCTGATCAAGTTTGAATCTGTGACGTCCTGGAAGGAGGGAGGGAGGGGGCCTGGAACTCGGGGGAGGGAGGGGGTGTCTGGAACTCAGTGGAGGAGAGGGATTTGGAACTCAGGGGAGGGGATGAGAGGGGAGGAGGGAGGGAATGCACCACTTGTACAAAAACTAGGAAAAAAAAGTGGGGGGACGACTCTGGAACTCGGAGGAAGGGAGGGGGGTGACGACGACCCTGGAACACGGAGGAAGGGGTGACACGAACTGGGAGAGAGGGGCGGGGGCCCCTGGCACACACTCTCACTCTGACACACACACTCTCTCACAGACACACTCGCACCCAGTCTCAATCTCTCTCTGTCACACACACACACACTCGCACAATCACTCTCTCTCTCTCACACACACACACACTCTCAAACATACACACTCCGAGGAAAACCTTGCTAGCGCCCGTTTCATTTGTGTCAGAAACGGGTCTGTTTTACTAGTGAGCTAATAATTTGACTAACACTTCTTGTACTTGCACAAAAGAATGTCCCTGTATCAGAATATCATCAATGTAATGCAACAATTGGACATCAGAGGGCACCACAAATTCATCTAATGTTTGGCAACAGCACTGTGACAAATAATAGGACTATGCAAATATCCCTGCGGTAACCTGGTAGAAATGTATTGTCTACCTTCCCAAGTGAACACGAGTTGGTCCTGTACTGAATTTCTTTATGCATATGGTGAAAAAATGCATTCACCAAATCTATTACTGCATACCATTTGCCATTATGTCTCTGTACATTCTCCACCAGTTACCATGTGAGACACAGCCACTGCCAGGAGGGGTGTGTGAACTTATTCAGCTCAAGGTAATCAACCGTCATTCTCCAGGTGCCATCCCCTTTTCGGACAGGCAAGATGGGATTATTATAGATATAGATTATTATAGGCATCAATAGTATAGGTCATCAATAGTAGCTAATTGCCTGGACTGGATGGTATTCATCCCAGAGTACTGATAGAATTGAAAAATGAACTTGCAGAACTATTGTTAGTAATACTCAATTTATCTTTAAAATCAAGCATGGTGGCCTTATCTGTGTGTTTGTTAGGGTTGGATGCTGAAAAAAGCCTTTGATCGAGTTCATTGGCCTTTCATGTTTAGTGTTTTGGAACATTTTGGTTTCGGGGGGGGGGGGGGGGTTACAGGTTGGATCCAAGCTTTATATCGGTCCCCTAGGGCACGTGTTCGTATCAATGGAGGTAATTCCTCTGTGTTTACCTTGACTCGAGGCATGCGACAGGGGAGTCCTCTCTCACCTATGCTATTTGCTTTGGTGATGGAACCGCTTGCTTGTGCTGTTTGTTCCAGCCCTGATATTTCTGGGATTATAGTAGGGGACCAGGAATACAAGCTGGCATTGTTTGCGGATGACTACTACTACTAATAGCATTTATATAGCGCTACCAGACGCACGCAGTCCTGAACACATAGTAACATAGTAGATGACGACAGAAAAAGACCTGCATGGTCCATCCAGTCTGCCCAACAAGACAACTCATATGTGCTACGTTTTGTGTATACCCTACTTTGATTTGTACCTGTACTCTTCAGGGCACAGACCGTATAAGTCTGCCCAGCACTATCCCCGCCTCCCAACCACCGGCTCTGGCACAGACCGTATAAGTCTGCCCAGCACTATCCCCGCCTCCCACCACCGGCTCTGGCACAGACTGTATAAGTCTGCCCAGCACTATCCCCGCCTCCCAACCACCAGCCCTGCCTCTCGATCTCGACTAAGCTCCTGAGGATCCATTCCTTCTGCACTTGACATAGACAGTCCCTGCTCAAAGAGCTTACAATCTAGGTAAAACAGACAGACAAGACATTACAGGCAAGGTAATTACAGGGTAGAGAGGAACAGGGAGGAGGAGAGCAAATGAGTAGCAGTTAGGAGCCAAAGGCAGTAGTGAAAACGTGAGCTTTCAGCATAGATTTAAAAACAGGTAAAGAAGGAGCTAAACGTATGGGTTCGGGAAGACAGTTCCAGGCATAAGGTACCGCAAGACAAAAGGAATGAAGTCTGGAGTTAGCGGTGGAGGAGAAGGGGGACAACAAGAGAGATTTGTTCAGAGAGCGGAGTTCACGGGGAGGAATGTAGGGAGAGATGAGAGAGGAGAGGTAATGAGAGGTCATAGAGTCAATGCATTTAAAGGTCAGCAAAAGGAGTTTGAACTGTATATGGAAGCGGACAGGGAGCCAATGAAGTGACTTGAGGAGTGGGCTAGTGTGGGCATAATGATTCTGGCAGAAAATAAGTCGATCTGCAGAATTCTGGACAGATTGGAGAGGAGAAAGATGATTGAGTGGAAGACCAGTGAGAAGTAAATTGCAATAGTCTAGGCAAGGAGTAACAAGGGTGGCGTGTTCAGAAAGGAAGGGGCGAATTTTGCTAATGTTGAATTTAAAAAAGCGACAGGTTTTGGCGATTTGTTGAATATGAGCAGAGAAGGAGAGAGAGGAGTCGAAGATGACACTAAGGTTACGAGCCGAGGAGACAGGGAGGATATGAGAACCATTAACAGAGATAGAGAATGAGGGAAGAAGGTAGGAGGGTTTAGGGGAAAAAATGAGAAGTTCAGTTTTAGCCATATTTAATTTGAGATGACATTCTTCTTTCCTTGACTAAGCCCTTACTCTCTGTACCTAATCTTGTTAAGCTTCTGGGGGATTATTTTTCCGTTTCGGGTTTTAAGCTCAATATGTCTAAGTCAGAGACTATGGCTATCAATCTTCCTAGTTCTCTTCTTCAGTCTTTGTAGCCTCATTTTTTCTTTAAGTGGGTGTCTCGGGGCATAAAGTACCTGGGGATTTCCCTTACTCCCAGTTTTTCCACTTTGTTTGCCGCTAACTACCCTCTTCTTCTGCGGGATATATACTCAGATCTGGACCATTGGGATTCAGTTGATCTTTCTTGGTTGGTAGGATTGGTACTTTAAAAATGAATGTGTTGCCACGTTTGATGCATCTTTCCAGGTACTTCCTTTACGCTTGCCTCGTACGTTTCTTTCTGGTTTGCAGAATTGTTTGCTTACTTTGGTCGAATAAACGACCTCGTTTTTCCCATTTGCTGCTGTATGGTGATATGAAAAAGGGTGGTCTTAGAGTCCTGAATGTTCATTGGTATTATAGAGCGGCTCGGGCTTCAGCAGCTATTGAATGGTTTCATGCTGACTCACAAAAGCGGTGGGTAGCGATAGAGCAAGTTCTGTGGGGCTCATGTCCGTTGCAGTCTTTGATTTGGCTTCCTCGGTGCTGCCGTTCTTTGGATAGTACTTTTATGTTCCTCTATAGCGGCTACCTTTTATTATTGGGATGGTTTATTTGATAAGCCTGGATTGGTTCTTTCCAGACTGTCTCCTATATTACATAATCTTTTCTTTCCACCAGGACTAGGGCAGGGCACTTTTCTTAATTGGTTTTCTGCGGGATTGAAGACTCTGGGTCAGTTTATTGAGTACGGCAAAATGGTGCCATTTGATTCTCTGGTGGATGCTTATTCCATTTCTGCACGTGACAGTTTCGCTTATGTCCAGGTTCGACATTTTCTCTCATCAAAGGCAATTTGGAAACAGGTGACTAGGGGGGATTCTTTTTGGAGGATTTGTGGTGAGGATTCAGGTTCTTCGCGGGGTCTTATTTCTTGTTTGTATGCGTATCAGCGTAATAAGTTGCAGCCTCCTGTGGACCATCGTTTGCATTGGCGGTGGGAACTGGGGTTCACAATGGGTGATGATGCATGGGCACATATGGAAACTGCTTCATTGAGGGTTTCTGTTTCAACTCCTTTTCTTGGAAATGCTGTTAGTCTTATATAGGTGGTATCTAACTCCTTTACGTTTACATCATATGTTTCCTACTTTATCGCCTTTGTGTTGGAGAGGTTGTGGACAGAGGGGTACTATGGATCATCTCTGGTGGTCCTGTGTTAAGGTGCGTGCTTTTTGGAAAGTGAATCCTGACAGATTCAATACAGACTACAGAGTTGGCTTTCGAAACCCATTAAATGGTCACCTGAATATTTCCTATTTCTGGGTAAGCCTCCGGGTCTAACCATGCCTCAGTCATTGTTGGTTCATCATGTTGGCAGCTAGAGTTACACTGGCTGCTTCTTGGAAGTCCTCTTGGGTCCCTTCTTTGATAAAGTGGTTAAATAAGCCGGGTTAGAAGGAGGCAGCGTGTATGATTTGCTACCGCTGCTGCTGAGTGCTGAGAGGAGGGAGGTAAATCCCACGATCGTGGCGGCGGTGGGCAGCGTTTGGGAAGCGCTGCCGTGAGAGTGAGGGAGGCAGATGCGGGAACGGAGCTCAGCCTGCACTGTAAATTTTTTTTGGGGGGGAGAAGAGGACTCCGGGCGGGCAGGTGGAATCGCAGGACATGGATGGGAGCGGGAGGGGCGAGAGGAGAATCGCTGATGGCTGGAGGGAGGGGACAGGGGAGAAAAGAGAATTGCTGGTATAGATGGATAGAGGGGGGCAGGGGCAAGAACAGAATTGCTGGGTATGGCTGTATAGGGGCAGGGCAGAGAGGAGAATTGCTGGGGATGGATGGATAGAGGGGGGCAGGGGAGAGAAAAGAATTGCTAGGTATGGATGGCTGGAGGGGAGAGGAGAGTTGCTGGATGTGCGTGGATGGAGGGGAGGAAAGAGGAGAGAGGAAGGTTGCTGGACATGGGTGTATGAAGGGGAGGGCAGGGGAGAGGAGGGTTGCTGGACATGGATGGAGGGAAGGACAGGGGAGAGGAGGGTTGCTGGACATGGATGGAAGAGAGGGAAGGGAAAGAGAAGAAATGCTGGACATGGATGGAGGGGATGGAAGAGTGAGGAAGGAGATGAGGGAAAAGGAAGAGAGGAGAAAAACTGCACATGGATGAAGAAAATAGGCAGAAGCTGGATCCACTGGACAGTCAAGTCTGTGGAGGACCCAGCTTTTACTTATGGATATAGAGCAAGAAATGAAGAAGAAAGGAGGAAAGTAAAGAAATAAATGGAAAGGAAGCTCTGGAAACGGAGTTAAGAGGACAGATAGCAGCAGAATCGGATACTGGGCCAGCATGATCAGAAAAACAATCACCAGACAACAAAGGTAGAAAAAAATCATTTTATTTTCATTATAGTGTTTGGAATATGTCCACTTTGAGAATCAGGTGCTCAACATTAAAAGTTTATATTTATTTACTTATGGCATTTTATCCCACATTAAACATGAATTAAATTGGAACCTGGGATCATTTAATTTTTTTTTCCTTGAGAGAGTAATGCATTCCCCCCCACCCCCCCAGGCTCTCTCCTCGGCTAAAGCCAGCTCTGCAATTTTGAGGGGAGGTGCAGAGGTGGACGGGCGGGGGGGGGGGGGGGGGGGTGAAGAGGTGGACCGGGGAGAGAGAGCCTGTTGTTAAACATTTACCAGCACACCACTGTCTAGTGCCCACCCATCCAACCTGTTGGCCCACCCAAAAATTGACTTCTGGCTACACCACTGAATGAGACAAAGCCAACATGGATTTAGTGAAGGGAAATCTTGCCTCACTAATCTATTACATTTCTATAAAGGGGTAAACAAACATGAATAAAGGTGAGCCATTCGATATTGTGTATGTGGATTTTCAAAAGGCATTTAACAAGTACCTCTAGAGAAAATTGGAGAGTCATGGGATAGGAGGTAGTGTTCTATTGTGGATTAAAAACTGTTTAAAAGATAGAAAACAGAGAGTAGTGTTAAATGGTTCCCCAGGGGGTCTGTGCTGGGACCACTGCTTTTTAGCATATTTATAAATGATCTAGAGATGGGAGTAACTTTGCTGACACACAAAGTTTGCTGACAACACAAAGTTATTCAAAGTTGTTAAATCACAAGAGGATTGTGAAAAATTACAAGACCTTACTAGACTGGGCATTCAAATGGCAGGTGGCGTTTAATGTGAGCAAGTGCAAAGTGATGTATGTGGGAAAGAGGAACCCAAACTATTGCTACATAATGTAAGATTCCACATTAGGAGTCACTGACCAGGAAAAGGGATCTAGGCCTTATCGATGATACCTTGAAACCCTCTGCTTAGTGTGCGACGGCGGTGGCTAAAAAAGCAAATAGAATGTTAGGTATTATTAGGAAAGAAATGGAAAACAAAAATGAGGACATTATAATGCCTTTGTATTGCTCCAAGGTTCGACCGCACCTCGAATATTGTGTTCAATTCTGGTCACCGCATCTCAAAAAAGATATAGTGGAATTAGAAAAGGTACAGAGAAAGGTGACGCAAATGATAAAGTGGATGGATGACTTCCCTATGAGGAAAGACTAAAGCAGCTAGGCCTCTTCAGCTTAGAGAAAAGACGGCTGAGGGGATATATGATAGAGGTCTATAAAATAATGAGTGGAGTGGAACGGGTAGACATGAATCGCTTGCTTACTCTTTCCAAAAATACTAGGGGGCAAGCAATGAAGCTACATAGTAAATTTAAAACAAATTGGAGTAAATATTTCTTCACTTAACATTCAATTAAACTCTGGAATTTGTTGCCAGAGAATGTAGTAAAAGCAGTTAGCTTAGTGGGGATTAAAAAAGGTATGGATAGCTTCCTAAAAGCAAAGTCCATAAGCCATATTAAAATGGGGAAAATTCACTGCTTATTTCTAGAATAAGCAGCATAAAATGTATTGTACTGTTTTGGGATCTTGCCAGGTACTTGTAACCTGGATTGGCCACTGTTGGAAACAGGATGCTGGGCTTTGATGGACCTTCAGTCTGTCCCAGTGTGGCAACTTATGTAATTTCTTTGTGACCTCCGGAATGCGATATTGTTTCACTGTAATAACTTTAGTGGCAGGGGGAATTTCAACTTCATAATGTAATTTGCCTATGGTCACTTCAGACACTTCAACATTACGTACCCCAAAAGCAAAAACTTTCCTTCCAGTGATTAACTCTATCCCCTTCAATAAATCAATCCCAATTACGTATTCTGGAATAGGTACAATCAAAACAGGATATTTTTTTCATTAGTGTATTTCCAATTTCATCAACAAATCTATTTGAATGGCAGGGGTGATTTTACCCCCCAGCCCAGAGATGGTGCACGTTTTCCCCTTGAATTTATCAGGATTCCCATAAATCAAAGTGGCCTCTGCCCCCGTTTCTACTAATGCTGACATGCTTTGAACACTTCCATTTTCCAGTAGATTGACACAGGGATATGGGGGCGTTGATCTACCTTGTGCACCACTATATCCTCGGGGGCTTGACCTGGATCCTATTCTCATTTATCCCACTTGTCACCCTTTCTGTAAACCCCAATCTAGTGCCAACTGCCCCAATTTTATCAATTCTTTGCGCTCCTTCCAGAGATACTTAGCCAAGCCCCCCCCCCCCTCCCCCCCCCCCGCTGTCTTTCCATCCTCATCGCTGTGTAAAGGTGGTTTGTTATCCTTATCGGCTATGTGGTTCTGACTGGCACCCTTTCCTTCCTTCTGGCATTTTTGCAGGTATAATCTCCATAATTGTCCTGTTTCATTTCCATCTATCTTCTCCATTTTCATCCTGGCCTTCAATAAGGCATTACATTTCTCTTTCTGGGGCATTCTATTTTTAAGGTTATGGTCATTGTCCCTCCTATAATTGTCATCGCCTCTGCGATTGTAATGCTCATTGCCCAGCCAGCTCATTTTCGAAAGAGAAGGGCGCCCATCTTCCGACACAAATTGGGAGATGGGCATCCTTCTCTCAGGGCCGGCCAAATCAGCATAATCAAAAGCCGATTTTGGCCGGCCTCAACTGCTTTCCGTCGCAGGGTTTGGCCAAAGTTCAAGGGGGCGTGTCGGCAGTGTACCGAAGGCGGGACGGGGGCATGGTTAACAGATGGCCGTCCTTGGCCGATAATGGAAAAAAGAAGGGCGGCCCTGACGAGCATTTGGCTGACTTTACTTGGTCCCTTTTTGTTCACAACCAAGCCTTGAAAAGGTGCCCGAACTGACCAGATGGCCACCAGAGGGAATCAGGAATCACCTCCCCTTACTCCCCCAGTGGTCACCAACCCCCTCCCACCCAAAAAAAAACCAAATTAAAAACATTTTTTGCCAGCCTCTATGTCAGCCTCAAATGTCATACCCAGCTCCAGCACAGCACTATGCAGGCCCCTGGTGCAGGTTTTAGTGCATACTGCAGTGCACATCAGGCAGGCGGACCCAGGCCCATCCCCCCTACCTGTTTCACTTGTGGTGGTAAATGGGAGCCCTCCAAAACCCACCCGAAACCCACTGTGCCCACATCTAGGTGCCCCCCGTTACTTTTTAAGGGCTATGGTAGTGTTGTAAAGTTGTGGGTAGTGGGTTTTGGGGGGGACTCAGCATACAAGGTAAGGGAGCTATGCACCTGGGAGCAATTTGTGAAGTCCACTGCAGTGCCCCATAGGGTGCCCGGTTGGTGTCCTGGCATGTCAGGGGGACCAGTGCACTACAAATGCTGGCTCCTCCCACAACCAAATGGCTTGGATTTGGTCGGTTTTGATAATACGGTCGGGGACGCCGCTTTACGGGGCCGTCCTTAGAGATGAGCGCCCCCGTTCAATTATGCCCCTCCAAATCACCTAAATCTGACAATTGCCTCATCTGCTTCACAACCTGAGAGATGGGAGCACCCATATGGCTCAATAACAACGTCATAATCATGTACTGGTAGTTGGGACAGGCAGTTTTCAAAACTTTATTACAAATTGTAGCATTGAGAGGCAGAGTATCCACCCTATGTGCCTCCCTTTTTTTTAAAATTTATATTTATTAACATTTTCCATTATTTTACAAGACAATCCGCTTGTTCAGGAAAAGTATATGATTATTTACAAAATTGTAAAATAATAATAAGAACAAGAAAAAATAAGTGAGGCCAAGCATCACAATAAGAAACTATACTCAAGTCCATAACTGTGATCCAAGATTTCAGGAAATTATTGGAGACAATATAAGGATTTATCAGAAAGGGAGAATTATACAAATATTGTTAAGTGGAGCAAACATATAACTTAACGTTTATCCATTTTCGCCGAGGTTATGAGTGAGGATACATGAGACGGTTCTGTAAATACATATTTTTTCTCCCCAAGCCTGATTATACACTTGCAGGGGTATCTTAAAAAAAAGGCACCCCCCAAGTGCAGAATTTCAGGCCTGAGGAGAAGGAATTGTTTCCTTCATCGTCGAGTCTCCTTAGAGACATCAGGAAAAAGTAAAATTTTTAAACCCAAAAAGGGTTTATCTCTATTACGGAAAAACAAACGAAAGATCCAATTCTTATCTGGTAGTAATGCAACTGTAGCCACCAATGTAGCCGCAGTTGCCAATTCGGTATCCGAAGTCTCAAGCAAGAGAGAGACATCAATCGGAGCTTCGGGTTGAGAGGTTCCTTTCCCTGGGATATAGTAAACCATAGTCATTGGAGGCAAATTCTGTTCAGGAATTAATAGGTTTTCACGCATATAGCGCTTCAGCATATCTATAGGAGTAACATTTTGAAGTCTGGGAAAATTGACAAATCTTAGGTTATGATTTTTAGTATAATTGTCAAAGGATTCCATTTTGTCTCTAAGATTTGTCAAATCTTTTACCATAGTGGGTTGTAACGTTTCAAGCTTCATAATTCTCTGATCCAAATTGAGAAATTTTCCATCCAAATCTTTAATCTGTTGTTCTTGTACCCCTAAGTTATTTTCCAGAATTTTAATTTTAGGTTGAAAGTCATTTATCTGTTTAAGGAAAACTTGTCCCAGATTGGAAACCAAATCCCACAAAGCTTCTAGTGTCACATCCTTTGGTCTAGTAATAAATTCTTTAGGTAATTCAAAGCTTACAGGCTGGTCTCCGTCTTCACTCAGTCCCTCGGCGTCTCTCCCCTCAGTTTGCAGCGTTTCCGCAAGCAAACCGCTCTCCAGTCCCGCCTCTATAGTAAGGGAGGCTTCGATTCGGCGTTCTTCTGGGCCCCTGACCTCTCCAGGAGTGGACCCCGTCGAATCCAAGAGAAAGGAACTGGCGCCTATCGGCTGGGGAGGAGGAGTACGTTCAGCGGGGCTAAGGGTCACTTCAAGACCAGAGAGCGCCGAAGTCTCCGTTTCGCCGGCGCGAAACTCTGGCAGCAAACCGCCGTCTCGGTGAACTCCTTGTGATCTCAGGTATCGATCCAACGGACCAGGTAATGAGGGGGTAAGCGGGGAAGCCCTACCCGCTATTCTCCCTCTTCGTTTCGGCATTTCTCAGGAGCGTGAGTCACAGCAACCTAACAATTTGCGGCCATCTTGGATCAAGAGATCTCCGCAAAATATCCCGTGCCTCCCTTATAGTCACTTCAGTTTTCATAGATTCCTTTCTTATCCTTTGTATAGCCTCTGTGAGGGTGTACCAAGTGGCACTATTCTTTTGCCACTCTCTTTTGCCACTCTCCCTCTGTCAAATACTTTGATTTAATGCCTCAGCAATCAGATTCAATAAAGAAATCTCTAATATGGTGTTATTGTCCTGTAGGTCTCTAGAACCATTCCCTAATATGTTTACGGACTACAGGGTCTTTGGAGATGTCCGTAAATTTAACGGCATCACGTGTATCAATATTGATGCCTCGCACCCCACTATCTGCTACCCGTAGCATTCAGGTGATATCTGGCTCATTGGGGTGCTGCCCATATCGGGCTAACAACTCAGAAATTGGTGGTGTAATCCTCTGTGACTTGTGCCACAGTAGCATCGGCCGGGTCTTTGATCATATCAAAGACTGGATGCCCATGTTCATCTTGTACAGCTTGTGGATGCCCTTGTGGGTGTACTTGGGGAACTCTGTGCCAAGGCATCCGCTGCATACGTTTAGTAGTTGGCACCGCTTGTACTATGGGTGAATTTTCTATTTCTTCCCCTTTAACCTTGTTTCACCCAGTCTACTACTACTACTACTTATCATTTCTAAAGCGCTACTAGACGTACGCAGCACTGTACACTTGAACATGAAGAGACAGTCCCTGCTCGACAGAGCTTACAATCTAATTAGGACAGACAAACAGGAGAAACAAGAGATAAGGGATTATTAAAGTGAGGATGATAAAATAAGGGTTCTGAACAAGTGAATAAGGGTTAGGAGTTAAAAGCAGCATCAAAAAGGTGGGCTTTTAGCTTAGATTTGAAGACGGGCCAGAGAATGGAGCTTGACGTACCGGCTCAGGAAGTCTATTCCAGGCTATGGTGCAGCAAGATAAAAGGAACGGAGTCTGGAGTTAGCAGTGGAGGAGAAGGGTGCAGATAGAGAGATGTAACCCAGTGAACGGAGTTCCCGGGGATGAATGTAGGGAGAGATGAGAATGGAGAGGTACTGAGGAGCTGCAGAGTGAATGCACTTATAGGTCAATAAGAGGAGTTTGAACTGTATGCGGAAACAGATAGGAAGCCAGTGAAGTGACTTGAGGAGAGGGCTAATATGAGCATAACGACACTGGTGGAATATTAGTCGTGCAGCAGAGTTTTGAACAGAGTGAAGAGGAGAGAGATGGCTAAGTGGGAGACCTGTGAGAAGCAAGTTGCAATAGTCTAAGCGAGAGGTGATAAAAGAGTGTGGATGAGGGTTCTGGTAGTGTGCTCAGAAAGGAAAGGGCGAATTTTGGTGATGATATAGAGAAAGAAATGACAGGTTTTAGCAGTCTGCTGAATATGTGCAGAGAAGGAGAGGGAGGAGTCGAAGATGACCCCAAGGTTACAAGCTGATGAGACAGGAAGGATGAGACTGTTATCCACTGAAATAGAGAATGGGGGAGGAGGAGAGGTTGGTTTAGGGGGAAAGATAAGAAGCTCAGTCTTGGTCATGTTTAGTTTCAGATGGCGCTGAGACATCCAGGCAGCAATGCAGACAGGCAGGCTGATTCTTTGGCCTGGACTTCGGCTGAGATTTCTGGTGTGGAGAGGTAGATCTGGGGGGAGTCAGCGTAAAGATGATACTGAAAACCATGGGATGAGATCAGAGTACCAAGGGAAGAAGTATAGATGGAGAAAAGAAGAGGTCTCAGGACAGATCCCTGAGGTACACCAACTGACAGTGGGATAGAAGTAGAGGAGGATCCACTAGAGTATACACTAAAGGTACGCAGTCAGCCTTAATTCCTCCTCACTATTCTCTGGAGTGGAATCCCAGGTGCCCCCATCCCATGTCTTCAGATCCCAATCTACACCTGCCTTTGCAACAACTACATACACCTTTTTCTTATTCACCTTTCCTGAGCGCTTACGATATTTGTATTGTGCCACTCATACAGTGGCTCGTTCGGCCACCTGTTGATAAGTATCTGCCTTGTATAGCGACAGTCTGTTCTGACACAGTAGCAAAGTAATTTGTGAGAAGGAGGCTGCTAAAGCTTTTTATTTTTCTATCAGATCTTTAACCAGCTTGTTCCTGATAAGCAGAGAGCAGGCACCACTCCCTACAAGCTACAGCCTCGGGTTCCTTCTTTTTTGGTAGGGGAGCATTTTGCAAGCACTGTAACAATTCATGGGGATCTCCCCCTCCAACCACTTCGGACCAGTCTTCTGCTAAGCTCCCATTCTCTGCCCATTCCCTGGCTAAGGAAGTAAAAAGACTGTTCTTCCATTCTGAAATAAAACATTGATTCTGTTCCTTTACCCCAACATTTTTGTTCCCTGTGGTAGAACCTGCTGTCTGTCTTTCTTGCTTTTAAACATAGTGGAATCCTACAGTCACAGTGCCAAAAATGTACTAGGTTCATTGGATTCCAAACGTAGAACAGCAAGAAAACTCAAACTCACAAATGATACAAACAAAAATTATAAAAGTAATACAGATATTTATAAGCATTTTAAATATACATCACCAATCCTGGCTTCATTCTAGGCCAACTTCAGCTGTGGAGTCCTTTTCAGTGATTTTTTAGAAGATTTTGCTTGGGAACATAACTCACACGCATCTGCGGATGACCCCACTGAATAGAGGTCTCTCAGGTATTTTTATAGTCCATTTCTAGACAGCACATGACTAAACAGTATATAGCTAAACACCACATGACTCATAGGGCCCTTGACTCCTCATGTGATGCTCCTTCTGTATAGGAGAAAGTGGGATGTTTGACCACGGACAAACAAAACCTGGAGAAATGGATCTTAAAAACACTTGTTTATTGATGAAAAAAAGACTCGACACAACCATTGTGTTTCGGTTGTTAGGCCTGCATCAGGAGTCTACAAAACACATATATGCACATAACATTAGTAAAAAAAAAACGTTGATAATACAGATATCACAGATAAAGCAAAAACCATATGTATTCGAAAACTCAAATATTAAAAATAAAATAAATTTTTTTTATAATGATAATAGTACAAGCTAAAAACTAATAGAATGAAATGAAACAATGATTATACAGTAAAAAACAGATAAGAAATATGTATACATCAGTTACTACACATAATCATACCACATTTATATGTGTGTATACGTAAAATACTCTTATGTCAACCATAGAATGGTGCATCTCCATACTCATCCGCCCATCCACTTGTGTAGCCACAGACCCACTATAGATCACCTTGCCGCGTACTTTTAGTCATGTTCATCAGATTGTCTTCATCGAGCGAGGTCAGTATCATAAGCAATCTTTTAGGCATATTCATGTTTATAGCCATCTATACACCCTGCAAAAAAAGCGCATTTTAGCATGCTATCAGCCACTCAGGAAAGTGTTAGCTCTCTGCATACACACATGTATGTGTGCATGTGTTTTATTTACAGATGCACATACAGTATATGTGCATATATATGCATATCTTGTACAAGTTTCTTGACAATGTTTGTATCATTTTTCAATATTCACCTCACTTTTCTGGATCATTTTATTTTTATTTTTACTTTTACTTCCATTTGTCCCTCTTCTGGTTCCTCACGCTCATCTACTCCCTCCTTCCCCCTTTTCTCCCCCTCCCCCCCTTTCATTCTCATTTTTTTCTTACCCCTTTTTCCCCTTTTTTCTTTTTTTACCTTTCCTTTCTTTTCACTCCTTCTCTTCCCCTCTTCCCTTTGTCCTCCTTCTCCTCCCCCCTCACTCCCCCTTCCCCCGTTTTTGTTTTCCCCTCCCCCCTTTTTGCTTTTTCCCTCTTTTCTTTTTCCTCTTTTTTTCCTTCTTTTCTCTCGGTATTTCTTTTGCATCCACCGTCGTATTCCATTGTTTGAATAATCCCTTTTAGATTTCAAAACATTTCATCAATCACTTATTTTTTATTTTTTTATTTTGTTTTTTATTTTTCATTCATTATGATTATTTTTTCGATATGTTTTCAAAAAATTTTTCTCTTATTTATTTCTATTTACCTTATTTTTACTAACGGACCTAAGATTTCCAGTTCCCACATACAGATTAGAAACGTATACCTTTTTTACGTTTCATCACCATTGGTTCCATTTTTACTTAATGGTTCACCAACATTTTTAATAAATCATTTCACCTTATAAATTGAAATAAAAGATATATCTTTCAGAGAAGGCATACCGGTATACATGATATGCATAGGTTTAGAAAGAAATATGTGTACAGATACATATAATGCACGTTTGAGTATATATATTTTTAGAGAGAGAGAGAGATAACTGTTCATGTACTATACATGGAATACATATTTTGTATAAATCTTTTTTATTAGCTTAAATTCCAAGCATACAGTCATGGTATTAACATTAGACAATAATGCAAATTCAACAGTAACTGTTTAACTATCGACCTTAAGCTAAAGCTTTTCTTTTATACCCCTCTTACCTCCCTCCCCTAAACCCCCCTCCCCCTTCCCCTCCCCTTCCTCCTTGTGATTTGCCAGTTTACCATTAGTTATAGCAAACTCCGGTATATAACATTGCAAACATTACAACACAAAAGATATTAATTCACCTATATCTGAGAGGGGTATCTCTCTAACAGCTTAAAAGTCTACTTCTTGCGACAGGTGTCAGAGTCCCAATATGGCAACCATGTCTTGCAAAACTGGGGGAATACATATTTTTAATATATCGTGTATATATAATTCATTCATATGCTCTGTATGTCCAAACTCTGTTTTATTTAATCTTTAATGTTATTCATTTTTTTATAACGTAATGTACACATATTTTATGTAATATTATTTTCCAGCTTTACCGTACCATTCTATGGTTGACATAAGAGTATAACTGGTGTATACATATTTCTTATCTGTTTTTAACTGTGTATTCATTGTTTCATTTTATTCTATTAGTTTTTAGCTTGTACTATTATTCATTATAAAAAAAATATTTTTTTATTTTTTTTATTTTTAATATTTGAGTTTTCGAATACATATGGTTTTTGCTTTATCTGTGATATCTGTATTGTCAACATTTTTTTACTAATGTTTATGTGCATATATGTGTTTGTAGACTCCTGATGCAGGCCTAACGGCCGAAACACAAGGGTTTTGTCAGAGTCTTTTTTTATCAATAAACAAGTGTTTTTAAGATCCATTTCTCCAGGTTTTGTTTGTCCATGGTCAAATATCCCACTTTCTCCTATACCTGTATTCTCCCGGTGGGCGTTCAAGTTCTCCGCTTGCTTGCGGATCTGTTTGAACATGCTCCTTCTGTGCCATTTCCAGTCCCCATCTTGTTTTCTCTTCCAGTCCCCGATATCATTAACCACAATAGAAGCTACATTCTATTTTTCTCTGTCTTTTGTAAAGGTGCTGACCTCCATAGTCTCTGCAAGAGCAGGGCTAAGCTATATAATTTCTGCTTTTAGATAGAGGTCACCTACAGGTCAGATTCCACACTGATCCTACCTTCAGAGTAGACTCCTCACAGTTGGTCATTTTTATTTGAGACTGTCGCTTATGTGGGGGCTACGGGCTGGTATGCTAGGGCTGTTGGAGCGCTTTAATGCAGAGCCGTATGCCATGCTGTTGGTTAATGGCATTTGCACCTCACCATTTCCCATTTTTGTGGAATGCAGCAGGGTGCACTCTATCTCCCCTATTCTTTATACTGACTTTCGAACCCCTATTGGTTAGGCTGAAGAAGGCTGAGGAGAGTCAGGGAGTAACCATTCAGAACTATGTTCTGATGGTTATGGCCTTTGCAGATGGTCTCCTATTGACACTCCTGATCCTCAGAAGTCCTTGCCACAACTGCTGACCTTGCTTTCCCTCAGTTTTAAGCTTAATTTAGTTAAGTCTCAATCTCTTCCTTCTTCCCCAGAGATTCATAGTACTTGGAGAGGGCCATTTCCATTTAGTTGGGCGGATGAACACATTAAATATTTAGGGGTACTCATTCCAGCCAATTTGTCAACTTTGTGTACATGTAATGTTCTGTCTCTGCTGGCTCTGTGAAGCAAATGCTAGGGCTCTGGTTCACTTACCCTGTTTCCCTTCTGGGATGTATAGCTTTATTTAACATAATACTGTCCCCTAGGTGGTTGTACATTTTCAGATGCTTGCCCTTGATTTAAGGGGTCAGGAGGAGCGCTCCCTTCATAGAAGCTTACAGCATTACTTGTGGCAGGGCAAAAAGCCACGATTACCTATTTCTATTTTGCAAAAGCCTATATCGCATGGGGGGTCTGGGTCTTATGAATATTAGATATTTCACTGTGGCCTGTATTATGAGACATATCAATGACTGGTATAGAGAGGGTGAATGATTTTTCTGTGAACTTATTTAAAACCTAATCTCTTTACCAACATCCAATACGGTGGCTATGTAAATTGCATCACTTCGCAGCTGCAGTAACTCCATTTATAGCCCTATGTCACAACCTAGACTTCCCAGTGGGACCGACTCAGCAGTGTTTGCTCATTGGGGATCCAAAGGGGGTTAACTACCTGACTCAATTACTAACAGATAACAGCCATCACCAGTCCTTTGAGGAGTTAAAGTGCTAAGTACCATTTACCTCCTACAGACAAATTTGCTTATATCCAACTGGCTCATTATGTGAGGAGTTTTGCCTTAGGAAGACCTGTGTGAGGATGTACAAGAGACTTTAAATGAGGCCCTGCCTTTGAGTTTGCAAAATCTAGTGTCCTTTGCTTACCACCATAAATATTTGCAATACTCTTCGGAGGATCTTGATTACATCAGATTGGCACGGCATTGGACTCAAGATTTATCACTGCGTCCCATATACAAGGTTGCCTTCAGAAGGTACAGAATATCACTTGCAATGCTGTTTTGTGGGAAGTACAGTATAAATTTGTTCTTAGAGTGTACACCTCTCCTTATCGAGCACACCAAGCCACCTTTGCACAATCAGTGGCTTGCCCTTGCGGTCAGCACACACCTGCTACATTAGGACATATGTTCTGGTCCTGTTCAGAGATTCAACGATTTTGGAGTTGCATTCTGTGAGCTGCAGAGTCCCAGTGGGCTTGTAGTCTTGGCTTGTCTCTCCAGGTATTATTTGAGGATTATAACTTGACTCTTTTTCAAACCACCGGGCTTGCTTTTTTCTGCAGTGTCTTGTTTTGATGGCCAAAAAAACCTATTCTTCTTCATTGTGAGAGCCTGCGCCCCCATTGCTGTCCATTTGGAGATCTCAGATGAAACATTGCTTGCCATGGAACACGGAGATATCGCTGACATTTCCTCAGCTAAGGGGCTAATATTTCAGTGTCGTTTGGAATGCTTTTGGTCAACCTTGCAACCTGCCACCCATTGTAAACTTTTAAATTGATGAAAAACTTTATCTTCCAGTATTGGGTTTGGGGAGGGGGGGTGGTAAGAGTCTTGGAATTTGTTTGGTTACCACATCCAGGGAAGTAGTTTTTCTATTGTTGCTTACACATTGGTGCTGTGTCACCTGGATATGGTCTGTTCACTGTTATAATTCAATCATTTTTATTGATGACAGCAATCGTACATTATGCTTAAAACAGTTACAATCTGTCAAAACTAGAGTCAAAGTAAATTGAACAACAGCCAAAACGTAACATCAGTCATCAAATACAAAAGTTTCATTTAATTCCCCCTTCCCTCCATAAAGTTATCCTACCCCCTCCCTATTTCCCTTTCCCCCTTCCTTCCTCTGCCCGCTAGTCTGTTCACTGTTATAATTAATAAAATGATTTTAAAAATAGTAATAATAATATGATTGGCCGTACCCAATGGGCTCTCTCTCTTCCAGATGTTGCCAATATTGCTCGCATACAGACATGGGAGGGTGTTGACAAGGCACTGACCCAGTGCTTATTTTATTTCCCAAAGTTATGAAGTGGCATGAGTCTATCGAACCTTCACTTATTCTCTGTGGCTTACAGCATGCGGCACATTACAGACTGGTTCTGAGGTACTTCCCACTTTTTGGTTTCATCAGCAGAACTGGCAGTGGGTATTCCTTGGCATTTTAGTTTTTTATTACATGTTAAAATTCTGAGTTGGGACTCAACAGCAGTACGATCCTTGTTTTATGTGCCTCTTAGGTGTGGCAAAGGGTGGGTCAAATTTTGGGGATCAGTTTGCAAGTAACCCCATTACTCCCGTTGTGTGGTAATGGGGAATTTGCACCGGGCTTGCCCCATTAGTTTTTACTCAGTAGCTCAAAATGGGGTGATGTATAAACATAAAGGAATCCTGTTCCAAGGGAATGGATCCTCAGAAGCTTAGCCGAGATTGGGTGGCAGAGCCGGTGGTGGGAGGCGGGGCTGGTGGTTGGGAGGCGGGGATAGTGTTGGGCAGACTAATACGGTCTGTGCCAGAGCCGGTGGTTGGGAGGCAGGGATAGTGCTGGGCAGACTTATACGGTCTGTGCCCTGAAAATGACAGATACAAATCAAGGTAAGATGCGCAAAAAGTAGCACATATGAGTTTATCTTGTTGGGCAGACTGGATGGACCGTGCAGGTCTTTTTCTGCCGTCATCTACTATGTTACTATGGGGCTCATTTCAAAGCACTTAGACTTACAAAGTTCCGTAGGTTGCTATGCAACTTATAAGTCTAAGTGCTTTGAAAATATGCCTCTATGTTATTTATTATGCGGTCACAGAGGAGGGTCAGCTTAAAACTTTTCCAGAGCTTTGTGGGGAGTATGGGCTGACCCCGGTGATTTCTTTTACGGTATTCAGTTGCACCATTATGTAGCTTCCCTGCCTCAGAATGTTTGTCACAGTCCATCTAGGATTGGTTGTAGAAGCATACTGGGTTTGATGTGCAGCAATTAGTCCCACTAAAATGTTACCATAAATACTTGCAGGATCAGATGAAGGACATTGACTTTGACTCTTATGCTTCAAATGGAGTCATGATGCTGTGGGACCTCTCACAGGAGACCACTTAAATGTTGTCTTTGATTTGTGACGAGCTTACAAAGAAATGTGTTAGCACTGGGAGTTACAATATAAATTTCTCCTATGACTATATATATCAACCACATGGAGCATGTCAGTTCTACTTTTCGACTTTGTTTAAAGCGTGTCACCAGGCTCCACTTTGAGGCACATGTTTTGGACCTGCCCCAACATATTGTCTTTTTGGACCTGTATCATTGCACAAGTCTCCCATATGTGTGCTGGACTTGCATCCCTACAGCACTTGTGCTTTTGACAAGATTTCTTGCAGCTGTCCCGCAACCAAAGGGCTACTTGGTCCGTTTTTTAATGTGCCATTTACTGGAAGGAAATGCATCTTGCAATGTGTCAGTTGGACTCGCCTTCACTAGCACAATGGCGTTCTTTGATGATACTACAACTCTCAGTGGAACATTGCACCATTCTCAGATCTGTGCTTCCCCGGGGAGGGGGGGGGGGGGGCACAGATTTCTTCAGACCTGGGAGCCCCTTTTGAATACCCTTATACCACTGGCATGCAGTACATTCTTGAATGATTGATGAGTTTATTTTGTTGTATAGATTAAACTGGATTACGCGCGACAGAGCCTTTGGGGTATGGGGAGTAGGGGGAGAGGGACTTTGATAAATCTTCTCAATATGTACTGGACCTGTTGGTTTCACTTGTATTTGCTAATATGAGAACTGTTAATAAAAAGAGTTTAACATAAAATTACAAAATATTGATAAAAAAGAGAATAAACACTGATATTCTGAGCCTTCCCAGGTCTAATGTATTGAATGCTGAAATACTGATAAACACCTTCCCAGCCCCAAATTCAGAAGCTAAAAACATCAATGTAAGCCACCTCAAAGAATGCTAAACAGTGAGTTTCCCCAGTGCTAAGGTAGGGAAGGCCAAAACTCTGATCTGTTCTCACCCATCTCTACATTCATGGCACTTAGGCTGAGTGATTTTGTGGGCTTAAACAAGTAATGCAAATAAATTACTTCTCTTTTTCTGTTCTTATGTGAAAATTTGAGCTGCTGTTTTTCTTTTCTTTTTTTTGATATTGAGGAAATATTTGACTATTTGAAATTATTATAGAAAGAAAATTTAAAAGATAATCAAAAGCATCCTAGCACCAAGCTGTATGGCAACAACGAGTTACTTCCCTTCACCACAGTGGGCTTCACCAATCCCCTCCGGTCTCCAAGTTCTGCTGCAAAACCCACACTCATCCTGCACATCCAAACCATTTAGCTTGATTGCCAGTCTTCTGTATGGAGCAACATCAAAGGTTTTACTGAAGTCTACATACCTCCTTAAACTACACTGATTATCTCCTAAAAGACTGTGATAGTTTATTTTTCTTTTATTTTTAGCATTTAAATTAAATTCTGTTGCCATATTCCTGAACAATAAACACTATTTTTGCATAGCTCAAATCCAGAACCTCTAGGGTAGCATTTTCTGAAGTGCTACCCGTTCCATGCGCAGGGCCCAAGAGACAGGCAGAGTTCTGAGTCTCAATGCATGGATGAGACGATGGTGCAGGGAGGAGAGTTTAGATTTGTTAGCAACTGGGCAACATTCTGGGAAAGGGGGAGCCTATTCCGAAAGGATGGGGCTCCACCTTAACCAGGGTGGGGCCAGGCTGCTGGCACTGGCATTTAAAAAGGAGATAGAGCAGCTTTAAACTAGAAACTGGGGAAGGCTGACAGTCGCTCATAAGCGCATGGTTCAGAATAAGGTATCTTCAAAGATATCACCAAAACAGGGAAGACAGGGTATCCCGATAGTGAGGTTGCAAAAGAGACAATAGTAGATCAGGTGTCCTTAAATAAAAATCAGACAAAAGATTGCAAATTAATACTGTCAAGTACTGAGCATGATGTAAATAGGATCAACAAACATAGTTTGAAATGTCTATATAAGAATGCCAGAAGCCTAAGAAATAAGATGGGAGAATATATTGCACTAAATGAAAAATTAGATATAATAGGTGTCTCTGAGACCTAGTAGAAGGAGGATAACCAGTGGGACACTGTCATACTGGGGTACAAATTATATCGTAGTGATAGGGTGGATCAAATTGGTGGAGGGGGTAGCATTGTATGTTAAGGAGGGCCTTGAATCAAATAGATTGAAAATTCTGCAGGAAACAAAACACATCTTGTAAATCCCTATGAATTGAAATTGCATGTGTAAAGGGGAAAAGGATAGTGATAGGAGTGTACTACTGTCCACCTGGCCAGGATGAATAGATGGATGTAGAATTTTTTATCAGAAATTAAGGAGGCTAACAATCTGGGGCAATGCAATAATAATGGGTGATTTCAATTACCCCAATATTGACTGGGTAAATGTAACAGGGCATACTAGAGGTAAAATTCCTTGACGAAATCAAGGACTGCTTTATTTTATTTGTTTGTTACATTTGTATCCCACGTTTTCCCACCTATTTGCAGGCTCAATATGGCTTACATAGTACCGTAATGGCGTTCGCCATCTCCGGTAAAGAAACAAATATAAAGTGATGTGTTCGAATGAGGTTCATGTGTTATAGACACATTGGGGGAATCACAGATAGGAAGAGTTATGCAATGTTCATTACAAGTTTTGGTTTCGTTGTGTAGCACGGTTTAGGCATTTAGGTAGGATTGGTGGGGTATGCCTTTTTGAACAAGTTGGTTTTTAGTGATTTCCGGAAGTTTAGGTGGTCGTACGTTGTTTTCACAGCTTTTGGTAGTACATTCCACAATTGTGTGCTTATGTAGGAGAAGCTGGATGCATAAGTTGAGTTGTATTTGAGTCCTTTGCAGCTTGGGTAGTGGAGATTTAAATATGTTCGTGTTGATCCAACTGTGTTTCTGGATGGTAGGTCTATGAGGTCTGTCATGAATCCTGGGGCTTCGCCGTAGATAATTTTGTGGACCAGGGTGCAGATTTTGAAGGCAATACGTTCTTTGATTGGGAGCCAGTGTAGTTTTTCCCGAAGGGGTTTGGTGCTTTCGAATCTCGTTTTTCCAAATATAAGCCTGGCTGCTGTGTTTTGAGCAGTCTGAAGTATCTTTATGAGTTGTTCTTTGCATCCCGCATAAATTCCCTTGCAATAGTCTGCATGGCTTAGTACCATTACATAAGTACATAAGTAGTGCCATACTGGGAAAGACCAAAGGTCCATCTAGCCCAGCATCCTGTCACCGACAGTGGCCAATCCAGGTCAAGGGCACCTGGCACGCTCCCCAAATGTAAAAACATTCCAGACAAGTTATACCTAAAAATTGTATCAGGTTGCGAAATATTTCCCTCGGGAAGAATGGTTTCACACATTTAAGTTTCCACATTGAGTAGAACATTTTCTTAGTAGTAGAGTTCACTTGGCTCTCAAGTAGAGAGCTACATGGGAACGGGGTTTGTGGGAATCCCGCGGAAGCCGCGGGATTCCCGTAGGATGGAAGCAGTTCTGTGGGGTTCCCGTGGGGACGGAAGCAGTTCCTGTGGGGTTCCAGCGGGACGGAAGCAGTTCTGCGGGGTTTCCCGTAGAAGTGTAAGCTACACCTGCACCAGCCTCTCATCTACCGAGTACCAAGTGTCTTTGAGTGCTGTCTCCTCCTCCTCCTCTTCATCCTTGCTTTAACAGCACAAATGTGGAAAGTCTTCCATTAAGGGAGGTGGTAGAAACACAAATGATGATGGAATTCAAAAAGGCGTGGGATGAACACAGAGGATCTCTAATTAGAAAATGGAAATGATAAAAAACCTAACCTTAAATGGCTACATGTGTGTGTGAATGTGTGAAGTAATGCTTAGATGGTGACTGGCTGTGATTAACTAGGGCCGATACCAGGCAGACTTGTATGGTCTGTGTCTAATATATGGAAGTCTGGTTTAGGATGGGCTGGAAAGGGCTTAGACAGCAGCTTCAATGGCTGGAACATAAGGACAGTTCTGGACAGATTTTTACGATCGGTGTCCCACAAATGAGAAGATGCTAGACTGGAGTGGGCTTCACGACAACTCCAGCAGTTGGAACATAAGGATAGGGCCAGATAAACTTCAATGGTCTATGTTCCAGAACACAAAAGAAAGACCATAATCAAGTATATAATATCACACTGGTTGATTTAATCATGAATTGATAATGAGTGTGACTATTGGGCAGACTGGATGGACCATTCAGGTCTTTATTTGCTGTCACTTACTATGTTACAATTAATCCTCATTGCTCCCGGGCTGATGAGCAGACCTCAGCTCTGACACAGGCATGAGCATCAGATGTCACCTGACCCACTGGCGCTTGCATGTGGTGACCTACTGGCATGTGCATGTGGTGACCTCTCAGCACACAGTGCCAGTAAATCAGAGGCAAATCTTACATGTGCCCACCAGAGTGTTCCAAGTTTCAGCTTCCATTTCTTCCTTGCCTACAGTGCTGTGGCTCAAATCCAGAGAGAGACTGAGGGAGCTGATTGGAATTTTCTTTTATGTATCATTATAATTCTTACAGTGATGGTAGGGATGGGTTAAATTCTTGTGGGGATGGGTTAAATTCTTGTGGGGATGGGTTGGAATGGGTTAGATTTTGCGGGGATGGTGGGGATGGGTAAGATTCCAGTGGGGACGGGTAAGATGTCTGTCCCCGTGCAACTCTCTACTCTCAAGTGTGAGGTTACGGTCTATTGTAATGCCAAGGATTTTCAGGCTATCTGAGATAGGGAGGGTGTGGTCTGGGGTGTTTATATTTGTGGGTTTGTATGTATTGTATTGGGATGAGAGGATAAGGCAGTGGGTTTTTTTCTGTATTAAGTTTTAATTGAAATGCGTTTGCCCATGAGTGCATGATATTTAAACTGAGCTTGATCTCGTTGGTGATTTCTGTCAGATCATGTTTGTAGGTATATTGTAACGTCGTCTGCATAGATGAATGGGTTGAGGCCTTGATCAGATAAGGACTTGGCTAGTGGGGTCATCATTAGGTTGAAAAGGGTCGGTGATAGTGGTGATCCTTGAGGTACTCCCACATTCTGCTTTCCACGGTAATAAGTACATAAGTAATGCAATACTGGGAAAAGACCAAAGGTCCACCGAGCCCAGCATCCTGTCCCTGACAGCGGCCAATCCAGGTCAAGGGCACCTGGCAAGCTACCCAACGTACAAACATTTTATACAAGTTATTCCCAAAATTGTGGATTTTTCCCAAGTCCAGTTAGTAGCGGTCTATGGACTTGTCCTTTAGGAAACCGTCCAACCCCTTTTTAAACTCTGCCAAGCTAACCGCCTTCACTACGTTCTCCGGTAACGAATTCCAGAGTTTAATTATGCGTTGGGTGAAGAAACATTTCCTCTCTCGATTTGGTTTAAATTTACTACACTGTAGTTCCATTGCATGCCCCCTAGTCCTAGTATTTTTGGAAAGTGTGAACAGAACGCTACACATCCACCTGTTCCACTCCACTCATTATTTTATATAACTCTATCATGTCTCCAAGCTGAAAAGCCCTAGCCTCCTTAGTCTTTCTTCATAGGGAAGTCGTCCATCCCTACTATCATTTTGTCGCCCTTCGCTGCACCTTTTCCAGTTCTACTATATCTTTCTTGAGCTGCAGCGACCAGAATTGAACACAATACTCAAGGTGCGGTCGCACCATGGAGCGATACAACGGCATTATGACATCTGTCTCCATACCTTTCCTAATAATACCCAACATTCTATATGCTTCCTAGCCACAGCAGCACACTGAGCAAAAGGTTTCAGTGTATTATCAACGATGATACCCAGATTCCTTTCTTGGTCCATAACTCCTAACGTGGAGCCTTGCATGACGTAGCTATAATTCGGGTTCTTTTTTCCCACATGCATCACCTTGCACTTGTTCACATTAAATGTCATCTGCCATTTAGCCGCCCAGTCTCCCAGTCTGGTAAGGTCCTTCTGTAATTTTCACAATCCTGTCGCGAGTTAACGACTTTGAAGAACTTTGTGTCATCAGCAAATTGAATTACCTCGCTGGTTACTCCCATCTTAATCATTTATAAATATATTAAAAAGCAGCGGTCCTAGCACTGACCCCTGAGGAACCCCACTAACTATCCTTCTCCATTGTGAATACTGCCCATTTTAACCCACTCTCTATTTCCTATCCTTCAACCAGTTTTTATCCACAATAGGACATTTCCTCCTATCCCATGACCCTCCAATTTCCTCTGTAGCCTTTCATGAGGTACCTTATCAAAACCCTTTTGGAAAATCCAGATACACAATATCAACCGGCTCCCCTTTGTCCAAACTTTTGTTTACATCCTCAAGAATTGAAGTAATTGGTTTGAATTTGATTTCACTTGGTATGTTCTGGTGGTTAGGAAAACCTTTGATCCAGCTAAGTATGTTTTCTACCAATGCCGAAGTAGGCTAGGAGTTTTAGTAACATAGGTAGATGACGGCAGAAAAAGACCTGCATGGTCCCATCCAGTCTGCCCAACAGATAAACTCATATGTGCTACTTTTTGCGTATACCTTACCTTGATTTGTACCTGTCCTGTTCAGCGGCACAGACCGTGTAAGTCTGCCCAGCACTATCCCCGCCTCCCAACCACCAGCCCCGCTTTCCACCACCGTTCTGGCACAGACTGTATAAGTCTGCCCAGCGCTATCCGCCGCCTCCAACCACCAGTCCGCCTCCCACCACCGCTCTGGCACAGACCGAATAAGTCTGCCCAGCATAATCCCCGCCTCCCGCCACCGGCTCTGCCACCCAATCTCGGCTAAGCTCCTTACGATCCATTCCTTCGTGAACAGGATTCCTTTATGTTTATCCCACGCGTGCTTGAATTCTGTACCATTTTCAGAAAACGCAGAAAAAATGACTTCCTTGAGCCAACGGCTATAGTGGCCTTAGTCCGCCGGGCCTCCACGCCGAGGACCTGACAACAAGACAAGGCGATCAGAAGTCCTGAAGTCATATATCTTAGATACTTCAACAGTGCCCTGCGGACATCCAGAAGATGTACTGCCCAAAGGAGTCCGAGAACTCTTCCCTAGAAAAGGAAGGAAGAAAAATGGGCTAGTTCGGGTGAAACGCTGAAACCACCTTAGGCAGGAAGGAAGGCACTGTATGTACCGTTACTCCAGACTCCGAGAATTGCAGAAAAGGGTCCCGACAGGACAGCGCCTGCAGCTCAGACACACATCTAGCCGATGTCATGGCCACCAAAAAGACTGTCTTGAGAGTCACATCCTTCTCCGAAGCTTGCCTAAGCAGCTCGAAGGGTGAACCTGAAGAGCCTTCAACACCAGCCCCAGGTTTCCAGGCCGGACAGGGCAACTGGACGGGAGGACGGAGCCTAAGCACCCCTCTGAGAAATCGGGCAATGTCCGGATGAGCAGCAAAGGACAAGCCAGCGACTTTCCCTCGATAGCATGATAATGCTGCCACTTGCACCCGCAGGGAATTGTAAGCCAGGCCTTTTGTAAGCCCTCCTGCAAAAAAGTCCAGCACTGTCGAGACTGTAGCCCACGTGGGTGTGATCGCCTTTGAACACCCCACGCCTCAATTTGTGCAAGATCCGAGTATAAGCTGTGGAGGTGGACCGCTTGCGGGCCTGCAAGAGAGTGGAGATGACCTTGTTAGAGTAGCCCTTGTCTCTCAATTGCACCCTCTCAAGAGCCAGGCCGAAAGACCAAATCGGCAGGGATCCTCCATAGACACCGGACCCTGAACCAACAGGTTCGGCACCAGGGGCAAATGCACCGGAGCGTCCACCAACATCCGGCGGAGATCTGCATACCACGGACGCCTTGGCCAATCTGGAGCGATGAGAATCACCAGACCTCGGTGCTGTCGAATCTGCATGCGATGAAGCTACAATGTAATAAATTTAAAATGAATCGGAGAAAATGTTTCTTCACTCAACTTGTAATTAAACTCTGGAATTCGTTGCCAGAGAATGTGGTAAAGGTGGTTAGCTTAGCAGAGTTTAAAAAAGGTTTGGATGGCTTTCTAAAGGAAAAGTCCATATTATGGTTTACCATGTTGAATGCACTGGACATGTCGAATTGAAGGAGAAGTATACTTTTACCTGTTGCTATTGAATTTGGCCAGGAGAGTAACTAGTACTGTTTCAGTGCTATGGAGGGGGCGAAATCCTGATTGTGATTCATGTAATATTGAGAATTTGTTTATGTACTCAGTAAGTTGTTTGGTTACCATGCTTTCCATCAGTTTGACTAGTGGGATAGATGCTACTGGGTGGTAGTTGGTAAGTTCACTTGTTTTTTTCTTGGGATCTTTTGGTATTGGGGTGAGTAGGATGTTGCCCTTTTCCTTGGGGAAGAGACCTTGTTGGAGCAGGTAGTTTAGGTGGGATGTGAGGTCTGCTATGAAGCGGGTCGGGGGCGGATTTTATTAGGTAGCTGGGGCAGGTATCCAGTTTGCAGTGAGTGTTGGAGGATCTATGAATCACTTGGGTAACTGTTTCGGTGGTGAGGAGAGCGAAATTTGACCAGGTTCAGTCCGCTGGGTATTCTCCAGAGGTTGGGCCCATACCACTGATGAAGTTTTCAATATCAGTATTGTCGTGAGGAAGTGTGCTGCGCAGATTTACAATTTTTTCATTGAAATATTTCACAAGTTGGTCTGCGAATGGGATGTCTTTGTTGGTTGTGGTGACCAAGGTGGTGTCTAGCAGTTTATTTACAATTTGATATAGTTTATTTGTGTCTTTGTAATCAGATCCTATTTTAGTTTTATAATATGACCTTTTCGTCTGTCTTATTGCGTATTTGTATTTCCTTTGGATTTCTTTCCAATCGTTGAGTGTGTGTTCATCTTTTATTTTTTTCCATGTTCATTCGAGTTTCCTAGATTGTGTTTTTATTTTTTTCCATGTTCATTCGAGTTTCCTAGATTGTGTTTTTAGTTTTTTCAGTTCATCGTTAAACCATGGTATCGGAGTGTGTCTTCGTGATGTTCTTGTTCGTACGGGTGCTATTGGTCTAGTATGCTTCTGCATCTTTTATCCAGTCAGAGAGGTAGTCTATGGAGTCCGTTTGTGCTGTCCATTTGTTATTATATATCTGTTGCCAGAATGTTGTTGAGTCTATTTGGCCTCTTGTGCTGTATGTTGTATTTTCTTGTATGCGGTGTGATCCCCTTTTCCGCCAATTTAGGGATAAGTTTAGTTTGTAGTGGTTGGTCCAAGGTTTTTCCATCCATTTAATATCTGTTGTTGTTAGGTTTTGATCTGTGGACAGTTTATATGAAATGAGGTCAAGTGTGTGCCCTTTGACGTGGGTTGCTTGCGTGTGTGGCCAATTGAAATCCCATAGGTGGAGGAATTCCTTGCATTCTCGTGCGTTGGTAGAGTTTGGGTCCTCTAGGTGAAGGTTGATGTCTCCTAGTATTAGTGTATTGGGGTTGGTTACACAGGTGTTTGAAATGAAGTCCATGAAGTTTGACTGGCATTCGTTCCAATTACCAGGTGGTCTGTAAAACAAGACACAGTTCAGGTGGTCAAGCAGGGATTTGTTGTGGATTCTGATTGAGGCAATTTCAAGTTGGGTTGTTATGGACTCGGCAGTGGTTTCGGTGGTGAAGTGGGATCTCTTTTCCTTTCTGGTCCAGTGAGTGATTTTGGATCCTGGAGGGCATAGGTCAAGGATTATGGGGTCCTTTTGATCATGTATCCAAGTTTCATTGATGAAAATTAGATCAAGGTTTTCTGACATGATCCAGTAGAACTGTTGTTGTTTTGTTGATTACGGATCTTGCGTTGGATTTTTTGGATTTTTTGGTATGAGGCTTCTATGTTTGGTGTTATGTGGATTTTTGTTAGTTGTCGTTTCTTTGTTAGTGTGTGTTTGTTATGGCCTTTCTTACTGTTCTGTTGATGTTGTCCACATGTAGGTGTTATCTATTTGTTGGGGTGTGGAGTATCTGGTGATTTTGTAGTATGGGTATCATGTTGTTTTCTGTGAGTGGGATGGTTAATGTTAGATGGATCAGTGATAAGGAGTAGATACCTAGGAGTAGTTTGACGATAAGCATTTTGGTATCAATTCAGTTTGGGCTGCTAGTAGGCCGTGTTCAAGTGGGAGGGTGGAATAGTTCTGGGGTGAGGTTCTTCTTTAAATTGTTTACTAGCAACTAGTTTCCACTGTGGAGAGTCAGTGTCTTTGGGATGAGCATTATCACATCAGAACACACCTGAGTCTCTTTCCTATCTGAGTTTTTTTTTTTTTTTTTAGTGAATAGATACAGATGGTATACTCACAGTCAGGTGTTCGGAGGTGTTGCCCCGGGGAACAGAGGCATCATGATTCTGAGTGCTGTATCTTTGGTTGGAGGTAGGATCTTGGAGAGAGAGTTGAATTTCAGGGCGAGCAGTGTTCGACGGGTTGAGGTAGCTCTTAGTTGGGTGGCTGGAGAGTGCAGCTTTATATCGGGAGGATGTGGGATATGAGGAATCCACCGCTGCATGTGCTACAGCGGTAGAATTTGGAGAACAGTCACAGATCCCAATCACCCGCCACTTCTGTGTCCCTTGTCCCATGGAGCCCCGGCTTCAGCTGTTCCCAGTGCTGCTGCTACAGGACCGCTGTTGCGCAGAGCCGGCGTATGGTCAAGGTCCACGTCTCGTGGTCTCTGGTACGGAGTGGGCGCGGTCACCTTTCTTTCCCACAGTGGGCAGGCCAGGTGGGAGGCCGAGCTTGTTCCCACAAGTGGTTGGTCGGGCACGGGCAGAGCTGGACAGCGATCACCGCCGGGCAGGTCTCACGTGGTCCTCCGTGAGGAGAGGTTCACCTGCTTCTCCCTGCTCCGGAGGTGCGACGGTGTCGTTTGATGACTCCTCCTAGGTCTCGGCGGTCTGATTGGCCTCGATCACCGATTGCCGCTACCCGGCGCCGCTTCCACCAAGCCCGGAGCCTACTTGGATGCATCCTGTCCGGTCAAGTTTTTATGGAGCAGCTGGTACAGGAGCCGACAGAGAAGGAAAAATTCTAGACCTAGTCCTTAGTGGAATGCATGATCTGGTGTGGGAGGTAATGGTGATGGGCTGCTTGATAACTGTGATCACAATATGATCAGATTTGATATTAGCTTTGGAGTATGCACAGGAAATCCAATATGTTAAGTGTTTAACTTCAAAAAGGAAACTATGTTAAAAATAAGAAGCATGGTGAAAAAAAAAAACGCAGGAAGGGTCAAAAATTTATATCAGGCATGGATGCTGTTCAAAAGACCATCCTGGAAGCCCAGGCCAAATATATTCTGTGTATTAAAAAAGGAAGAAGGAAGACCAAACAGCCAGCATGGTTAAAAAGTGAGGTGAAGGAAGCTATTAGAGCTAAAAGAAAATCCTTCAGAAAATGGAAGAAGGAACCAACTGAAAATAATAAGAAAGAGCATAAGGAATGTCAAGTCAAATGCAAAGCACTGATAAGGTAGGCAAAGAAGGACTTTGAAAAAAAGATTGCGTTGGAGGCAAAATACAATAGTAAAATCTTTTTTAGGTATATTAAAGCAAGAAGCAGGCAAAAGAATCGGTTGGACCGCTAGATGACTGAGGAGTAAATGGGGGTAATCAGGGAAGACAAAGGCATAGCAGAGAGATTAAATGAATTCTTTGCTTCGGTCTTCACTGAGGAAGATTTGGGAGACATATCATTGCCAGAAATGATATTCAAAGCTGATGTCAGAGAAACTGAATGAAATCTCTATAAACCTGGAGGATGTAATGGGGCAATTTGAGAAATTGAAGAGTAGCAAATCTCCTGGACCGGATGGTATTCATCACAGAGTACTGATAGAATTGAAAAATGAACTTGTGGGAACTATTGTTAGTAATATGTAATTTAGCTTTAAAATTGAGCGTGGTACCGGAAGATTGGAGGGTGGCCAATGTAACACCAATTTTTGAAAGGTTCTAGAGGAGATCCGGGAAATTATAGACCGGTGAGCCTGACGTCGGTGCTGGGCAAAATGGTAGAGACTATTATAAAGAACAAAATTACAGAGCATGTTCAAAAGCATGGATTAATGAGACATGGAGGGGCATTTTCGATATATCGTCTAAGTCCAACTTTAGACGTTTTGCAAAAAAATCCAAAATCTGAATAAGAAAGAAGTTCATATTCCAAAAAGAAAAATGTCTATCTTTTGTTTTTGAAAACTGTTTCTAACAAGGTTTTGTGCTTTGGATATTTTGGTTTTTTTGTCCATTTAAAAAAAAAATGTCCAAGTGAAAAACGTAGAAAATCAAGCCATTGGGATATAGGAGGGGCCAGCATTTTTAGTAGACTGGTCTCCCTGACATCCCAGGAGATAAATGGGGCACCCTAGTGGACTTCAAAAACATGCTCCCAGGTACACATCTCACCGTTGCTCCCTTATTATGTCTGCTGACACCCACTGCCCACAACTGTACACAATAGCCCTTATGGGTGAAAGGGGTACGTGTATGAGGGCATAGTGGGTTTCTGGTGAGTTATGGACGGCTCATAGTTTCCACCACAAATGTGACAGGTAGATGGGGATAGGGTCCAGAGTCCCCCACTCCATGGTGCGCGGTGCACAGCATTGACCACTACACTACTTCAGGGACCTGCATGCTGCTGTAATAGACCTGGCTCTAACATCTGAGGTAGTCATAGAGGTTGCTAAATCATATTTGTATTCACATTGGTGGGGGGTAGGAGGGGGTCAGTGGCAACTGGGGGGGGGGGTATTGGGAGATCACCCCTGATTCCTTTCAGTGATCATCTGGTCATTTATGGCATCCTTTTGTACCTTATTCGTTATAAAAAACAGGTCTAGCTCAAAACGTCTTAGTTTTAATCCTGGATGGTTTTGTTTTCTTCCAATATGGTTGAAAACATCCAAGTGTTAGGAATGCCCAGATTCGCCTTTAACACACACCCCCTGACACACCCCCCTTGTGATCTGAACGCACCTCTGATAGACTTCACAGAAAAAACGTCTAACAATTGGTTTTGAAAATACCAATTTGGACATTTTTGTGAGAAAAACGTCTGCAGATTTATGCCACTTTTTGGACGGTTTTCTCTTTTGAAAATGAGCTCCAAAGGCAACATGGATTTAGTGAAGGGAAATCTTGCCTTACCAATCTATTACATTTCTTTGAAGGGGTGAACAAACGTGTGGATAAAGGTGAGCTGGTTGATACTGTGTATCTGGATTTTCAAAAGGCGTTTCATAAAGTACCTCATGAAAGACTCCAGAGGAAATTGGAGAGTCATGGGATAAGAGGTAGTGTCCTATTGTGGATTAAAAACTGTTTAAAAGATATAAAACAGAGAATGGGGTTGAATGGTCAGTATTCTCAATGGAGAAGGGTAGATAGTGGGGTTCCCCCGGGGTCTGTGCTGGGACCGCTGCTTTTTAACATATTTATACATGATCTAGAGATGGGAGTAATTAGCTTTTTAACATATTTATAAATGATCTAGAGATGGGAGTAACTAGTGAGGTAATTAAATTTGCCGATGACACAAAGTTACTCAAAATTGTTAAATTGCAAGAGGATTGTGAAAAATTACAAGAGGACCTTGAAAAATTACAAGAGGACCTTGAGACTAGGAGACTGGGCGTCTAAATGGCAGATGACGTTTAATGTGAGCAAATGCAAAGTGATGCACGTGGGAAAGAGGAACCTGAATTACAGCTACGTTATGCAAGGTTTGACGTTAGGAGTCACCGACCAAGAAAGGGATCTAGGCGTCATCGTTGATCACACGTTGAAACCTTCTGCTCAGTGTGCTGTGGTGTCTAAGAAAGTAAATAGAAGGTTAGGTATTAGGAAAGGAATGGAAAACAAAAATGAGGATCTTATAATGCCTTTGTATTGCTCCATGGTGCAACCGCACCTCAAATATTGTGTTCAATTCTGGTCACCGAATGTAAAAAAAGATATAGTGGAATTAGAAAAGGTACAGAGAAGTGTGATGAAAATGATAAAGGGGATGGGACAACTTCCCTATGAGGAAAGGCTAAAGGGCTAGGGCTCTTCAGCTTGGAGAGAAGAGGGGAAATATGATAGAGGTCTATAAAATAATGAGTGGAGTGGAACAGGTAGACGTGAATCGCTTGTTTACACTTTCCAAAAGTACTAGGACTAGGGGGCACGCAGTGAAGCTAGAAAGTAGTAAATTTAAAACAAATCGGAGAAAATATTTCTTCACTCAACGTACAATTAAACTCTGGAATTTGTTGCCAAAGAATATAGTAGAATCGGTTAGCTTAGTGGGGTTTAAGAAAGGTTTGGATGGCTTCCTATAGGAAAAGTCCATAGACCATTATTAAAATGGACTTGGAGAAAAGCCACTACTTATTCTAGAATAAGTAGCATAAAATGTATTGTACTGTTTTGGGATCTTGCCAGGTACTTGTGACCTGTATTGTTCCACTGTTGGAAACAGGATGCTGGGCTTGATGGACCTTTGGTCTGTCCCAGTATGGCAATATTTATGTACTTAAAATAGAGAGACATATCACCATAATCCCAACAGTGGAGATAAACCAAAAGTATCGGATGACTTCAGGCCAAATTTTCATGAAAAAGGCCACAAAGATTTATTAAAATATTCCAAAACAGCCCAGCTTGGCCACGTTTTGGTGCTAAGGCATGCATCAGGGGCTAATTTGCAATCTCTAGCAGTCCAGCTTGGCATGTAGTCTTTACTAGGGTGTCAGTTATAAGTTCTTTGACACATGAATTTTATCATTGTTGTAAGCACTTGTTTTTTGTCACAGTTGACTATGATGAAAAGGAGTTTATGCTGATGGAAGAAGAAGTATTGTGAGTTGTTAGTACAATATTGTCGCAAATTAAATGTGTTTTATACAGAGCAGCAATAATGCATATACCCCTGTTTAATGCTAAGCTGGCTGTGATTCTTCAGCCTTTTGTATTAAGAAAGTTGAGAGATTATGCGATATTGAGTTGGCTCCTTACTGAATTTGTTCCAGTCTTGTGGTGTACTTTTCTCCCAGTTACAGAGGCTTGCATTAAATGGGTGATTTCTAAGGTGGTATACACTGGCTCCTTTCTTGGTTGTTACTTACTGTGCTTTACTGAATATGGTGTGTGAATTTTTGCATTCTTCAGTTCAAATTTATTTTTCAGATACTAATTTTGAGGAGCTCTAAGCTTGAACCATTTCTAGTTTGTCATTTTTGACAAAATTTGTTGCGCAAGTGCTTTAAAAACAGTACATGATTTTGTTGAACATTCTCTGTTGGACCCACTGAGTTGGTTTCCAACTGAGCCATAGCATGGAGACTTTGATTGTCTTTATCTGATGTATTTTGTGCAGCCTTGGATCTGGGATTAGTGCTCATTTGTTGTTTTTTAGATATAAAGGTTGCATTTGATACAGTGAATCATGTTGTTTTGCTGTAGCATCTGTCATTGTCTGGTAATAGAGGTACAGTGCTGCAATGGTTTGGGTGTGTAAAGGGCTAACCATTAATAACAGGAGAGGTGTGGTAGTGTATTTTCAGAATGTGTGTTTGAAGTTTGCAGTTCCTCAGAGAGTCTCTTTCCACCTCCTCTTTAACTTGTATTTGCAGCTTCTTTGTGGTGTTCTCCACAATCTTGATTTATAGAATTTATACAAATGATATTATATTGGGTTTTTTTCTTGGTTCTTTTGATTTTTCTAAGGTGGAGGAAGTGATACAAGCAGTTTCCACCTGGTTAGTTCATAACAGTTTGTCAATTTGACTAAAAACTGATGCATTGGTTCTTTTTTCAGGATTTTTCATTACCTATTCTGGATTTTATATGTTGTTCTTCGATGCAGATTCCAGTGCTGAGGTTAGATATCTTGAACCTCTACAGTATATGCGGCATGTAATGGCAGCCATGTTTGGTATGATGCGGTTGCTATGTTGACATAAGGATATTTTGGAACCTAATATTGCAGGCTTTTACTACTTCCTCATTTAGACTACTGTAATTCACTGTTGGTTGGCATGCCATCTTTGCTGACTAACCCAGCAGGTGCTATATATAATTGAATATAAGGAGAGGTCTCAGAGTATAAACTCACCCAAACGAGACTACACAAAGTGTTTTACGTGTCTAAGGGTGGACAAGCATCTCAAATCACAGAACTTCTCCTTAATGTATTTTTATATAATTTTTGTGCTTGCAAATGCACCCCCGTGCTATAATACTTATCAAACTTTCCTACAGCATGCACCCTCTGCCAATGTAGGCTACTGATAGATCAGTTCCATCACTGATTTCCAATGACCTCATATGCACAAAACATTAAAGTGCTATAATATGGCTAACTAAATAGCTTATATATCATTTGCATTTTACTTATCCTCTATATATAAATAGGATAAAGGCACTTAGCGTTATGATGTCAGAGGGGCCTCAAATCGAACAGACAAACTCCCGATCAATGGAGGAAAATTCCCATATATAATTGTGTCAACGCTGTAGTTCTTCTATCCATGTCCATAAGCGATAATCCACTCTGACAATGTTGTTCAAACCGGACTTCCTTCATTGACATTGTTTCCATTATATCATACCCTGGTTTGTATGATTGGCGGTTAGATTTTTTACCAGAGATAATTTGGGGATTTTAGGTTTTTTGATCTTTGCTGACTAAAGCATTACAGATAACACAAAATGCTACTGCTCATTTATTGGTGAATGCTAGGAGGTTTGAGCATATAATACCAATTATAGTGATGCTTTATTGGCTTTTGGTTTGTCAACAACCCAAATTTAAATTAATTGTATTATTAGTGAAGGCACAACATGGGGCAGTTGTTGTATAAGCCTTAAAGTTTGCTGTGTTTATCTCAGTAAGCTTTGTTGGCTGTTTCATCTGTGACGTTGTCCAGCAGGGGCAGACTTCCCATTGGGACAACAAGGCAGTTCCTGAGGGCTCACAACGGTAGGGGGCCCACTCTCCCCCTAGCTTCCATCTAGTTTAATCACTTTTAATAGGTGATTAGGGCTCATGACCCTTATTTCCTAGGGGCCCAGATCACTGCCGTTGGTGTCCAATCAGGTCTTCTGCTTCCACAGTCACGGTACTGGTGCTGTGGAGTTCCTTACCACTTAGTTTGTGACATGATATTCAAACATTTAGGAAGAAGTTGAAGGCATTTGTATGTAGGGAGGCTTTTAACCTTAGTAAATAATGTGCTGTTGTGGTTTTTTTTATTGAATGTTTGTCTTGTTTAATTTCTGATGTTATATTGTAGCCCAAGTTTTGAGTGACAGGATATAAATAAATAAGTAAGTAGGCCTTAGGCAGAAGGCTGTCCCTTTGATTATTGGACTAAATGAGAGGGCTAAGGATTAAAAAGAGAAAAATAATCCTGGGTAACTGTGAATAAAAGCATATGGTGCCACACATGACAAATATTTGACACCAAAAAACACAGACTGTGGCACTGATAAAATGTGCAACACTGTAAAATTGTTTATTATTTTACATGACTTGGAATTGTCCTAGAATATCCCAAGGCTGGCCTTTGTGCAGTGCTTGGGTGTTAAATGCTTTTAAAGTGCAATGAGAAAACTGAGAAAAAAGATAGTCTGTCTGATGCACACATTGACCTTTGCACTATTTATAGACGGTAATTATATCACCCCTTAATTCTTTCCCTACCAAAGTCTATGCTGCCAGCTGCCCTAGTTTCCCAAATGGGAAATGTTCCAGCTATAATCCCTGTCCTCGGCAGCATCTGTGCTTGTCACTGTTAGAGTTCTCTGCTTAATATGCCATCCTTTGTTTTGTAGGAGAGCTACTGAAGGCAGAGGAACAGGAAAGGAATCCCATACATCCAGAAGTTCATATCCACAGGGATCAAAAGATAAGATCTCAAGATGTGGAAGGGGAAGACTGTATTATAAAATCTCCAGAATCGGACCCAGAAGGAATAGTTAAAGCCCTAAACCAGCAGGAGCTTTGCAGGACTGTTGAAGAATCCTGTACTCTAGCTACACAGCAGGATGAAAAGAGTAACAGTGTCATAAGGACTGATGGAAGTCTTGGAGGATCAGAGACAAAACCCCACAAAGGACAGCAACATCTACTCCTGGAGGCAGAAAGTAGCACCAGTCAGCATGTATCAGGGTTACAGTGTCCAATGCCAGAGGCAGAAGACCAAAGGTCCATTCAGCCTGAAAAATCTCTAAAAGGCAGAGAGTTAAAAGCAGATGAGAATGTGGAAGAGATAAGTGCTGAAAATGTTGCTGGCCTTCAGAAGGTTTCTGAAGTTATGTACAGGTATGTTATCCACTACTGGTACTAAAAATGCAGATCTTGGGCTGGTGTAGCAGCTTGGTGGCAGTGCTGTACAATGTTTCATAGAGACCTAGCTTCAATCCCTGGAATGGATCTTCTTTTTCCTGGTTGGCCACGGTTTGGGATGATGCAGAGATAGTGTTCAAAGCCCTTGGGAAGGCAGTCCCAGTAATTGTTTAACAGTAACATCGAGGTCCTGGATTCAGAGCCCACAATTTGCAGGGTTCTGGAAGGAGTCCTGGTATATGGCTCCTGGCTGATTGAAGTTGGCAGGAGACATAAAATAGGAGAAACATTCAGACAATGTGGATGAAGGCTCACAGCACCAGATCCCAACAGAGGCTGATTCCCAATTGAGCTGAAAGCCCAAAACAGCAGGGGGAACCTGCCAGGCCAAAATAAAGCAAGCTTGAATTTGTCTATGCTCCTCAAGTACTGATTAAAGGTGTTCAATTTTATGTACAATGTGCTTCAAATCACCACATTGCTACAGAAAACTAATGAGCTCTAAAAGGTTGGCTCCCCGTGAAGCACACGATTGCTGTGACCTACAGATGTCTCTGGGGTCCTTTTACTAAGCCGCGTAAGGCTCTACATGCACCCAACATGCGCCAAAATGGAGTTACCGACCAGCTACTGTGTGACTCTTGCATTTGATGCGCGTAGGTCATTACCGCCCAGTTACTGCGTGAGCCTTTACCGCTAGGTCAATGGCTGATGGCAAGGTCGCAGACCCAAAATGGATGCGTGGCAATTTTGATTTTGCCCGCACATCCATTTTGGCAAAAATATAAAAAAAAGCCTTTTTTACATGCGCGCTGAAAAATCGATCAGCGCGCCCAAAACCTGTGCCTACACTACCGCAAGCCATTTTTCAGCGCACCTTAGTAAAAGGACCCCTCAGTGAGGAGAACAGCTGATGTTTTTTACACCACTATTAGTCCAGATGCTCTGTTCATTTTAGGGCTTTGTGGATATCTGCAGCACAGTTCCCAGTTTTGTGGGGGCTTAGACAGGCTATAAAATGTTTGAAGAGATACCTCTGGAGACCTAAAAGGATAGTACATTGAGAAACTACAATGCTATGGGGTGCTGGATGTACCCTCTCTGCCAATGCTCGACACTCATACACCCACCCACACCTTCCAAATCCAAACAAAGGTTTCTGGTTTCTAATTGTACCAAGCGCATTATGTTCAGAGAAAGGCTCATGTGCTCCAAAATGTTGAGTCAATGAATGCACACAGTACGTGTTTTTGGCTGTAGTGCAGAGTTACACAAGCCATATTAGTCCCAGAGAAAATAAGTCTTTGTAAGTTGATATATTTTAATAATCTTTTATTGATGACAAGTCCAGCAGTAGGAGATATACAAAGAATCCAATCACAGAACATACATAAAGAAAAAGAAGTATCTTACAAACCATCATCACACTTTTTTGGTTTTATCCCCCCTCCTTACCCACTGTTCCAGTTTAAAGCATCTGTTAGTGATGATAATCCTAACATCAAATAAACAAGCAAACGCCAAATGGCTAAATAGGTATCATCAACAAAATAAGAAAATTACCCTCTCTCATCCCCTGAAAAAAAATCCCCATCTCCCAACCATCCCCCCCACCGAATCTCTCTCAATTGAGGCATAACAACTATAATGGAGAAGCGAGAATTGTATTCCTTCTGACTCTCCCCTTCCCACAGAAAAATAAGGAGCATTCCCAGCAGCCCCCCCATCCATCAGAATCTACCCAAACGTCTCCCCTATCCCATGGAAAGAAACTAAAGAGGTAAAACAAAACTGGGGAAAACAAGAACCCCACTCTGAGTGTCACAGATTAGCAGTGGCGTAGCTAGGGGGGAGTGGTTGCTCCCCCAAACAGATTTTTAGAAAAAAAAATGGTGCCTATGACACTCATGCCAATCTCTTTTTCTGCCCCCTCCCATGCAAGTCTTGTATCTTTTCCTGCCCGCTCTCTCCTGTCTGCTTGGTCGTTTTTACTGCCCTGAAGTCTTCTCCCTTCGGCACCGGTGATTGACTTAGTGTCGGGGCCCCTCCGAAGGCACGTCCCACTCCCACCTCTGTGGAAAACAGGAAGTTGCATTAGAGTAGGCACGGGACGTGCCTGAGAGGCCCCGACGCTGGCAGAAGGCTGACTATGTGAATCGCCGGTGCCGGAGGGAGAACGCTTTAGGGCAGTAAAAATGACCACACGGATGGAAAAGAGCGGGCAAAAGAGAAGTAGAGAAGGGAGAAAGAGCTACCCAAGGAGGTTTAATACACAGGACTGGAAGTGAGCCTATCTTGTCCACCATAAGCAAGGAAGCCAATTTGGTTAATTTGTTTCCACTCCTCCATGCAGCCGTCATTGCCGTTCACTCAAAGCAAAGCAAGCAAATTTATGAGCTGCCTCATCCATGTTGTCATTCTTTATCGTTGGTCCATCTGTAACAAGTCTAAAGTTGTTTCAGTTGGATAGGCAGTGCCTTAAAAGCTGGAGGAAAAAAGAAATAACAATTGAATATCACTAAAACAGCTTCAAAAATTATTGTAGCTGGTGGAAACCACAATTATAAACTCTATAGTTTGTGCTTATTTTTCTTCACTGTTCTTCCATACAATACAGATGTCCAGATTTCAGTGAGGATATCCTGTTTCCTGATGGGTTCATTTTAACTGTTGTAATCTGCCTTGGGAAACGTGATGTTATAAAGATGTTAGAATATATTGAAATTAAATGGAAGTAGAATTAAACTCTCTTTTCATTGGGGCACATGGAATCACATCTTCATCTGTTTTATCAAGTGATTTCAAACTCAAAAACGTCAACAACATGGAAACCTGAATGCGGAGTACCACAAGGATCACCGCTATCACCAACCCTTTTTAACTTAATGATGACACCTTTAGCCAAATCGCTATCCAACCAAGGACTCAACCTGTACATCTATGCAGACGATGTCACGATATACATCCCATTCAAACAAGACATAACTGAAATCACAAATGAAATCGCACACAGCCTCCAAATAATGAACTCATGGGCAGACGCATTCCTTCCAACTAAAGCTAAACGCAGAAAAAACACAATGTCTCATCCTGTCCTCACAATATAACACAAACAAACCCAATACCATAATCACCCCAGATTACACCCTTCTGGTCTCAGACAGCCTGAAAATTCTGGGAGTCACAATTGACCGAAATCTCACATTCGAAGACCATGTGAAAAATACAGCAAAGAAAATGTTCTACTCAATGTGGAAACTTGAAAGAGTCAAACCTTTCTTCCCAAGGGAAGTATTCTGCAGCCTAGTACAATCAATGGTGCTAAGTCATCTAGACTATTGCAATGCCATCTACGTTGGATGCAAAGAACAAATCATCAAGAAGCTTCAAACCGTTCAAAACACAGCAGCCAGACTCATATTTGGGAAAGCAAAATACGAAAGCACCAAACCCCTAAGAGAAAAACTACACTGGCTTCTGCTAAAAGAACGAATTGCGTTCAAAGTCTGCACCCTGGTCCACAAAATCATTCACGGAGAAGCTCCGACCTATATGTCAGACCTTATAGACTTGCCTATTAGAAATGCAAAAAGATCATCATGCACATTCCTCAATCTCAATTATCCCAACTGTAAAGGACTAAAATATAAATCCACATACGCGACCAGTTTCTCATACATCTGCACGCAGCTATGGAACGCACTAACGAAGGCCATAAAAACAACGTAAGACATAACCATCTCCCGAAGGCTACTGAAAACAGATCTTTTCAAGAAGGCATACCATAAACATCCATCTTAAATACTAAATAATACTATACACGTTCTAGACAAAAACGAACTCGTATCACATAACTGATTAACCTCTTTGATATTAATGATCAAGCAATACCTCTTTAACCTTATGTTGAATAGGGTCTCTCTATATTTGATGACCTAATGTATGTTACAATCCAATCTATCACTCAGAAACCTTCATGCAATACCACAATTTATTCTTCTTTACCATGTATGCATGCACATGGTATATATATATCATGATATGTTCTATATATGTTATGTTCCATGTATATTATCATTACACCATCTGTAATTCTACTACCTGGAAATGGCAACCGCCATTACGGCAAATGTAAGCCACATTGAACCTGCAAATTGGTGGGAAAATGTGGGATACAAATGCTACTAATAAATAATAATAAAAATATTATAGAAGTTTACCTTTTAGATACACAAATGGATTATTCTGTTTTGAACACATTTCAGGGGCAAGTGGTTTTATAAGTCAAAATAAAAAAAATATTTTGTTTCATGCTGATCTCTTTTGTTTAAACATAAATGGGCTATAAGCCCCTAATGCAGTCCATTGGTTTTCTTATATTTTGTTCTTGTGATGACTTATACTATGTCAAAACTGAAAACTCTTTTCTCTCTCTGGTCGATAATAAAAGGAACACCATCCACCCTAAAAAGTTGTTTTGTGGCTGTACATGAGGAATTGTGATATTGAATAAATAAGTGTATGTTTGTGTCCCTAGTCATGCATCCTACTTTTATATAATCCTTTCAAGAAATCCAGTCAATCATTTAATATTAGTGGAACATAGCCACAGAGGCATGGTATGGTCGCATTTTTAATATGGTAATACCAGGGCCCAGCTAAGGAACAGGTTATTTTGAGTTAGTCTTCACTGGACCAAACTTGCTTTTCTTGTGCCATCACTATCCAGCAGGTAGGCAGTGTCTTAAAAGGTGGAGGATAAAGAATTTTTTTTTTACATTTATATCACACATTATTCCAAGCAAAGTCTGATTCAATGTGGCTTACATTTGAAAGTACAGTGAGACAGAAAAATAGAATTCAATTATATCATGGGAACAAATAGATGGATATGTCTGAAATATTTAACAAAGTTGAGATTAGCAGATATACCCAACTGGGCATTTAAAAGTTTGTCCTTTAATGATACCACATGTTCAGAAATCATAGCCATAAGTATAGACAGTTATTCAAAGATTATCACATGCACACACCAGAACAGGCATCCATCACATTGCAAAAGTAAACAACAACTTCTACAGAGTACATCCAAAATTTTATTTTTATTTCCTTATTTCCATCTTTCAAAATTCCAGACAGCAGATATACAGATCAGCAGGACCCAAAGCACTCCAAAACAAGTAAAGTCAGAAGCAACACAGTTTATACCTAATTGTTCAGCCACCCTTAGGATTCACCTTTGGGCTTAAAAAGCAAACCATGTGTATGTAAGGTCTGGATAAACAAATTAAAACAATCAAAGTTTAAAGCAAATGCCCATATGTTATATATAGTAGCAATAATGAAACAATGATGGAATGTTCACATGGCAGGCAGCCTGAGCCAACAGATTTATTTTCCACTGAACATAATGAACTTTGTATGAACTTGGCGGCTAATAGTGTGCTGAACTGGACAATGATGGCACATTTAGACTGACTCTGGACTTCTGCATGAAGGTAGCTCTGTCCTCATTATTCAATATCCGACTTTTAAATTAGAATAATAAAAATATCACGTGCACTTTTATGTAAAATATATTTTTATTGATAACAGCTTAGACAATAACATTGAACATTGTATATCTCAGTAGAAATACAGCAGATAGCAAATCATCAACTATTCCAAACATGTTCTTACTAATCCGTCATCATATTTCTTCCCCCCTTCCCCCTCTCCACCCCCCACTTCCTCCCCACTATACCGGTACACCCCCCTCTCTCAACGATCCTTCTCTCTATATCAACAACATCCCCCCTCTCGTCCCCCCTTCCACCCCCTATCCCCCCCAACACCTTACCTCACTAAGCCATGTGTAAATCAGTCAATCTGGAGGGAACCTGTACTCTTATAGTTCCTTCTCAAAGTAACATTATAAACTACCCTATTCCATATCATCATGCTGATCAATCCATAGACTGGTGGGTTGTGTCCATCTACCAGCAGGTGGAGATAGAGAGCAATCCTTTTGCCTCCCTATATGTGGTCATGTGCTGCCGGAAACTCCTCAGTATGTTCTCTATCTCAGCAGGTGGTGGTCACACACAGCAGCAGCTCTGGCTAGGTCTCCAAGCCTAATTTTTAGGTTTTGTTGAGTACCTGGGGTTGAGGGCTCTTCTTGAGCAAGTGCAAACCTGGTGGCGCCAGGTCCCTCCTTTTCTCCCCCTCCCGCTGGCTCCGTTAAAAAAAAAAAAAAAAAATTTTTGAACGTCCTTAAGGGCGTTTATTTCGACGTTTATTTAAACATTTATTGTAGCTACTCACTGGGACACCAGGTCGTTACAGCTCGGAGCGAGAAGCAGGTAATTTTTACCTTTTTATAGCGGGCAGGGGGTTCCCCGATCGATCTCCACGTGGCCTATGGTGTCGGAGGGCGAGGGCGCGAAGAATCGCTCCCCGGACCCCGTGTGCGCTTCTAGCGGGGATGCGGGGGTCTTAAAGTCTGACTCGCCCTTGTTGGGTGTCAGTTCGGAGGCCGGTCAGTGTCCCGGGTCTTCCTCCGGTGCGGCGGTTTTTCCCGCCATAAACGCCCATCCCCCGCTGCTCGCCTCCGCCATCTTGGCCGGCCACGCTGCTCGGACGGCTTCTTCTTGGGCCGCCCTTGAGCTGGGAGACGTTAATGCCATGGCCGCCCTTGATTTGGGTGACGGCAAAAAAGCGGCTAAAGTAAAGCGCCGTTCTTCCTGCGCGGCTCCTTCGTGGAGTGTTGGAGTGTTGCGCCGGACGCCATCTTGGATGTGCAGCATGTTTCTCCCCCGCTCTTGCGAGCGCCAGTTGAGGGTGCGTCTAGGGCAGTGGCCCAGGCGGCTGAAGTGCACAGTCTGGGGGGTTTCTCCCCTGAGTTTATTTTGCTGCTGCATCAGGCCTTCCTTATGCAGAACGCTGCCCCTTCTCCCTTGTCCGATAAAGGGGTTGAGGCCCCCGGAAGTAAACGCCCTCGGGTGGATTCCCAGGCCTTAGAGGACTTTGTCTCCTCTGATGTAGATGAGGGCAGCGTATCTGAGTTCTCCCAACGGTCCTTTGCGGATTCCTTGGAGGAGACGGATTCCCGATTGGATGGAGCGGATGACCCCTCTGCAGCGCGGATCTTTCGCTCAGAGGATTTGCCCAACCTGTTACTGCAGGCCATGAGCATTTTGAAGATTTCCTCTCCAGAGGACGTCTCTCCCTCAGCCCCTGTTGGCTCCGCCATTATGCTGGGGACGAAGCGCCCGCCTAGAACCTTCCACGTGCATGATGCCATGCACACCTTAATTTCGGCTCAATGGGATGTCCCGGAAGCGAGCCTCAAAGTGGCTAGGGCTATGTCCCGCCTCTATCCTTTGCCTGAAAGTGAACGGGAAGCCTTTCTTTGGCCTACCATGGATTCTTTAATCACTGCGGTGACTAAGAAAACGGCGTTGCCGGTGGAAGGTGGCACGGCCCTAAAGGACGCCCAAGACAGAAGATTGGAGGCGGCCTTAAGGTCGTCCTTCGAGGCGGCTGCCTTAAGTTTGCAGGCCTCAGTTTGCGGCTCCTATGTGGCCAGGGCGTGCCTGACGATTGTGCAGCGGGCTTCCCCCTCGGATCCTTCCTTGAGGGCTGATTGGCCGGCCCTGGAATCGGGCTTGGCTTATTTGGCAGACTTACTGTATGATGTCTTGAGAGCCTCGGCTAAAGGTATGGCTCAGACAGTCTCTGCGCGGCGGTGGCTTTGGCTGAAACATTGGTCTGCTGACCACGCCTCTAAGTCCCGCCTGGCTAAGTTGCTTTTTAAAGGCAAGCTGCTTTTTGGGGTCGAGCTGGACAAAGTTGTGACCGATCTCGGCACGTCTAAGGGCAAGAGGTTACCAGAGGTCAGGGCTCGGGCCAGTGCTCGCCCCGGTAACTCCAGAGGACGGTTTCAGGAAGCCCGTCAGTACCGCCCGGGCAAGTCGGGCTCCTCTGCCCCCTCTTCCTTCAAGAGGAACTTCTCCCCCAAGCAGCATTCCTTTCGCAGAGACCGCCGTCCCGGAGGTGCGCCCTCCGGTCCTCCCCCAGGGTCTCGTACCCAATGACGGGGTCCTGGTCCATGGCCCAGTGCAGATTGGAGGACGCCTGTCCTCGTTTCTGGGCGAGTGGACCAGGGTAACTTCAGACGCTTGGGTGCTGGAAGTCATCAGAGACGGCTACAAGCTAGAGTTCTGCCGACCCTTAAGAGACGGGTTTGTACTCTCTCCCTGCAAGTCTCCGGTCAAAGCTGTGGCAGTGCAGCAGACCTTGGACAATCTCATCCGCCTGGGTGCGGTCGTTCCGGTGCCAGAAAATCAGCTTGGCAAGGGACGTTACTCCATTTACTTTGTGGTACCAAAGAAAGGAGGTTCTGTATGGCCTATCATCGACCTCAAAGGGGTCAATCGGGCCTTGAAAGTTCGGCACTTTCGCATGGAGACTCTCCGCTCTGTTATAGCGGCAGTGAAGGCAGGGGAGTTCCTGGCATCCTTGGACATCAAGGAAGCGTACTTGCATATTCCCATCTGGCCTCCTCATCAACGCTTTCTGCGTTTTGCAGTCCTGGGCCGACACTTCCAGTTCAGAGCCCTCCCGTTCGGGTTGGCTACTGCTCCGCGGACCTTCTCCAAAGTAATGGTGGTCATCGCGGCCTTCCTGCGAAAGGAAGGAGTACAAGTCCATCCTTATCTGGACGACTGGTTGATCCGAGCCCCCTCTTATGCAGAGTGCGGCAAAGCTGTGGACCGGGTGATTGCTCTTTTGAGCTCCCTGGGGTGGATCATCAACTGGGAGAAAAGCCAGCTGTGCCCGACTCAGTCCCTGGAGTATCTGGGAGTTCGATTCGACACCCAAGTGGGCAGAGTGTTCCTGCCGGACAATCGGATTGTCAAACTTCAGGCTCAGGTGGACCAGTTCCTAGTAGCCTCTCCGCTTCGGGCTTGGGACTATGTGCAGCTGTTGGGCTCTATGACGGCCACGATGGAAGTAGTGCCCTGGGCCAGGGCTCATATGAGACCACTACAACACTCTCTGCTGCAGCGCTGGACTCCGGTGTCGGAGGATTATGCTGTGCGCCTTCCCTTGGCCCCAGCAGTGCGCAAGGCGCTGAGCTGGTGGCTGAAGACAGACAAGTTGTCTGCAGGGATGCCTCTTGTGACCCCGGAGTGGATTGTCGTCACGACGGACGCCTCTTTGACGGGCTGGGGAGCCCACTGCTTGGGAAGGACAGCGCAGGGGCTCTGGTCTCCTGCAGAGGCAAAGTGGTCTATCAACCTCCTGGAACTCAGAGCCATTCGGTTGGCGCTTTTGGAGTTCCTCCCGGTACTGGCGTTGAAGCCAGTACGGGTCCTGTCGGACAATGCCACGGCTGTGGCCTATGTCAACCGCCAGGGAGGTACCAAGAGCGCCCCTCTAGCCAAGGAAGCCATGAATCTATGCCAGTGGGCGGAAGCGAACCTGGAACAGCTGTCGGCGGCCCACATTGCCGGAGTCATGAATGTCAAGGCGGACTTTCTCAGTCGCCATACCTTGGATCCCGGAGAGTGGCAGTTATCGGCTCAGGCGTTCTTGCACATCACGAAGCGCTGGGGCCAGCCGAGCCTAGATCTGATGGCGTCATCGGCCAATTGCCAAGTGCCGCGCTTTTTCAGCAGAGGACGGGACCCTCGATCTCTGGGAGTAGATGCTCTTCTCCAACAGTGGCCGACACAGGAGCTTCTCTATGTGTTCCCGCCCTGGCCCATGTTGGGCAGGGTACTAGACCGGGTGGCAAAGCATCCGGGCCGGATAATCCTGGTGGGTCCGGACTGGCCCAGACGTCCCTGGTATGCGGACTTGATCAGGCTCTCAGTGGACGACCCTCTGCGGCTGCCAGGGGAGCAGGGCCTGTTGCATCAGGGTCCCTTGGTGATGGAGGATCCCTCCCCCTTTGGTCTTACGGCCTGGCTATTGAGCGGCAGCGTCTGAGGAAGAAGGGCTTCTCAGACAAGGTCATCGCCACTATGCTGAGAGCGAGGAAGCGCTCTACTTCTACTGCTTACGCCAGGGTTTGGCGTACCTTTGCAGTGTGGTGTGAAGCAGGCTCACTTTCTCCCTTCACTGCTCCAATTTCTTCAGTGCTGGCGTTCCTGCAAGAAGGTCTGGAGAAAGGCCTGTCGCTCAGTTCCCTTAAAGTCCAGGTAGTGGCTCTGGCTTGCTTCAGGGGCCGCCTGAAGGGTGCTTCCCTGGCTTCGCAGCCAGATGTGGTACACTTTCTCAAGGGAGTTAATCACCTGTGCCCTCCTCTGCACTCAGTGGTGCCTGCGTGGAATCTCAACCTGGTGCTCAGAGCCTTGCAGAAGCCGCCTTTTGAACCCTTGTCGAGGGCATCTCTGAAAGACCTGACGTTGAAAGCAGTCTTTTTGGTGGCTATCACTTCAGCCAGAAGAGTTTCCGAGCTCCAGGCACTCTCATGTCGAGAGCGTTTTCTGCAGTTCACTGAGGCAGGAGTGACTATTCGCACAGTGCCTTCCTTCCTGCCCAAGATTGTTTCTCGCTTCCATGTGAATCAGCAGCTCTGTCTCCCTTCCTTTCGTAGGGAGGACTACCCAGAGGAATACTCTGCTCTCAAATTTCTGGATGTTAGACGAGTCATCATCAGATACTTGGAAGTGACCAATGATTTCCGGAAATCGGATCATCTGTTTGTCCTGTTTGCAGGTCCTCGTAAGGGTCTGCAGGCTGCTAAGCCTACAGTGGCAAGATGGGTCAAGGAAGCCATTGCAGCGGCTTATGTGGCCGTGGGGAAGGTGCCGCCTATTCAGCTGAAGGCTCACTCCACTAGAGCTCAGGCGGCCTCGATGGCAGAGGCCGGGTCCGTCTCCTTGGAAGAGATATGCAAGGCGGCAACTTGGGCATCGGCCCATACCTTCTCCAGGCATTACCGCTTGACTGTGGCTGCTCGGGCGGAGGCCCGGTTTGGAGCTTCAGTGTGGCGGTCAGGGATTTCAATGTCCCGCCCTGGGTGAGTACTGCTTCGGTACATCCTACCAGTCTATGGATTGATCAGCATGATGATATGGAAGGTAAAATTATGTATCATACCTGATAATTTTCTTTCCATTAATCATAGCTGATCAATCCATAGCCCCTCCCAGATATCTGTACTGTTTATATTCTGGTTGCATTTCAGGTTCAAGTTTAGTCTTCAGTTCCTGTTCAGGAGGACTTCGTGTTCAAGTTTTTTCAATTGGATTCTTCAGGAGTTGAGACGAGTTTGTGTTACAGTGAGCTGCTGCATTCCTCTCCCCTCCGTTTTAGGGGGCTGGATTGAGACATAAATTCTGCCGGCGCTCCCTCCCGCTTCGGCGGTGTTAGGGTCAGTCAGCTCCTGTTGCGGTTGCAGGATAAGCCAGATCCCCCCGCATCGGCGGGGTGGTGTCCCTCCCCCGCTCCGCGGGGATGAGCTGGACGGATTCCCCTCCCCCACTTGTGTGGGGATGAGCTGGGTTAATTCCCCTCCCCCGTTTCGGCGGTGGTGAGCTGGGCAGAGTGTCCCTTTGTGGGTGTAATTCTCTAAGTGCTGAGTCCTGCGGATGGAGCTTGGATATCGACATACTGAGGAGTTTCCGGCAGCACATGACCACATATAGGGAGGCAAAAGGATTGCTCTCTATCTCCACCTGCTGGTAGATGGACACAACCCACCAGTCTATGGATTGATCAGCTATGATTAATGGAAAGAAAATTATCAGGTATGATACATAATTTTACCTTCCCCCCTCCCCCTCATACTCCCTGTCACTGAGCAAAGATCTTATTCCACACATTCACTATATCTTAGAGTGACATAGAATTCAAAATCAGACTGTGCACCCGTCCCGACAAAGATTGAATATAAGGGTCCCAAACTGCCCAAACTTTTTTCTTTCGATTGTTTGGCAGGCATCTCGAGCTTCTAGCACCAATAGAGTATGAAAAGCATTCCTCCAGTGCCAAAAGGAGGGTGATAACTTCTGTGTCCAATATTGTAAAATACACTGCGACATTGGCTTTATAGAGCAGCGACCGGTCTGTCCGCTGAAGGGAACTCCTTCCCCCCACCATTCCCAGGATAATATCCTTAGGTGTCATGTGTATCTCTCTATTCAGTAAGTGCCCACAGTATCTCATTATCTTATTCCAGAAATCTCATATATATGGGCATGTCCAAATCATATGAAGCAATGACGCCTCTGTATCATCGCATTTATAGCACTTAGGCTCTTCTATACATCTGGTATAAAATGCCTGTTTGGGAGAGAAATATGCTCTAGTAATAATTCTATATTGAATTTCTCTATGTCTTGCACTAAAGGTATTTGTGAAAATCTCTCTCAAATACTGTAAAATGTCCCCTTCGCGGATTTCCACTCCCAAATCAGCTGAATGTTCACTTCTGCGCTATATCTGCATATCTTTTGTGTGGGGTCGCCATTACTATAGCTTTATACAGAACAGAGACTGTACTTTGCATGCTACCTGCTGGCAGGAAAAACTGCTCCAATAGCTGATATATCTCTCTGGCACAATTGGATCGTTTGAGTTTGTAAACATAAGTATATACCTGGGAGTATGAATACCAATCTATATTCTCGCTCCCCACTATAGATTCCATGGCCTCCCTAGATTTAATGTCTCCCGAGTCTTGCAGGGTATCAGCCATATAGACCACTCCTTGCCACGCCCAACTATGAAATCTCCCCTGTGTTAACCCCGGGCCAAAATCGGAGTTCCCAATAAAAGGTGGTATATCCGTGCAATAAGGATTCTTATGTAGTAGTAGAAGCAAATATTGCCAAGTGTGTTTCATGGAGTGCAGAAGGATGTGTTTGCGCCATGATTTAGGTATGTGCCTATAGGTTGCACGGAGCAGGAAGTGAGGGTGATAGGGGCGGAAACGTTCTCGCTCCAGGCCCCACGGTGTAAATTCTTCTGAGCCCAATACCCAATCCGCCAAATGCCTTAACAAGCATGCCCAGTTATATCATCGTAGATTAGGTAATCCTAAGCCCTCCACTCTCCATCCTCCGTACAGCTGTTCTATCTTAAATTTGGGTTTCTTACCTCCCCAGCAGAACTGAGACAAAAGCATTCTAAGCTGTCTTAGATCCTTGTGTAAGACATATATCGGTAGCTGTCGTAGGACGTATAGGCACCGAGGGAAAATTATCATACTATATAAACTTATTCTCCCACTTAATGATAAGGGTAGGTTGTGCCAATGTAGTAACTGCTGTCTCGTATACTGCAAAAGTCGATCCACATTTCTCTTATACAATAATCTAAGGTCTGCTGTTAAGATGACCCCCAAATAAGTGAATTCCTCTGCAGCCCACCTCAATGAGTACTCCCCCACCCTTTGATTCTGTAACGAGGGGGTAGTGGGAAGACCCTCCGACTATTGGGTATTCAATTTAAAGCCCGAAAAGGCCCCATACTCTGCAAAGCTTTCCAATAGCACCTGCAAGGATTGACACGGATTAGATAAGTGTACCAGGAAGTCATCAGCAAAGGCTGAAATTTTAAACTCCCATGTTCCCATTTTTATCCCAGTAATCTCGGAGTTCCCCAGAATCTAATACCAGTGCAAATAATAATGGGGATAATGGGCATCCCTGTCGCATTCCCCGGTTAATTGGAAAAGTTGGTGACTAAACACCATTCACCAATACCCTAGCTGTGGGCCCCTTGTATAGTGTGTATATTGCTTTCTCTGAGGACAAGCAGGCTGCTTGTTCTCACATGTGGGTTGATGTCCATGTCTGCCCAAGAAACAGCAAATTTTTCAAGCAAAAATAAAAAGTTTTGCCCAGAGTCTTCTGGCATGTGAATCACACACACCGTGCATGTGCAGACGACTTCCCGCCCATCGCGCGAGTGTGCCCTTAGTTTGTCTGCGACAAGGTGACAGGATTTTTTCTGCTCTCCTCATTTTTAGGCCCAGGAACAAGAGTCTGAAAACTATTTTTTGCTATTTCTTTTAATATTTTTGTCATTTTCTTAAAAAAAAAAAAAAATATATATATATACAGTGGGGGAAATAAGTATTTGATCCCTTGCTGATTTTGTAAGTTTGCCCACTGACAAAGACATGAGCAGCCCATAATTGAAGGGTAGGTTATTGGTAACAGTGAGAGATAGCACATCACAAATTAAATCCGGAAAATCACATTGTGGAAAGTATATGAATTTATTTGCATTCTGCAGAGGGAAATAAGTATTTGATCCCCCACCAACCAGTAAGAGATCTGGCCCCTACAGACCAGGTAGATGCTCCAAATCAACTCGTTACCTGCATGACAGACAGCTGTCGGCAATGGTCACCTGTATGAAAGACACCTGTCCACAGACTCAGTGAATCAGTCAGACTCTAACCTCTACAAAATGGCCAAGAGCAAGGAGCTGTCTAAGGATGTCAGGGACAAGATCATACACCTGCACAAGGCTGGAATGGGCTACAAAACCATCAGTAAGACGCTGGGCGAGAAGGAGACAACTGTTGGTGCCATAGTAAGAAAATGGAAGAAGTACAAAATGACTGTCAATCGACAAAGATCTGGGGCTCCACGCAAAATCTCACCTCGTGGGGTATCCTTGATCATGAGGAAGGTTAGAAATCAGCCTACAACTACAAGGGGGGAACTTGTCAATGATCTCAAGGCAGCTGGGACCACTGTCACCACGAAAACCATTGGTAACACATTACGACATAACGGATTGCAATCCTGCAGTGCCCGCAAGGTCCCCCTGCTCCGGAAGGCACATGTGACGGCCCGTCTGAAGTTTGCCAGTGAACACCTGGATGATGCCGAGAGTGATTGGGAGAAGGTGCTGTGGTCAGATGAGACAAAAATTGAGCTCTTTGGCATGAACTCAACTCGCCGTGTTTGGAGGAAGAGAAATGCTGCCTATGACCCAAAGAACACCGTCCCCACTGTCAAGCATGGAGGTGGAAATGTTATGTTTTGGGGGTGTTTCTCTGCTAAGGGCACAGGACTACTTCACCGCATCAATGGGAGAATGGATGGGGCCATGTACCGTACAATTCTGAGTGACAACCTCCTTCCCTCCGCCAGGGCCTTAAAAATGGGTCGTGGCTGGGTCTTCCAGCACGACAATGACCCAAAACATACAGCCAAGGCAACAAAGGAGTGGCTCAGGAAGAAGCACATTAGGGTCATGGAGTGACCTAGCCAGTCACCAGACCTTAATCCCATTGAAAACTTATGGAGGGAGCTGAAGCTGCGAGTTGCCAAGCGACAGCCCAGAACTCTTAATGATTTAGAGATGATCTGCAAAGAGGAGTGGACCAAAATTCCTCCTGACATGTGTGCAAACCTCATCATCAACTACAGAAGACGTCTGACCGCTGTGCTTGCCAACAAGGGTTTTGCCACCAAGTATTAGGTCTTGTTTGCCAGAGGGATCAAATACTTATTTCCCTCTGCAGAATGCAAATAAATTCATATACTTTCCACAATGTGATTTTCCGGATTTAATTTGTGATGTGCTATCTCTCACTGTTACCAATAACCTACCCTTCAATTATGGGCTGCTCATGTCTTTGTCAGTGGGCAAACTTACAAAATCAGCAAGGGATCAAATACTTATTTCCCCCACTGTATATATATATATATATACATACTCCCATAGTTTCTTTTAGTGTTTTTTGCCTATTTTTAAGTTTACTTTCTTTTTGATGCGGCTGGGTTTCTCCCTTTTTGTGCCCTTCACTTTTTTGGCACAATCGCATCGTTTGATTTCGCCGAAGCCATTTTTCCTTCCATGTCATCAAGGACACCCAGCGGCTTCAAACGTATTCGGTGCAACTGAACCATCTCAGGTACCGATACCCACGCCTGGTGTATCCAGTGCCTTGGGCCTGATCATAGCCCAACTGCTTGTAGTCTGTGTCTTCATATGAAGAAACGGACCCATGTGTCTCGAGAAGCCCAACGAGAAAAGCTTTTTGGGGCTCGGTCCGGTCCTTTGACTTCGGTACCGAGGTCGTCGGCGTCAACATCAGAAGCAGCATCGACGTCGGGAGCAGAGGTAATGGCTGCTGATAGACCAATTCGTGCTGGGAGCAGTGAGAAGTCGAGTGGGTCTCCACCTTCCTTGAGGCCTCCTGTTATGCAGGCCCCCTGGGACTGACCTTCGTCGGATCTGGCCCCGAGGAGATGTGAGGATTCCACATCCTCATCAGTACTGAGGAGTCTCGATGACGGGCGTTGAGCGAAGGCGAAGCAGCACCGTCATCATTCTCCTTCAACACACGGTGCCGGGAGCTCTGGGGCGTCGAGAGAATCAGCATCTGAGAAGCGTCGGCGCCGAGAGGATTGCTCTCCCTCTATACAGGAGGTGCTGATGCATCGGTCTTCTAGCAGCCCAGTACCTGCTCTCGAGCCTCCACAGATTCTGACACCATCTGTTCCACCGACTCCTCAGCTTTCTCCAATGGTGGATCTCGGCAAACGCATCCGGGCCTTGTTTCCAGAACTTCTGGAAGGACAGCTTCGGTGTCTGGCCCTTCTCCTGCGGTGAGGTCCCTGACAGCGGTGCTGCATCGGTGTCTGCTGCCAACCAGGTCGACTCCCCTTTGATGTCGGTGGAGGAAGCTTCACCTCAGTCCGAGCGGGCGTCGGCCTCTTGACATCACCATCGAGGACATCGTTCCTTGGCGTCGAGGCAGGTTCAGTGTCGAAGTACCTTAAGGGAGGTCTTATCCAATACAGGAGCGTTCGTGGGAGTCAGAGGAAGATCCCAGGTACTCTGAACCTTCCCTTCCACCAGAGAGGAGACTATCTCAACTGAAGAGTCTTTCCTTTTCCTCTTTTGTCCGGGAAAAGGCTACAGCTATTCCCTTCCCTGTGGAGGTTGAGGATGAGCCCAGGACTGAGATGCTCGAAGTCCTGGACTATTCTTCTCCACCTAAAGAGGCTGTAACAGTTCCTCTGTATAAGGTACTGAAGGAAGTCCTTAAGCAAAACTGGTCAGCCCCTCTGTTTGGCCCTGTGGTCCCGAAGAAAGCTGAATCCCAGTATCGGATCCATGGTGAACCTGGATTGATGAGGTCTCAGTTACCCCACAATTCTATGGTGGTGGACTCCGCCCTCAAAAGAGCTAGGAGTACTAGAGACTATGCCTCGGCGCCCCCAGGCAGAGAAGCTAGGACTCTTGATTCTTTTGGGAGGAAGACGTATCAGGCCGCTATGCTCGCAGGCAAGATTCAGTCATACCAGCTCTTCATGAGCGTTCACTTGCGGGACTCAATAAGGCAACTGTCTAGCTTGGTTGATGCACTCCCTTCAGAGCTGGCCGAGCCCTTTCACCAAGTGGTCAGGCAGCAGAAGGCGTGTAGAAAATTCCTGGCCAGGGGTACGTTCAACACTTTTGATGTAGCATCCAGGATCGCTGCTCAGGGTATAGTGATGCGCAGACTCTCATGACTGCGTGTCCCTGACCTAGATAATTCTGTCCAGCAGCGAATGGTGGATGTTCCTTGCCGGGTGGACAACCTTTTTGGTGAAAAAGTAGAGGATCTTGTTGATCAGATCAAGAAGTATAATGATGCTATGAATTCTCTCTCCCACCGGGTGCCTTCTGCTACAACCTCCTCATCTAGGAGGTATTTTGGGGGGAAGAGGACTGCTCCCTATTCCTATCCTAGGCGTAGGTACACTCCTGCTTCTCAGCAACCTGACCAGGCTCAGCCCCAGCACGCTCGTTCTCGTCAACAGCGTGCATCTAAGACCCATACTGCTCCCCAGCAAAAGCAGGGGGCGGGCTTTTGACTGGCTCCAGTTAAGCATAGCCTCAGTAAAAGTGCCTGTACCGGACAACTTGCTGGTTGGAGAGAGGTTAATATTTTTTCACCAAAGGTGGCCTCTTATAACCTCCGACCGGTGGGTTCTTCAAATAGTCCGGTTAGGATACACCCTCAATCTGGAATCCAAACCTCCAAATTGCCCACCGGGAGCTCATTCGTACAGTTCCCAGCACAAACAGGTACTTACAGAGGAACTCTCCGCCCTTCTAAAGGCTCAAGCAGTCAAACCCGTTCCACTAGGGGAAGAAGGGCTGAGATTCTATTCCAGGTACTTCCTTGTGCAGAAAAAGACAGGAGGGATGCGTCCCATCCTAGACCTAAGGGCCCTGAACAAATTCCTCGTCCGAGAAAAGTTCAGGATGGTTTCCCTGGGCACCCTTCTTCCCATGATTCAAGAAAACGATTGGCTATGCTCTCTGGACTTAAATGATGCTTACATACACATCTCGATACTTCCAGCTCAAAGGAAGTATCTTCAGTTTCGGCTGGGAACTCAGCACTTTCAGTACCGTGTATTGCCTTTTGGTCTGGCGTCAGCGCCCAGAGTGTTTACAAAGTGTCTAGCAGTAGTCGCAGCATCACTACACAGACTGGGAGTGCATGTGTTCCCTTATCTCGATGATTGGCTGGTGAAGAGCACCTCGGAGGCAGGTGCTCTACAGTCCATGTGAATGACTATTCAGGTGCTAGAGCTACTGGGCTTTGTGATCAATTATTCCAAGTCCCATCTCACCCCAGTACAAAAGTTGGAATTCATTGAAGCTCTGTTGAACACAAGGACAGCTCGAGCTTATCTTCCCGAGGCAAGGGCAGACAACCTCCTGTCCCTGGTATTCAAATTTTGAGCGTCTCAACAGATCATGGCTCTGCAGACATTGAGACTTCTGGGGTACATGGCCTCCACAGTTCATGTAACTCCCATGGCACGTCTACAAATGAGATCAGCTCAATGGACCCTAGATTCCCAGTGGTATCAAGCTGCGGGGAATCTAAAGGATGTGATCCAACTGTCCACCGACTTTCGGAATTCCCTTCAGTGGTGGACGATTTGATCCAATTTGACCTTGGGACGTCCATTCCAAATTCCTCAGCCACAAAAAGTGCTGACGATGGAAGAGGAAGTGATGTCACGAGGCTCAATGGCTGCTTGATCCATCAGCTCCGCACACCCTCACCCAAAAACGGTACCCACTGCGCTTAAGTGCATCTCCTTTTGTGGGCAATAGCTGTGGATCGGGTGCAAGAGGCAAGAGCTAGCACGATGAGTAAAAAAAAAATACCGCGCCGCCGAGGGACAGCGAGCGCCAGTCCACGCAGCAGTTAGCAAAAGGCCTGCCACACACTGCGTCTCCTAAACCGCAGAGCATGGTGGAACCAGAATCGCCTGCCCCCCGTGAGGATCAGGAAGACCCTGCCCTTGCCACGGCTCTTCCGGCGGAGCTGAAAAAATGCTTTGAAGAGCTCTGAGCTGAAATTCTAGCCTCCAAGGAAGAGATCCTTGAGCATGTGGACTCGCTTAGTGTGGACCTGCGTGAACTGGGGGGCAGGGTGGAGGTGCTTGAAGAAAGGGCGGATGAGCAGGGGGAGAAAAACGAGGAGGTGGACAGGAGACTGAATAAAATAGAGGAACAGGCTGCAGAGCTGCAATACCATCTGGACGACATCGAAAACAGGGGGCGCAGGCAGAATCTCCGTTTTCGGGGAGTACCAGAGGCTGGAGGCCTGGAGGACGTCCCAGAGGTGGTGCGCACCCTATGTATCAAGTTGATGGGGGAAAGCTTCGACGCGGGAGCAATGGGCATTGATAGGGCCCACAGAGCACTGGGGTAACCGAGAGACAACACACCGCGGGACATTATGGTACGCTTTACAGCTTATGGGAGCAAGGAGCAGATATGGCAAAAGGCTCGGCAGAATCTGCCATTGGATTACAATGGAGCATCAATTTATCAGGATCTCTCAATGTTTACACTCAATCAGAGACGAGCAATGAAACCAGTAACTGAAGTCCTGAATAAAGAGAAGATACCTTACAGGTGGGCTTTCCCATTTGCTATTTGCTATGAGATCAAAGGGGAGAAGACTTGATGCCGAAACGTGGAGAAGGCGTGGCAACACCTGTATGCTGCGGGACTGGCCTCGACGGAGTTACCGCCGGCTGTGATGGCACCCTCTACCAAAGCGCGGCTACAGCGGTGGAAAAGGGTGGAGAAATCGTCGAAGAAAAATGTGGCCCAGATATGAGCGGCAGCACATCAATAGACTAAGTTTGTTCGGATATTCATAGTCCGGTGATAGGGTACTGAGAGACATAAAATATGCTGGAATTGAAAGGATAAGGTATAAGGGTTGGCAATGTGGAAGCAGTTGGGAGTGAGTGAAAGCAGTGAGGGTGGGGGGCAGGGTGCGGGGAGGTGGGATTGAGGGGTTCCTTGTTCGTAAGTATTCTGTAAGGTTGTTAAACATTTGATTCTGGTGGCCAAGTGGGGTTTCGTCCTTCATAGTCCCAAGTAGTGTGGGATTCACTGGTTGGTGGGGGGATCCTAGAGGACGGGGTTGGATGTGCAGGGGGAGGGGGTATTAGGGTGGTGGGAGGGGTTAGAATGTGGAGAGGGATGGGAGGGAGGGGGGTTAGGGCTTGGACCAAACAATAGCTTAACAGTATGTTCAGTATTAATAAAGTCGGATGGCAGATATTAAGGTATTGTCTTACAACATAAAGGGGTTGAACTCGCCTTATAAGAGGCACGCCTTGGGACGAGAGCTACGTCTGATGCACCCTCAGGTGGTATTCCTGCAGGAAACTCATCTTCGCAGGAAAAACGAGGGGCTATTGCCTACATGCAATACCCCCTGGTGTGCTGTGCATCGGATGTGAAGGATGCTCGGAAACGAGGTGTGGCTATCCTGTTTCACAAAGATGTTCAGGTTCAGATACTGCACGAGAAAAGGGAGGTCGAGGGATGATATTTATTTGTGCATGTTATGCTGGAGCAGGAGGAATGTACGCTGGCATGTGTGTATGCCCCTAATGAGAGGCAGGAACGTTTTTTCTTGCATCTCCAAGGGGACCTGCAGGCATTCGCTAGGGGAAGGGTGCTGATGGCAGGAGATTTTAATGCAACCATGCAGCCTGGCCTAGACCAGGAGATAATAGAGTTTCTCAGGCCCTGAAAAATATGGTAGAGGAGCTGGGATTGTGCGATGTGTGGAGACAGAGGAATCCTAGAGGGAGAGATTATACATTCTACTCACAGGTGCATTTATCCTGCTCCAGATTGGATTATGTATTTGTGGACAAAATATTGCTGAATGGAGGTGGGGATTCCTCAATAGGGCACATTTCAATTTCAGACCACGCACCGGTCTGGGCTATCATCCCCTCCCTTAGGGAAGAGGTACGAGACACCAGATGGTCTCTAAATAACTGCTTGTTAAGTGACCCTGACATAGTGAGTAATTTCGTTCCAGTCCTGAAGGCATATTTTGACATCAATCTGGACTCTGGCCCCACACTGGGTACAGTATGGGATGCCTTTAAAGCAGTAGCGAGGGGCTACTTCATAAAGTGTGCTAGTCAAAGGGCCAAGTTACGCAAGGCACGTCTGGTGCAATGTATGGAGAGGCTTGGGGCATTGGAGAACAGACACAGGGCTACTGGCTCTGTGTCTGACTACAGACGGCTCCAGGAGGTGAGGTTGGAGTTGGCTGATTTGCATGAAGAGAGCCTGCAGTTTGTGCATGCCCGTTTAAAACAAGTATATTATGAAAGTACTAACAAGCCGGGCAGGTTGCTGGCTAACAAATTGCGGAAGATGAGAGCTGACTGCCAAATCCTGAAAGTGAAAGATGACAAGGGGACCCTGTTGCATTCTTCAGCCCTGATTAGGGAGCATTTTGCCCAATATTATGAATCACTATATAGGGAGGATGCCTCTGTACAGACGGGGGACAAAGATAACTATCTGAAAGACAGAGGCCTGCCGATGCTTTCAGAGCAGCAGAAGAGGGAACTGGAGGTCCCGGTGTTAGTAGATGAAGTACTTCAGGTAATCAAATCACTGCTGAATGGTAAGACCCCGGGCTTAGATGGGTACACAAACGAGTTTTTTAAGACCTTTGGGGGATCTTTGGCATCGTACCTAGCGTCGGTTATTAACTCAGTGAGGGAGGGTGATGGGCTGCCCCGATCAATGATGGAGGCATGGGTAACTGTAATCCCAAAACCGGACAAAGACAAGGCAGATTGTGCTTCCTATCATCCCATCTCGATACTAAACGCAGATGTAAAGATATTGGCGAAGGTGCTAGCCAACCGACTGAGTGCGGTGCTCCCTGCACTAATCCACCCGGACCAAGTAGGGTTCGTAGTTAAGAGGCAGGCTATGGACAACATTCGCAGAACACTGAACTTACTACATAGGGCAACAGTAAAGACAATACCAGTAGTGTTGTTAGGATTAGACGCGGAAAAGGCATTCGACAGGGTCCATTGGGGATACCTGGACAAAGTACTACAGCGAGTGGGAATAGGGCAGTTTTATAGGTCCTGGATTCAGGCTCTCTACTCGGCCCCACAAGCCTGTGTGAGAATTAATGGGGGAAACTCTGGGGCCTTTAGGCTGGGTAGAGGAACTAGACAGGGCTGTCCTCTGTCTCCCTTGTTATTTGCCTTGGCGATGGAGCCCCTGGCTGCGGCAATACGTGAGAACGCTGACATTACAGGAGTCCGGGTGGGAACCCAGGAACATAAGATCGCTTTATTTGCAGACGACGTTCTCCTGTATCTGACAAAGCCTTTGGTCTCGCTGCCTAATTTGATGAGGGAGATAGGGGAGTACGCCAGGATCTCGGGCTACAAGCTTAATGCCAACAAATCGATTGGTATGACGGTAGGCATCCCACCGAACCTGTTGGAAACACTGAATGTATCTTTTGCTTTTAAATGGGCAGATAGGGAATTAAGGTATCTGGGGGTGAAGATTCCAAAACACTTGCCTGACTTGTTTGAGGTCAACTACCCGGTACTTAAGAAAGAAATAGTAAGAGATTTGGATCGTTGGATGCCTATTGGATTATCCTGGTTAGGTCGCATAGCCACAATAAAGATGAACGTGTTGCCAAGACTCCTGCACCTGTTTCAAGTAATTCCTATGAGACTTCCCAGGGAGTTTCTGTCGGGGTTGCAAGATAGGCTTAATAGGTTCGTTTGGAATCAGAAGAGGCCACGGCTCTCCCGAACACTTCTGTACAAGGGTAGAAAGGAGGGCGGACTGGGAGTCCCGAATCTTTATTGATACTACTGTGCAGCACAGGCAAGAGCGGCAGTGAAGTGGTTCCGTTCCGGTGACCATAAACTTTGGGTCCATTTGGAGCAGTCACAGGTGGGCTCCCGTAAGTTGGGACATTTAATGTGGCTGCCGGCACGGCATAGAGGACAGGTAGACAAATTCCCTCCCACAGTGCAGGCTACATTCCACTACTGGGACAGTATGTTCGAGGACGGCCAACCCTTTTCTTCGGGTCTGGCACCTATAGTGGATAACCCAGGGTTCCATCCGGGGGTAGGGGACACTATCTTTAGTAGATGGGCGAAAAATGGCCTGGACATGTGGGGGCAGTTGCATGTGGGAACCAAAGTGATACCCTTTGAGACTTTGGTAGAAGACTACAGCCTTGGAAGGGAAGATCGCTACGCACACATACAGACCTTACACTACCTGCAAGGACCCGCCTATGTAGCATGTATGAAGAGGGAGGCTCACCCTTTGGAGGTACTGTGTGTTGACTCTCAGACCACCTGAGGAATGATATCCTCCCTGTACATGCACTTAGCGGCTCGACTTAAACCCTCTCTTACACATAGGAGGCGGTGGGAGCAGGAGTTGAATTTTGAACTACCAGAGAAAGGATGGGAGCATTTGGAGAGAGGTATACTGAAGTCAGCACGATCGGTAGCCCTGCAGGAGAACATATTGAAATTCTTTTACAGGTGGTATCTCATGCCTGTAAGGTTGAACCATATGTGCCAATCAGTGACGAGGTCATGTTGGAGAAAGTGTGGGGGTGAAGGAACTATGGGACACATATGGTGGACCTGTCGTAAGGCCCAGGCATATTGGAGGGGAGTTCAATCCAGGCTCCAAAAATGAGTCTGAAGATCTGTGCAGTGGCATCCTTTGATTTTTGTACTGGGGGGGGGGGGGCGGCCTAAGGGATTACAGTTGAATCAGTGGTTGCTGGTGCGGGGAGCCCTGCAGGCTGCCCGGATTAACCTGGCAAGGCACTGGAAGGCCTCGAGGGCTCCACCGCTGACAGCTTGGATCATGAAGGTGAAATATATATGTGAGATGGAGAGACTGACGGCTGTGAAAAGGAAAGTGTTGCCTAAATGGGAGAAGGTGTGGTTGCCATTCTTGAATGCTTGTCCGAACTAGCTGATGATTGGTCTGAGAGGTGAGGGAGGGAGGAGGGGTTAGAGAGCGGGAGTTCGATGGAGGGAGTAGGGGAGGTAGGGAGGAGGGTGGGAGGGTGGGAGAGGGTATTATAAAACTGGATTAAAAATATGAAGTACACAAAGTGACTACGGTGGGGCCAATGACACCATACGATATTCCATGTATATTATTTAATGCTGTGTTGGGCTCACTTGGAATAAGATGTAATGAGCCGAATTATATAGGTTCTGTGTTATATTCTTTTTGCTCATTAAAGACTTCTAAAAATTAAAAAAAAAAAAAGTGCTGACGATGGATGCATCTCTCCTGGGGTGGGGAGCTCATGTAGATGGGCTTCACACTCAAGGAGCCAGGTCTTTTCAGGAAAAAGGTCTTCAGATCAATCTCCTGGTACTGCGAATGATCAGGAACGCTTTAAAGGCTTTCAAAGATCGGCTGTCCAACCAAATCATTTTAATTCAGACAGACAATCAGGTTGCCATGTATTACACCAACAAGCAGGGGGGCACCAGATCTCACTCTCTGTATCAGGAAGCTGTCCAGATGTGGCTTTGGGCGCGCCGTCATGGCATGTTTCTGCAAGCTACTTATCTGGCAGGCGTAAACAACAGTCTGGCCGACAGGCTGAGCAAAGTAATGCAACCTCACGAGTGGTCACTGGACATGGGCATAGCCCGCAAGATATTCCAAGCATGGATCCCCTCAGTGGATCTTTTTGCCACTCAGATCAATCACAAGGTCCCTCAGTTCTGTTCCAGGCTTCAGGCCCATGACAGATGCCTTTCTCCTGCATTGGGGAACAGGCCTTCTGTATGCCTATCCTCCCCTACCTCTAGTAGGAAAGACTTTGCTGAAACTCAAGCAAGACCGAGGAACCATGATTCTCATTGCTCCCTTCTGGCCACGCCAGATTTGGTTCCCTCTTCTTCTGGAGTTGTCCTCCGAAGAACCGTGGAGATTGGAGTGTTTTCCAACCCTCATCACCCAGAACGAGGGGTCGCTTCTACATCCCAACCTCCAGTCTCTGGCTCTCATGGCCTGGATGTTGAGAGCTTAGAATTTGCCTCCTTGGGTCTTTCAGAGGGTGTTTCCCGAGTCTTGCTTGCTTCCAGGAAAGATTCCACGAAAAGGTGTTACTCTTTCAAATGGAGGAGGTTTGCAGTTTGGTGTGACAGCAAGGCCCTAGATCCTCTTTCTTGTGCTACACGGACCCTGCTTGAATACCTTCTACACTTATCAGAGTCTGGTCTCAAGACCAGCTCCGTAAGAGTTCACCTTAGTGCGATTAGTGCTTATCATCACTGTGTAAGAGGGTAAGCCTATCTCTGGACAGCCTTTAGCTGTTCGCTTTATGAGAGGTTTGCTTTTGTCAAAGCCCCCTGTCAAACCTTCACCGGTGTCATGGGATCTCAACGTCGTTCTCACCCAGCTGATGAAAGCTCCTTTTGAGCCACTGAATTCCTGCCATCTGAAGTACTTGACCTGGAAGGCCATTTTCTTGGTGGCTGTTACTTCAGCTCGTAGGGTCATAGTACATAAGTACATAAGCACCGCCATACTGGGAAAAGACCAAGGGTCCATCAAGCCCAGCATCCTGTCTCTGACAGCGGCCAATCCAGGCTTCAAGAACCCGGCAAAACCAAAAAAAAAAAGAAAAAAAGAATTTTAATAATATTCAATGGACTTTCCCCTCAGGAATCTGTCCAAACCCCCTTTAAATTCCGTAAGGCCAGCTGCTGTCACTACATTCTCCGGCAAAACGAGTTCCAGATAACTACACGCTGAGTAAAGAAAAATGTTCTCCTATTTGTTTTAAATCTACCGTATTCTAGCTTCATCTTGTGTCCCCTGGTTTTGTTGTTGTTTGAAAGTGTAAACAAGCGCTTCACATCTGTCCGCTCTAATCCGCTCATTATCTTGTAGACTTCTATCATATCACCCCTCAGCCGCCTTTTCTTCAGCAGGATACCTGACGCGACAGTCGATTTGGGCAGTCAGTGCTGCAGAATCTGTTCGGGGTTTAGAATCCAACTCCACCCCCCTAGATCCATTTTTGTTCTGTTCCAGGCTGCACTCTCAGTTAGTTGTTTATGGTTTCAGGTCAATCTATGTTATGTCCTCGCCATTGCGAGGCCCAATTGACCAATGTTTATTGTTTTGAGTGAGTCTGGTTGCTAGGGCTACCCCACATGTGAGAACAAGCAGCTTGTTTGTCCTCAGAGAAAGCGAAGATACATACCTCTAGCAGGTATTCTCCGAGGACAGCAGGCTGATTGTTCTCACAAAGCCGACCACATCCCCTTTGGAGTTGTTACTAGGGGGAAGTAAGCTGGGAGGGGTGGAGTCATTACCAGGAAGTTCAAAAGACATGGCCAGGCAGAAGGGAGGCCCAGAGTAGCAAGAGGAGAGGCCCCAGTGTATGCCCTGACTAAATAAATTTAACTGCTGTGATCTGGCTGAGGTAAGCCAACTATTTTGTGTTTTCGTTAAGACTTTACAAGCTTGCTGAGGTCTGGCGGGAGCCAGACCTGAACTTTGATAAAGACTTGATGACTCTCAACTGTGTTTGGAGTGGGGCAACCCCGGCAGACATAAATTGTGGTAGGCCTACCGCCAGAGGCCTGTTTAATAATTGAGTTTCTGAACTGCAGAGATTTACCCATGTTATAACCCAGACCTGTGAAGTAACAGGCCCCAGGAATCTTGTAAATAAATACTTATTTTGTATTCATACCACTTGTACAGCTGTGTTATTCCACTGGCTCACTCCCTGCTCTCGCTTGGGATCTCACACGGATTTACTATCCTGCCTATTGTGTAGTATCATCTAAGGGGCTTACAACCTACAATTACAAAACGGGAAAGAAAAGAACAGGACATAATGAGTAGGATAAGAGGGGATGAACTACAATGTTAATAGGATAGTAAGAAATGGTACATAAGGGAGAGGAATAAGGTCATTCAAGCTCACCTTGGAATAGCCACGCATTCAGGTATAAGCATCCGCAAATATAAAAGTTTTAAGCTCTGTTTAAAACTTTTTTAGTGATGTCTGTTGACGGAGAGACTGCGGTAGTTGTTTCCAGTATAGTTGATCTAGAATTGAAAAAATTGTTCTTCTAGTATGCTCATGAAAGATTTCTCAAAATGAGGGTACTGTTAGCCTATTTTGAGATGATGATCTTAGTTTTATGAGTAGAATAATGAGTTGATAGGTGGGAGAGATATGAAAGCTTGCCGTAAAGAAGATTTTTGTGTATACTTAGTGTTAAATTATATAGATAATACAGTGGGATAGCAGTAGCCAGTGCACTCTCTTCTGGAGAGGTGTTACATTACACAGTCAATCTTTCTTGCCCCTGTAATTTTATGGCAATGTTTTGTATTAGTTGTAGTCGTTGGACATCTTTTGTCCTGAGACTGTTATAGAGTGTGTTGCAATAATCTAGTTGAGTGATAATGAGAGAACAAGTGTATTTAAAGCTGAGGGATGCAGCAAAGATCTAATAGATCAAATCTGTTGGAGCCTAAAGAAACATTTCTTAACTACTGCAGAAATTTGTGGCAGAAAAGAAAGTGTATTAACTAAGATAACACCAAGAATCTTAGCATTTTGTGGAATGGGAATAGAACAAGGCAGAACGGGCAAAGGTAGAATAGTATTGAGAGAATTAGAGAAAAGAATACATCTCAATTTGTCTGAGTTAAGGACAATTTCCTAAGTAGTCAGTCAATTGAATTAAATTATTATTAATGCAATGGAGCATATGGGCATCATTAGGGTTTAAAGTGTACAGTAGCTGGATGTCATCAGCATAGAGAAATGAATGTTGCCTTGGTCTAGGGTTAATAGAAGTGCAAGGATGACTTTAGAGCTTGGGGGATAGGATAAATCCTTGTTCCTTGTGGAATTCCAAAGGTGGATGAAAATGGTGTTGACTCGGTGTTGTTAAAATGCACTACATAAGATCATTGGAAAGATATGATTTGAACCATTGAAAGACAGAGTCCCATAATCCAATCTGATATAAAGTGGAGTCTTTCAGTTTTGGCCTTGTAACGGCATGCTTCCAAATGTCTGGCACAGATCCAGATGAAAGTGAGGTGACCATGGGCAAAATGAATGGAATCAAGTCTTGAAGAAAATGTTAAATGAAATTTGAAGGAATCGGATCATAGGAAGTCATAATGAGCTTCATTCCCTTAATAATGATAGCTAATTGAGATAGGGAGGGGATTAAAAGAGGTGAAAGAACTAATAGGCAGTGTGTTTGAGATACAGTCCTGGTATGTCCACCGATAGAAGCTGGTGGAAAGGTATCAGGGTGGCGATTTCATTACTGAGGTGGTCTGCAATATCTTGAGCAGTTGGAAGTAAAATAGGATCATCTGATACTACTATTACTACCTAACATTTCTAGAGCGCTACTAGGGTTATGCAGCGCTGTACAGTTTAACAGAGAAGGACAGTCCCTGCTCAAAGGAGCTTACAATCTAAAGGACGAAATGTCAAGGAATATGTTGTTGTCAGTGTTTTCAAGACCTGATAAAGTATAGCGGTGTTGGGTGCCCTGGATATTATTGAAGTGTAGTAAGGTTTTGTTTTTTGTTTTTTTAGCAGAAAGAAAAATTGATTTATAGGAATGAGCAATATCTTTGTAATTTGTGAGAGAATAGGAGGAGCAAGGCTGTTTTCACATTCTCTTAGCCTGTCTCAAGTGCTGTTTTAATAGACAGAGGTCCTGGGTGTACCAGGGTTCACTAAATATTTTATGGATTCTCTGTGTGTGTGTCACAAGAGGGGCTGTGACACTGAAAGAAGCTTGAAGAGATGCATTCCAAGTCTTAGCTTGTTCTCCTAATGAAAGATCGCAGAATGTATCAAGGGTCATTTGAGAATTTTCTAATAATGAATGAGCAGTGATCTTATTAAGGTCTCTGGTTTTGAGCTGGTTTACGGTATTTGTGGTGTGAGTGATGATAGGTGTAAAGGAGAAAGTTATAAGAAAATGATCTATCCAAGGCAGTGTAAGCAGAGAAAAGGATCTCAAATTTCCAGCAATAAAAGGAGATGAAAGAATCAGATCTAAGGTATGGCCTTCTATATGAGTAGGCTTGGTCACATGTTGGACAAGATATAGACCAGCGAGAAGAGAAGAAAAATCCTGAATAAGAGAAGCAGTAGAATCATCCAGGTGAAAGTTAGTCAGCCAGTATGATAGAGGACCTGGAATTAATGCAGTGATCAGTCAATATAATATAGTCTGGAAAAGTTGGAGGGAATGAAAGGAAGGTGAGGGCGGATGGTAGAGGAGAAGAATGTCTGTTAGAGGGGAAGATCTGAATTGGAAACTTAACGATTCTGTTGGTGGATGTGAACTAGGCTGAAAATCACTTAGGGGTAAATGTGAAGAATAAATTATAGCTAAGCCACTGCTACATTACATGGTGCTATAGTGGTGACATCTGTTATAAACAGTGTATAAGAAGCCTTGATGTTTGTCCTGTTTGATATAAACCATGTTATCTGTGAGCCATGTCTCAGTAACACAAAGAATATGTAATTTATGAATGTGAACCAGGTCTTTTATGAGATGGGGTTTATCTCAAACTGATTGTGAATAAAGGAGGTCTATTATAAAAGGAAAGGTGGGGTGAAAGATGGTCTAGCACGTGGTGGCTGTATGGATGGAATATAGCTGAGGAACCTTACCTACAGCCAGCACATGTGAAAAGTTAGTTGAATAGGGTGGTGGCCCCAAAGGACTAGAATGAGCTGTGCTAAGCACATCACATGAAAAATAAGACAGAGGGGACAAGGGAAACCATATAAGGAAGTATGCCATAATGTAAAAAAGGGTGAACATGAAGAAGCATACAAAGGAGCAGGTCCCGCTCCTTGTATGTGCTCCTTTGGCGTGTGCCGCTAGGGACTTGTAGGGTTGTACTGGTGATGTCACTTCTGGGATGCGCGAGCACTAGGGAGGGGGAGCCTGGACAGTGTAATCAGCTGAATAGAGCCTGAAACACAACAGCACAACAGTAATCAACAAGAGACAGCAAGACTGGAAGGTAGAATAGTGCTGCGCCACTAGGGAGCTTGGACTTGTAGGGCTGTACCAGTGAAGTCACTTCTAGGATGCATGAGCACTAGGCAAGGGGAGCCTGGAGAGCATAGTCGAGCAAAGAGAGCCTGAAAGACAACAGCAGTCAATAGAAGACAGCCAGACTGGAAGTAGAATAGTGGTGCGCCGCTAGGGAGCTTGGACTTGTAGGGCTGTACCGGTAATGTCATTTCTGGGATGCAAGAGGAGACGCAGCATTTGCTGTCTTGTTGTCCTCTTTTGCTCCTGTTTGCTGCAGGCCCTTGCTGGTTCCTTTGCTCCTGTTTGCTGCAGGCTCTTGCTGCCCTACTTTGCTCCTGTTTACTGCAAACTCTTGCTGCCCTACTTTGCACTTGTTTGCTACAAGCTCTTGCTGCTCTCCTTTGCTCCTGTGTGCTGCAGGCCATTGCTGCCCTCTTTTGCTCCTGTTTGTTTTAGACTCTTGTTGCTTTCCATTGCTCCTATTTGCTACAGACCTTGTTGTTCTCCTATGCTCTTGTTTCCTGCAGGCTCTTGCTGCTCTGCTTTGCTGCTGTTTGCTGCAGGCCCTTGCTCTTCTCCTTTGCTCCTGTTTGCTGCATGCGCTTGCTGCTCTCCTTTGCTTCTGTTTACTGCAGGCCTTTGTTACCTTTCTTTGCTCTAGTATACTATAGGGTCCTGTTGTCACTCATGGTCTACTTCTTCCAGAGGTGCTGAGAGCAGGACCTGATTTTTAATCCTCTTTTGTTAATGTTTCAGACAGCAGTTGGAAGATGTAGCTGCTGCAGCAGAAGACTACCAGAAATTTCCAAAGAGTCATCCTGCAGGAGGGGAAGAGGGCCTCCCTGAGCCATGCCATTCTGGAGAATCTGGAACGAAAAGTGACCAGAAGGATCCAGCCCTGGCTGGGTTCAGTTTAGAAAGGGCTGAAGGAGGAGATTTTTTCCAAATTATAGGTAAAGTTGATCATAAAAAAAACGCATGGAGGTCCTGCTTGGATATGAACAAACAGAAGCCCCTTATACTATCAGGGTATTGATTTATAAGCAGGTTCTGCTAATGTTTAAACTTGATTCCTTGTCTGACCTAAGCAACATTACATCTTTGCTGCACTTCAGAGAGCAATTAAAGATTTTCTATTTACACAGGCATTTGATTAATAATGCTTTTTGGTTTTGATCTATCAGTGGCTGTTAGTTTTATGTTTCAATGGTTTTTATTGATGACAAATCGAAAAGTACAAATCCACCGTAACATAGCGGCTTCAGTGCAATTTAACAGAACTCAATGGAGCAACACTTCAAAAATACTGCATTACGTACAGCCATCAAATATTTATAACTTTTATCCCCTTCCCCCCCTCCTTAACTGTGTTCTATGTTTAACTTTCTATATTTCAACGATTGTTATTGATGACTTGACTAAGCCAAGAAACAAAAAGCCATCTGGTGATACAGAGTATATACCTAATAACAGCAAATTACAAAACCACTAACACCAAAACCACATATACACAGTATATTCTGCTGGTATATCACCCTGACAACATAAGTTGCTTGTATTATATTTGAACTCATATACCCCCCTCCCTTCCCCTACCCCCTCCTCCCTCCCTATATACCCATACAATGTTTTCCCCACCGTGCACCAGTCTTAAGTATAATATTAATCATAATTTATTAAGGATTAGACTTCTTCCCCGTTGTGTTATCTTGGCCAAGTAGGGGTTCCAGATCCCAAGGAATCGGAGCTTACGTTTATAAGAACCTCTAGCCTCTTGTGCTTCCCAAGTAATTACCTGATGTACTTGGTTTCGCCAATGCCAGTATTCTGGCTTGTCCTGTGAGGCCCATTTTTGCAAGATGCACTTTCTTGCTATCAAGCAAAGCTTGCGACACAGCAAGGCTTCTCCCGCTCTAAGCCCTCTAAATGTGTCTGGACAATCAAGCACCACCTGGGCAGGCGTTCCCTGTACACATTTTGGCAGCATGAGAGAAAGAAATGCCACCACCCTCTTCCAAAAGCATCTTATAAGCGGACATCCCCAAAACCCGTGATATAAAGAGTTATCAGCTAAGTTGCACTTCAAGCAAGTGGGTGTCTTTATTCCACCTGCTCGGAATAGCTGAACTTGTGAGAAGTATGCTCTGTGTATAACTCTGTATGCGCACTCTCTATATCCTGCACCAGTAATTAATTGTGTAATATTCTTAAGATGCGCTGCAATATCCCAAGATGCTAGATCTTGGCCTACATCTACCTCCCAACGTCTCTTAAGCTGAACCAGCTCCTTTTCAGGCACTAATGCCCAAAGTTTCTTTTGTAGATTGGAAATGGAGGGGGCCTCATTAGAGACTTCGGCAAATAGGTTTAAAATTCTCTCTCCCAAGCGAAACTGAAGTGCCGCCTTATTGAGAGAGTGAACATAGTGTTTCAACTGACAGTGTGCAAAGGTGTCACCCCACCGAATGGACTCTTGAGGGATCAGATGGTCTAAAAGTCTAAGCTCTCCTGTGTGGCTTACCACTGTCCCCAAGTTCTTGAAGCCTTGTGCTTCCCACCGCACAAATACTGGATTTTCCTGTCCGGGTCCAAACATAGGATTTCCTCTAATCGTTAAGAGTTCCGACACCTGTGGATCCCCTCCCAGATGTTTCCCCAAGAATCTCCATGCATCCCGTACAGGTCCCAGAAGAACAGATTTACCTCCCATTTGTGCCAATGATGCACCATCCCCATGCAATAACGAGACCAGATGGAGATTAAACACAGTGGCTGTTAGTTTTAATATTGTATTGTTTATTCTGTGATTTTGTTTTATTCTGTTTTATTGTGTGTGTTTTTTGTAACCCGCCTAGAACAGTGGGATAGAGTGGGTAATAAATAAATGATAATACAACTGTCAGAGAGAGGAAGTGTTTTGGTGATGTTACTTAGGTGGGTGTGAAGGCAAGGGCAAAGGACGTAGGAGGTATCCTGGATTGTTAATGGGAGTAGGGTGAGAAGATAGGAATTGTGCAAATTGCCACTGACGGGGGAGGGGAGCAGCCAAGTGCTGAGACTCATAGAAAATGGGTTTTGGGGGTGAAGGGAGACAAGTGGTATCCTGAGGTGGTTACTCAGAAAGAGGAATGAGATTTTCTATACCACCTTTTTGTGGATATAATCAAAGCGGTTTACATATTATATACAGGTACTTATTTAATACCTGGGGCAATGGAGGGCTAAGTGACTTACCCAGAGTCACAAGGAGCTGTAGTGGGAATAGAACCTGGATTCCCTGGTTCTTAGGTCACTATCAGGTGAATTTTCGAAAGAGAAGGGCGCCCATCTTCCGACACAAATCGGGAGATGGGCGTCCTTCTTGCAAGGTCACCCAAATCGGTATAATCGAAAGCCGATTTTGACCACCGGAGGGAATCGGGGGTCACCTCCCCTTACTCCCCCAGTGGTCACTAACCCCCTCCCACCCTCAAAAAAATCTTTAAAAATACTTTTTGCCAGCTTCTATGCCAGCCTCAAATGCCATACTCAGGCCCATCGCAGCAGTATTGCAGTACCTGGAGCAGTTGTGGTAAATGTGAGCCCTCCAAAACCCACCAGAAACCCACTGTACCCACATGTAGGTGCCCCCCTTCATCCCTAAGGACTATGGTAGTGGTGTACAGTTGTGGGGAGTGGGTTTTAGGGGGGTTGGGGGGTTCAGCACAGAAGGTAAGGGAGCTATGCACCTGGGACCTTTTTCTGAAGTCCACTGCAGTGCCCCCTAGGGTGCTCCTAGGGTGCCTGGTTGGTGTCCTGGCATGTCAGGGGGACCAGTGCACTATGAATGCTGGCTCCTCCCATGACTAAATGGCTTGGATTTGGTTGTTTTTGAGATGGGCTTCCTTGGTTTCCATTATCACCGAAAACCGGGGACAACCATCTCTAAGGTCGACCTAAATTTCATGATTTGGGTGTCCCCAACCGTATTATCGAAATGAAAGATGGCCGCCCATCTTGTTTCGATAATACGGGTTGCCCCGCCCCTTTACAGGGCCGTCCTGCGAGGACGCCCTCATAAAAACTTGGGCATCCCATTCAATTATGCCCCTCCACATTAACTATTAGGCTACTCTTAACTAGTTGGGGAAGGGGGTGGACAGATAATCACTGACTCTATTAGCTAGATGCACAGCAGAGTGTCCTAGGATTGTTGGAGATTTTAAATGGAGTGAAAGAGAAGACAGAAAGGGTACCAAGATTTTCAGTAGCTTGAAGAAACATTCATAAAGGTTGTTTTGCTGAAATTAAGTTTTCATATTGTTTTGTTCATAACATGTCTTTCCCCCATAGATGACTGCCCACCTCCTCTCGCCCCCTTTCCCCATCGCATCATCACTCTGAAACCAGGAGACGTGCACAGCCTTTTCAGCATCAACAAACGTGAAACACTAGGAGGGTAAGAGCAAGATATATCCACTATCACTGTTCTATGTCTTTCCAAATCCTTACAACACTCTGCAACTGTTCTCCTTCCCCATCCTTATAGCACAGTATGACTGAGTACCCCCCCCCCCCCAATCCTTAAAGCATTATACAACCAGGCCCCTCACCAATCCTTACAACAAATGTATGACTTTGCCCTCCCCAATCCTTATGTGTACCCTTCCAGTCCTTATAGTACTGTATCACTATGCCTCTCCAAAGTCCTTACAGCACTGTATGACTGAGCCCCTCCCCCATTCTTACAGCATTATACAACTGAGCCCTTCACCAGTCCTTACAACAAATGTATGTTTTTGCCCTCTCCAATCTTTATGTTCCCTCCCCAGTCCCTACAGCACTGTATGACTGTGTCCGTCCCCAGTCCTTACAGCACTGTATGACTGTGGCCATCCTCAGTCTTTATGGCATTGTATGACTTTGTCCCTCCCTCTGTTCTTACAACACTATATGAGTGTGGCACATCCTGTGTCTTTATGGTAGTGTGTGGCTACACTCTCCTTAGACCTTTTAGCAGTGTATTACTGTGCCATTCACAGTCCTTACAGTAATGAATGACTGCACCCTCCTTAGTCCTTTCAACTCCTCCCCAGATGTTATGGCACTGTATGACTGTACCCAGTCTTTACAGTACTGTATGATTGTACCCCCCCCTTCAGTTCTTACAGCAGTGTATGACCCTTCACCAATTATTACCGTACTGTACGACACTGCCCTTCCCAGTCACAGAGCATATGACTATAATCTCTTCAGTCCTTATAGCACTATGTGACTGTTCTCCTCCTTGGTCCTAACTGCACTGTATGACAATGTCCCTTGCAGTAAACACTGCTGCATTGTACATAAGCAAATTACTGGTCAGAGGTTTTTGGGGATGTTATTTAGGTCTTCCTTTTGTTAACTATTGTGGTGTTAGATCTGGTGCTCCATCAATTGATTTTTACAGATTTCCAGGTCTTGGTGGAGAGAAGCTAAACGTTTGAGCCAAAGGTCTGGCATTCCATCAAGACTGGAGTTTTTTAAACCTGGTTTTCATGTCATTCCATAGCTTAGATATTTGCCTTTTTCAAGTTCTCCTATATGTTCGGTTTGCTTCTCTGTTGTGCCCTGTAGGATTCTTGTATAAATTAATTCAGAATTTTTCTGTTTCAACTTTTCCCAGTTTCCCTGAATGTTTTATGTTGTCACTTTTCTATTTTCTTCCTGTCTGCACAGTTTTTGTGCTTCTGTTGCTATTTTCAATTTATTATCAGAGCATATGAATTTAAGGTCTTCTGTAAGTACATAAGTATTGCCATACTGGGACAGACCAAAGGTCCATCAAGCCCAGCATCCTGTTTCCAACAGTGGCCAATCCAGGTCACAAATACCTGGCAAGATCCCAAAAAGTACAAAACATTTTATGCTGCTTATCCCAGAAATAAGCAGCAGAGTTCCCCAAGTCCATTTTAACAATGGTCTATGGACTTTTCCTTTAGGAACCATCCAAACCTTGTTTAAACTCTGCTAAGCTAACCACCTTTACCACGTTCTCTGGCAATGAATTGCAGAGTAATTACACGTTGAGTAAAGAAAAACTTTCTCTGATTCATTTTAAATTTACTACTTTGTAGCTTCATCGAATGCCCCCTAGTCCTAGTATTTTTGGAAAGAGTAAACAGACACTTCATATCTACCCTTTTCACTCCACTCATTATTTTATAGATCTCTATCATATCTCCCCTCAGCCGTCTTTTCTGCAAGCTGAAGAGCCCTAGCCCCTTTAGCCTTTTCTCATAGGGAAGTCATCCCATCCCTAGGGTTACCATATAGCACCAGAAAAAGGAGCAATGGACGTAAAACCCAGACTGTCTCAATCTGTCCTCCTTTTTCTGGAGTCATATGGTAACCCTACCCATCCCCGTTATCATTTTTGTCGCCCTTCTCTGCACTTTTTCTAATTCCACTATATCTTTTTTGAGATGCGGTGACTAGAATTGAACACAATATTCGAGGTGCGGTCGCACCAGGGAGTGTGATTCAGCTTGATGTTTTGGATCATTCTCTTTGGCGAATTTCAATCCTTTCTGGTATATGTCAGTCAAAGACAGCTCTGCAAGCAGTGAGTTTATCTTTCCTTCTATATGTTTTTCCAAGGAGTAGTTGTCATTCTCCCTTTCTTTTGGCCTTTTTCCTTGTTGATACAACTCTCTCAGTAACAGTTTTTATGACCTTCTTGATCTTAGTTGTCATACTTTTTATTTAGTGAGTTTTTCATTCTGCTGGACTCCAGCATACATGTCTTTTTGTCCCCTGTGTTTTCTGTCTCTCCTTACCTTGTGTGTGCACTCATTTGTTCTCCGGTTGTATTATGGGAATGATTGTAGACAGCATTCATAAAGGATATCCAAAACACAATAAGAGGACAAACTCACTCACAAAAACTCTGAAAGGAAAAGTAGACTATAAAAATAACAAAAAAAAAATCCCACAGAGATTTCCCACACGTGCAGTACCTCATACAAAATGTCCTAAATTGTTCTAAATGAAGAAGCAAATTGATAAATAAGTGTGCTCAAATATAATCATTGCACACTCAATAATTGTAACTTGTAACCAGTGGTGTGCTGGTAAATGCTTAACAATGGGCTCTCTCTCTCCAAAAAAAGGCGGAATATATGTATGTAACTTTATTATACATTTTATTGCTACAAAAGGTACAGTGTAGCAGCCAACTTATAAATAATATTAAAGGAGATCACGTGATGCAGTGAGCAGAGAAGCAGGCTTGAGTTGTTGGTCCGGGATCCCCGGCCCTCGACACGCTACACAAGAGTAATTTAACAACACTTTGCTCAACTGGTGCTCAATACAGAAATACTAACTTAATGGACAAATTTGTAGTGAAATCCCCCTCGGCGATGGCACAGAAATCAACGAGGAGAGAAAAGACTAAGTTGGGGAGCGGCGACACCAAGATGGCGGAGGCTCAGCTGGCCACGACGACAAACTTTTCTGATTCACAACTAGCACAGCTCACAACGGCTGTGACTAAGAGGCAGATGCACTAAAGCTAAATGAGCCTTTAATGACCCTCCAACGAGGAAAATTTGATCCGTTGCATGCATCAAAGGGCTTTTACCGAGGAAGCCAGCAGCTAACGAAAACGGAATGGAGATGAGCAATTAGTGTGAAAACCCCATTGAAACGACATGCACTAACCTTTTCCGATTGCCTTTACGCAGGAAAAAGGCAGGAAATCTAACGAGAGGTCTGGACCTCTCGTTAGGACAGCTCTGTGCCAGGAAAAATCATTAAGTGAAAAAATAAACAAACTTTGAGCCAATCCCAGTGCATTAGCAGAGCTAAAAGCGCTGTGATTGGTCCAAAGGATGTCAGAAAACACATCAAATAAAAAAAATAAAAAAAGGATCGGGAGGGGGCAAGGGCGCTCATCAGGAGCGTCCTGTATGGACGGCCTTGCCCCCCCCCCCCCCCCCGCTGCTCCCCACTTTCCGCCGCTCCCCCCCCCCGAAAAAGCAAAATTCTAGCAGCCCGGCCCCCCTCCCTTCCTCACTACTCTGTCTCCCCTCAGCTACGCCTCCCGACATCCTCCGCCCTGTGCCCCGTCCCCTCTTGGGGTCGTCACCGCCATTCCCCTCCTCCATCGGGCCCCCCTCCCTCTTACCGGGCCCGTGCAGCGCCTCTCTCCTCTGTCTGAAGGCGCTGCACGGGCAAGAAGAAAGCTGATGCCTGCCTTCGCCCAGCTTCTGTCGCGCGTCTCTCTCCTCCTGCGCCCGCCCCTGTCTGACGTCAGTAACCTACGTAGGTTACCGACGTCAGACAGGGGCGGGCCCAGGAGGAGAGAGACGCGCGACAGAAGCTGGGCGAAGGCAGGCATCAGCTTTCTTCTTGCCCGTGCAGCGCCTTCAGACAGAGGAGAGAGGCGCTGCACGGGCCCGGTAAGAGGGAGGGGGGCCCGATGGAGGAGGGGAATGGCGGTGACGACCCCAAGAGGGGACGGGGCACAGGGCGGAGGATGTCGGGAGGCGGAGCTGAGGGGAGACAGAGTAGTGAGGAAGGGAGGGGGGCCGGGGCTGCTAAAGGTAAGTTTGGTTTTCTTCTTGCTTAATTTAGAATGCAGGGGGAAGTGGGGCGGGGGGAACGGTGACCACGGGTGGGGGGGGGGGGCAAGGATGGCCATACAGGACGCTTCTGACCAGCGCCTTTGCCCCCTCCCGACCCTTTTTTTTATTTTTGTTTTGATTTGGGAGCCATGTGCTTGTGATTTGACTGTGTTTTGACTGTTTGTGGCATGCGCAGAGCAGCTAACATAACGCTTGGCTGCTCTGCGCATGATTTGGGGGCCGATTAACGATGTGTATTGTGATTCTTTGATACATTGTACGTTTCAATACCGATCTCAGCATGTGTGACTTTTTCTTTGGTGCATTTTTCGTTATTTTAAAATCGTTAGGGACTTTAACGATTTAGATTTTTTTACGTTTGGTTGCTGCATCTGCCTCTAAAGCATTAGAGCCATGCTGGGACACGCTCACCTTGCAATTGGAGAATTTTCAGACGGGTTTAGAAGGTCTGGGAATTCGAACTGGAGATCTAGAGTGTCGGCGCTAAAGGATGACTCGCGGGGAAAAGCCCCAGACATTGCGCGCCTCAATACTCAAATAGCAGATCTGGTGTCAAAGCTAGAAGACTTGGAGAACCGATCACGACATAATAACATAAGAATTGTGGGATTATCAGAGCGAATACCAGATCAAAATTTGACAGTATAGCTAGAGAACTGGCTGGTGAAAGAACTGGCGCTGTCAGACTCGGTGGGCCCGATGGTGTTGGAGAGAGCATAGCGCGTGGGACAGAAAATTGAAAATCGGAGCCGCCCCAGAGTCGTGATAGCAAAAATCCTCAACTACAGGCATAAAATTGAAATACTACAAGGTTTTTGTTTGAAAAGGGAAAATTTACAATGTGAAGGACAGAGAGTACTAATTTTTCAAGATTTTTTGCAGGCAGTGCAGGAGAAGCGCCGTCAACTCCACCCACTTTGTTCAGCGCTCGTACAAGAAAAGGTTAAATTCATGCTTTCATATCCAGTGCAACTGAAAATCCGGATACAAGAAAACTGGCACAGTTTCAAATCAGAGACTGAGGCGAGGGCCTTCCTTGTGGAAAATGGACATTTGAACACTATTAATGGTAGCTAGAAGTCCTACAGGTTCAGACTATGAGCTGAGGAATGTGCGTACCAGAGTGCTATGAAGGTTGTGTAAGTAAAACTGTATGTTGGCTGTTTGAGACCGAGATCCCCAGCATCAAAGTAGATCTCTCATTTTCATGAGTTTTGATGCTTGTGGAAACGGAAGGGGGGAGGAGGGAAGGGAAAGGGGGGTTGAATACGGAGTTAAGACAAGGGCTGAGCACCATAGATATACATAGGGATAGGCAAGGAAGGGATTGTTTTCAGGTTTGCAAAAACAAGTGGTTGGTTTCCAAGAGGAGAAGAGTAGTAGAATTATTCCTACTTCATCTGGCATGCCAGTCCGAATAGCAACCTGGAATGTAGGAGGCATAACGTCTTCAGTTAAACGTTCTAAAATACTTACTGCCCTACATAGGCATAAGATAGATATTGCCTGCTTGCAAGAAACTTGGCTTACAGACCTAGAACACCAAAAACTGCAAAGATCTTGGGTAGGGGGAGGTCTTCGTGAGCTCTTCTCAAGGAAGGAAAGGGGGAGTCGCAGTGTTATTCAGGAAAGGTATGCCATATAAAGCGTCCCTTGTAGTCAAAGGAGCACATGGCAACTATTTATTACTTCGGATATGGCTGCAAGGTTTAGAATTTTATTTATTAGTGGTATATGGCCCTAATAAGCAAGACCCCCAATTTTTTCAGACACTCATTCAGATCTGCTTACAGACAGGAGGGGGGGGCACTGATGCTGCTGGGGGATTTCAACCTGGTCATGGACCCAGGGCTCAACCGCACCAGCCCAACCTCTCAACATTATAAGGGATACAGAGCTGACACACTTCCCCTGATGCTACAAACCCTTAGTCTAGTGGATGCGTGGCGGGTGCTACACCCTAAACACATAGGTCCAGGGCTCATGGGACCCAAGCTAGGCTAGATTGTATATTGGTAGATCGGGCAATATTCGCTAAGGTACAATCCACAGAAATTGGCCCAGAGGAGATGTCTGATCATGCCCCAGTATGGATAGATGTGGAACCTGTGGTGGATAATGATAGGGGTCGAACTGGAGGTTTCCATCCTATTTATATGGAGATCCAGTTTTTCAAAAATATATACACGAGAAATGGACTAATTATGCGCTTAATAATACAGGGCAGGAAGACCAGCCGTCGCTGTACTGGTCAGCCTCCAAGGCTGTGCTAAGGGGGGGACATCATTGGCAGCTAGTATTCTGCTCTTGGAGACCCAACTAAAAAAAAGCATATTGAGTGCCTCTCTCGCACAACGCTTGAGAACCTGAAGTCCACACAAATATCACTTAATACACTGCTTCATGAAAAAGAGTCCCACTCCCTATTTTACCATAAATATAAGCTGCATAGATATGGGAATCGCCAGGGGCGTTTGTTAGCACGCGCCATTAAGAACGGGGGAGGATCGCGTATAATAGAAGCCTTAAAAGACGAAGCAGGCATAGTAGCAAATAAACCAGAGAGAATAGCACAAATACTAACCAAATATTTCACTTCCCTGTACAAGGAGGAGAAGACTCCACATAAACAAGATTTGTCAGCTTATTTGGCACGGGCCAGGCTCCCCAGGTGAAGACGCAAGATTTAGACACTCTAAATGCCCCGCTGAAATTGACAGAATTGCAAGCCGCAATAAACACTAAAATTACATTCTGCTCCAGGGCCAGATGGGTTATCTGGGGAGTACTATAAATTATTGCCGCCCGCGGCCTGGGGAGCATTGCTGTCATACTATGAAGATATAATTGAACAAGGCTCCTTTCCCCCCTTTGCTAATACTGCGCTAATAACATTAATACCAAAGCTGGGGAGACCCATAGAGCAGGCGGAATCCTACAGACCCATCTCGCTCCTCAATGTACATACAAAGTTGATAGCAAAAATACTAGCCGAACGTTTAACTCCAGTTCTCCCCAGGTTGATAAGACGAGAGCAGGTTGGGTTCGTCAGAAACAGACATATGGTTACAAATGTCAGACATTTATTATTAGCCATGACTAAAAGCCTACAAGGAAAAACACCCTCCCTGTTACTGAGCCTGGATGCTGAAAAAATGTTTGATAGGGTCAACTGAGAGTACTTATTCCATACCTTGGTGCATGTGAGGTTCCGGGGATGGTATCTGAACGCGCTATAAACTTTGTACAACTAACCAAAAGCTGCACTCTTGGTCAATGGTATTAAAGACAAGGAGTTTCCAATTAGGCGGGGAACCCAACAAGGATGCCCATTATCACCTATGCTGTTTGTGCTTTCCCTGGAGCCCCTCCTGTGCCACATGTGCATATCAGAGGGGGTGAAGGGAGTGAGATTAGCTGGACAACACATTAAAGTTTTGGCCTATGCAGATGACCTGCTAGTGATAATGTCAGACCCTCCCCGTTCACTGGATTCCATATTAGTAGAGCTGGAGGAATACAGATATATTTCAGGATTTAAGTTGAATTTTAACAAATCGCAGGCCCTGTCAGTGGTGGTAGATGAGCGAATGCAGGGACAAAAGGAATTCCCCTTTGAGTGGGCGGTGGGCACTTTAAAATACCTGGGGGTACTCATACCATCAGATCTCACACAATTGTATGCATTTAACATACAACGCTTGTTAAGAGAAACCCAGCAGAGATTTCAAGTGTGGGAGTTACTACCACTAACTTTGTTGGGGAGAATAGCCCTATATAACATGTTTGTTGGTCCAAGATGGTTATATGTATTCCAACTGCTACCATTATTTTTGAAGATAAAAGAAAGTTGAATAAAATGTTAAGAAAATTTCTCTGGAGAGGGAAAAGAGCACGCCTCCCGCTACTCGTGATGCAAATACCATTGGAATATGGTGGACTAGGATTAATAAGCATGAGAAACATAACAGTGGCAAGTGGTACGAGACATGTTAACGATTGGTTTCGCTCCACTTTGGATTACTCTAACACCCCAATGGAACTTCAGTTATAACCTAATGTACATTTTAGCAACCTCCTGCATGTCTCCGGGGGTGCTATACCAAAATTATTAAAACCATCATATATCATGACCACTACTAAAACGATATGGAATGGGTATGTCAGTTACACTGTTTTTCACCAAAGGTCACACCGTACCTGTCAATATGTAACAACCCAACGGATGTTTATATCCGGCTTTCCTCAGATGGCAAACAAAAGGGATGAAGTACTTATTACATGCAGTGACACCAGAAGGCAAACTTAAACCTTTTAAGGATTTACAGTTGGAATTCTCAATCCCCCCCAGAGACGTATTTCATTACGCTCAGCTGAGACATTATGTTAATACTCTTCCATGGAATGACCTGGCAGAGGATGTTCAGGTCGAGCTCTCAACAGCTTATTCCCTAGAGGCACAGCAGAAAGTGTCACTTTCCTTTCATCACCAACATATTGAGGATACGGTTCCGGAATTAAATTATTTGCGGTTGTTACACGCATGGAAAGAAGACATCCCATTAACGCTGACAATGGAACAGCTGAGAGCACATGTATTGGCCATTCGCAAATGCACTACATTCACAGCACATTGGGAAATGTAATATAAATTTGTTCTTCGGGCATTCATAGCCCCTCGAGGTGCGTTTCGCATGGGAGTGTCGCCGTGGGGAACATGCCCTAAGTGTGGAGCAGAGGGAGCCACTTTGGGACACATGTTCTGGACCTGCACAGGGATTGTAAAGTATTGGAAGGATATAATGTCACAAGTGTCTAGAATGTGGAAAATGAGGTGGCATTACGATTCAGCACTCCTGTTTGGGTGTCCCTCCTTAAACTTACCATCTCCAAATGGCTTGCAAAGTTTTGTACGGAAAGCCACTATAGTGGCAAAACAAGTTATATTGGCGGAATGGACATCTAATAGTTACCCCATGGCACAACAGTGGAGAACGCGGATGATTATACTCTCAAGATTGGAGCAGGTGGGAGTGCATGATTTTGCTTCAGCAGGAGGGGAGACGTTACAGCAATGTTGGAGCCCGTTCTGGAACACATTGACCCCAGAGGCAAGGAGTCGGCTGTTGAACAAATAGACCTTAGCATAAAGACCAGGCAAACAAACCTGGGAATGTTGTTATGGTGTTCAGTTAAAAGGGACTTGGGGGTGAGAAAGGGGGGGGGGGGGGTTAGGGAAGTTAAAAAGAAAGACAGATTTAAAATGTAAATGCAATAATTTGAAGATATGTCACTTGTGTTTGACTACCAATAAAAAAGATTGAAACATAAATAATATTAAAATATACAATATTCTTTATTGTAAATTCAACCATGCAACCTCTCAAAAATCACCCCTATGTGAGCAAATCTGTTTGAAATATAGTTCAGTATTCTGAAATAAAATTGTATTAGAGCTTAAAAGGCACAGCCCTCATTTATCCTGAACTCTGGAAGTGAATTATTTTAGTAATGCTCTCAGAGGGTACAGTAAGGCACAACTGCAGGCCCAGCAGAAGCTTAACCCTTCCCAGTCGCTGGAAATAAGAGTTTATGACATGGCTACAATGCTGTATATGCCCAGTAGTGCATTAGAAATAGTAAGTTGTTGTAGTAATAGTAATAATTGTTGCCAGGATTCTCTAGAACAGTGGTTCTCAACCTTATTTCAGTCAGGACACACCTGATGGATAATGCTTGCATATGTGACACATTGCATAAATGACCCTCATGGACCTTTATGACAGTTCTTATGAATTAAATGTAAACATGCTCTGCATCCACAAATATCCTATCTCCTCCCAACAACAGGTACAGATCATAACTAGTACATTTTATCCATGGATGTTACCATAGGGAAAAAAAATTCTGATTTTTATATCATCTGAGTAATAGCAACCTAAATCTCTTTGCTACCAGGCACACTGTGAAATAATACAAAACCTGGAAAAATAACTCGGCATAGATGTAGCAAACTACATTAGCACTAATTCCTCTGATTCTAATAACATGAACCCTACTTAAGAATAGACAGTGCTACAGGCAGTGGCGTAGCCAGACTGCCAATTTTGGGTGGGCCTGAACCCAAAGTGGGTGGGCACAAAATTTTCTCTCTACACCCCTCCCCCAGCAAAATTTAGTCACACTTTTCAGTGAGCTTTCAGAGGCCAAAACCTCCTGCCTCAGGTCAGTATAATGCTGTTACGGTATCCTCTCCTGACCTAAGGAAGGAAGTATTGGTCTCTGAAACTTTATTAACACAGGTACCATATTACTTTATCCTAAATTAAAAATAAAATTATTTTCTTTACTTTTGTTGTATTGCCATTTACTTTTTCTCATTGTGTTGCTCCCAGTCTCTAGATTCCGCTTTCCTTCGTCTTTCTCTTGCCAGGGTTTCCTGTCCATTCATCACCTATGGCTTTTCATCTTTTCCTCACCCTTGTTCGCCACATGCCCCTTCCTCTTATTCTCCAGTCTTTCCCTACTCTGTCCTCTCCCTCTTTCCATCCAGCAGCTCCCCTCTTTCTCTCCCCTCTTTCTTTTGCATCCAGTGTCTCCTTTTTCTCCCTACCCTTCCATCCAGTGTCTTCCCTCTTTCTCTCCTTATCCTTCCACTCATCTACCCTCTCTCCTGATCCTTCCATCTAGTGTCTCTATCTCCCCTCTCCTTCTATCAAGTGCCTATCTCTCTACCCTTTTCTGTTCAGTCTCCTCCCTCTCTCCACATCCTTCTAGTTTCTCCCCTTTCTCTCTGCATCCTTTCATCCATCTCCCCTCTTTCTCTCCCTATCCTCCCATGTCCAGCAGCTCTCATCCCTCTAGTCCCTTCTTCCTCTTCCTTCCTTGTCCAGCAGCTCTCCAGCCCCTTCCTCCTCTCCCTCCCATGTCCAGCAGCCCTCTCCCTTCCATCCAATCCCCTCCTCCTCTCCATCCCATGTCTAGCAGCTCTCTCCCTTCCCTCTAGTCCCTTCTTACTCCCTTGTCCAGCAGCTCTCCAGTCCCTTCCTCCTCTCCCTCCCATGTCCAGTAGCTCTCTCCCTTCCCGCCAGTCCCTCCCATGTCCCAGCAGCTCTCCCTTCCCGGCAGTCCCTTCTTCCTCTTCCTCCCATGTCCCAGACGCTCTCTCCCTTCCCTCCAGTCCATTCATCCTCTCCCTCCCATGTCCCAGCAGCTTCTCCCTTCCTTCCAGTCCCTTCTTCCTCTCCCTCCCATGTCCCAGCAGCTTCTCCCTTCCCTCCAGTCCCTTCTTCCTCTCCCTCCCATGTCCCAGCAGCTTCTCCCTTCCCTCCAGTCCCTTCTTCCTCTCCCTCCCATGTCCCAGCAGCTTCTCCCTTCCCTCCAGTCCCTTCTTCCTCTCCCTCCCATGTCCCAGCAGCTTCTCCCTTCCCTCCAGTCCCTTCTTCCTCTCCCTCCCATGTCCCAGCAGCTCTCTCTTAAGTCCGTTCCTCCTCTCCCGCCTTCCTCTCCCTCCCATGTCCCAGCAGCTCTCTCTTAAGTCCGTTCCTCCTCTCCCTCCTATGTCCCAGTAGCTCAGCCACTTCCCCCCCAGGCCAGCGAATCCACATCCTTCCCATGCTGTCACTGCCCTTTTGTCCCGCGGAGGCAGCGTTCAGCGTTTACTTCCTGTACTGTGTTCTCCCCAGGCTCCGCTGCATCATCCCAGTGGAATACTTTTCGGCCGTCGTGCTGCGCTGCCATACACATAGGCAGCTTCGCTCCTCCCCCGCCGCATCCATTCTGGCCCTCTCTGATGCACTTCCTGTTAGGGCTGGATGATCGCGGTGGGGGAGGAGCGAAGCTGCCTGTGTGTATGGCAGCGCAGCGCGACGGCCGAAAAGGATTCCACTGGGATGATGCAGCGGAGCCTGGGGAGAACACAGTACAGGAAGTAAACGCTGAACGCTGCCACCGCCGGACAAAAGGGCAGCGACAGAGTACGAAGAATGGGCGGGCCTGGAGGGAAAATGGGTGGGCCTGGGCCCGTCCAGGCCCACCCGTGGCTACGCCCCTGGCTACAGGGTTCTAAAACACCAATACAACTACTACCAAAACAGAACAAGTGGGACTGCTAAAAAGTTCTACACAGAGGCTACAGATAAACAGAATACCACACTTCGGTCACACACTAAACAAAGACAAACCCTCACCAAGTATAGAACAAGGATCACAAATTAGAAATATAAATATGAAGACAAAAATTGAACTAGGAACCCCAAGAAGTCAAACTAGGCAGGTACAACAACATGGGAGAAATTAAAACAGAAATGCATGACGTGATGCGGTGAACAGGTCGTGTTTTGCTAGCCTGAACTGCTTGGAGGCCCCTCTTGTCTCACCCCATATTAATGGAATAAAAGCGCCAACAGTTTCACCTGTAAATATCTAAACTTGAGGACATTATTTGGAAAAATATCTGGCGAAACTGGGTGAAACTGCCGAGGAATGGTACCGACAGAGGGAACTTCGGAGGAGAAAAGATGGTGGATTCTCCCTCCAGTTTTCCTTGGCCGTCGGATGAAGCACTCATGGCAGAAATAATAGAGATGGTGGTACGTGCTATAGATTCATGATTTGTTGCACTCTCGGAACAGGTATCAAGCATGCAAAGTGTGATCCAGAAGGTCGCAATGCGAACAGAAGAAATGGAGGTATGGGTTTCGGACCTAGAATACTGTATGCAGCATATAGAACAGAAGCTGGAATCTTTTTAGTAGAACAGCAATCTGCGAAGTTAGAAGATCTTGAGAATCACACATGGAGAGAACATTTACTTTTTAATGGATTTCTGGAAATGATAGCTGATTGAGCGGTAATGGATACTCTTTCACGGTGGCTAACGGACACTTTTCCCCAAGTAGTGGCAGAACATCAAGTCCGGTTGGAGAGAGCGCATCGTGTAGGGCACAAACTTGAAGGTGACCATACACCTCGCCCGATCATTGTACAATTTTATTCATACCCTCAGAAATCAGACATCCTAAGCAGGGCCGATCTTACCAGTTGCGTGGCCCTGTGCAGACCAGTTCGGTGGGGCCCACTGCCCTCACTTAGCCCTGCCCTTTGTTGACAAGATGTGGAGGAGTGGCCTAGTGGTTAGGGTGGTGGACTTTGGTCCTAGGGAACTGAGGAACTGAGTTTGATTCCCACTTCAGGCACAGGCAGCTCCTTGTGACTCTCAAGTTACTTAACCCTCCATTGCCCCATGTAAGCCGCATTGAGCCTGCCATGAGTGGGAAAGCGCGGGGTACAAACGTAACAACAACAAAAAAATAAGGACAAATCAAGCAAAACTTGTACAGAAAACTAATTCAAATAAGCACAATAGTATCATAGGAAACCTTTGGGTTTAAAAAGCAAAACCATGTGCATGTAAGGACTTGATAAATTAAAACAAATGCTCTTAATATGTAATAATTGGTAGCAATAATGAAACAGTGATTTAATATTCACATAGCAAGCAGCCTGAACCAACAGATTTATTTTCCACTGAACATAATTAACGTTGTATGAACTTGGTGGCTAATAGTGTGCTGAACTGGACAATGTTGGCATATTTAGACTGACTCAATGGCGTAGCCAAGTTGGGCCCAGGTGAGCCCAGGCCCACTCACTTTGGGCTCAGGCTTATGCAGTAGCAGCACACCTATGATGTGGCTGGTAAGGATCCCCAAGCCCCACCAGCCAAAAATTCCCAAGAACTGTCCCTCCTGCATACCTTGTAAATAGCAGATCTTTGCCTGCAGCAAGCAGGGACTGATACATTGCATCAGAGGGAAGGTTGTGAGGCCAACATGAGCAGTGTGTATTATCTGCTGCTCGCTGCCAGTGAAAATCTGCTATTTAAAAGGTATGTGGGGGAGGGGGGATGTTTGAGAGACCATATGGCATGCAGGCGAGAGAGGGAGAGACCAAATCACTTGTGGGACAGGGCGGAGTTCTGCCCACCCATCTTGGGCCCAGGCCCACCCAAAATTGGAGGTATGGCTACGCCTCTGGACTGACTCTGGACAGTTCTGTACGAAGAAAACCCTTCCCTCATTCTTCAATACCTTCTCTGTGAAATAGTAATAATAAAAAAGGCATGTGCATTTTTATAATATACCTACCACTGCATACCACAAAGCAAAAGGAGCAAGTTCCTACATGCCATCTTTTTCTTTTGATGTAGGCACAGGAAAAAAAAATATGTTAAATGCTCCCAGGTCTCAACCTAATTAATGATTTTTCTAAACTGTACTTATAAATAGTTTTCAACCATGGCTTGAATCCCTACATCTGTGCTGATGATGTGACTATCTACATCCCCTTCCGATCTTCCTTAGCCAAAATCTCAGCAGAAATTCAGAACAGTCTCGCCATTATGGTCAATTGGGCTAACACATTTAAGTTTAAGCTAAATAAGGAAAAAACACATTGCCTCATTTTCTCCTCCCAGTTCAAACAGTTTATACCAGGCATGGTTGCTGCGCTGGATTTCTCCATCCCTATCGCAGCAAGTTTGAAGCTTCTTGGGGTCATTCTCAACTTGACTCTCAACCTTCAAGTTTTGTCAATTACGAAGCGAATGTTCCTTTCCATGAGGTCCCTTAAGCGTATCAAGCAGTTCCTAACGTTTGACCTCTTCAGGAGACTAATCCACTCCCTCGTGTTGAGCCATTTCGACTACTGCAATGGAATTTACACCAGCTGCAAAGAACACACCCTTAAGAAACTCCAGACAGTGCAGAACACGGCAGCGAGGCTACTATTTGGCAAATCTCGGTTTAAGGCAGCAAAACCCCTTCATGAGAAGCTCCACTGGCCCCTGATTAAAGAACGTATCAAATTCAAAATCTGCGCACTTAACCACAAGATTGTATACGGGGACGCTGCAGCTTATATGTACAGCCTGATTGACCTCCCTCCCAGAAATTCCGAGAAGTCGTCCCGCACCTATCTCAATCTCCACTTTCCAAACTGCAGGAACTTAAGATACAAACTACTCTTTGCCTCCTCTTTTTGCTTTATGTGTCCCCGTTACTGGAATGCTCTACCATCAACGTTAAAAGAGACAGCTGATCACAGTCTGTTCAAGAAGTCCCTAAAGACCTACCTATGTGATGGATCATTCTCCTCTGCTGCTTGATCTCCTGCAATCCCGCATTCCTTTCTCCTGCTGTTTCCCTCCTTTCCCCTCATCTACCTTATTCTCTGTTAGTACTAGAATTAATGTAATTTTTTTCATCAAATGTTGTAAGCCACATAGAGCCTGCCTCAGTGGGATTATGTGGGATATAAGTGTTCACAATAAATAAATAAATAAGCACCTGATACTCATAATGTCTGTTTTGGTGGCCCTTTACTAGGTGAAAACATCAGAATAGAGTTAGTCCTTATAAACCAGCCCCTCCAAGTAACACAATGATTACAATTTAGAACTAATTAAATAGAGAGGTGTGGTAGCCGTGTTAGTCCACTCTTAAAGGTTATCAATAGAAATCAAACAAAATAAAACATGGAAAAGAAAATAAGATGATACCTTTTTTATTGGACATAACTTAATACATTTCTTGATTAGCTTTCGAAGGTTGCCCTTCTTCGTCAGATCGGAAACAAGCAAATGTGTTAGCAGATAGTATATATAAGAGAAACATCAAAGCATTACTTTGACAGTCTGACAGAGTGGGAGGGTGGGGGTATGCATGGGGACATCAAAGCATTTCATTGATATTCTAACAGAATGGGTGTTGGTAGGTGAGAGGAGGGTAATAAACAGAGAAATAAACAGAGAAATACAGCTTTATGGTTTATAATGAGTTAGAAAACCCAGATCCTTATTAAGTCCTGTTTGTTGGGTGTCAAAATATTCAATCATTCTTATTTCAAAGGTCTTACATTCCTGTATTGTTTTAAAATTACCTTTCAGTATTCTTACTGTGAAATCACTGGTGCAGTGTTCTGGTCATGTGAAGTGTTGACCCACAGGGGTGGGGGCTTGACTGGCACCGGCTATTTTCATGTGATGTCTGTGCAGATTGAATCTTGTCTTAAGCATCTGTCCTGTTTCTCCAATATAGCATCCTTCGTTACATTTTTTACACTGAATGATATATACCACATTGGAAGATGAGCATGTAAAATAGTCCTTTATGTTGAATATTTTTCCTTTGTGAATGACTGTGGGGTCTTGTGAAATGTTTTGGCATAGTTTGCAGCTGGCTGTGTTACATGGAAATGTGCCCTTTTCTTTTTCCGTCTGTGTTGGAAGTTTACTTCTGATCAGCTTGTGTTTTAAATTTGGTGGCTGTCGGAAGGCCAGCACTGGTGGGGATGGGAATATCTCTTTCAGTAATTCATCTTCCTGGAGTAGTGGTTGTAGGTCTCTTATGATTTTCCTCAGTTTCTCCAGCTCTGGGTTGTATGTCACTACAAGGAGAATTCTGTCTGTGGCTTTTTTTTCTTTGTACTGTAGCAGATTTTCCCTGGGTGTTTTGAGGGAGGAGGCAATATTCTTGGAGATTATTTTGGGGTTGTAGCCTTTCTGTTTGAAGGATGCAGTCAGGGTTTCAAGGTGTCTGTCTCTATCCTCTGGGTCCGAGCAGATACGGTGGTATCTTGTGGCTTGGCTGTAAATATTGGATCTTTTTGTATGTGAAGGGTGGAAGCTGGAGTTGTGGAGGTAGCTGCATCTGTCTGTAGGTTTCTTGTATATAGATGTTTGTATACAGCCATCACTGATTGAGACTGTGGTGTCCAAAAAATTGACTTTTTCTGGGGAGTAGTCAATTTTGAATCTGATTGTAGGATGGTATGTATTGAAGGAATAGTAAAATTGTTTCAGAGTTTCATCCCCCTCAGTCCAAATCATAAAAATGTCATCGATGTACCGGTAGTATTTTAGAGGTTTGGTCTGGTATGTATTCAGAAATGTCTCTTCCAGCTCAGCCATAAAAAGGTTGGCATATTGGGGTGCTGTCCTGGTGCCCATTGCAGTGCCCATTATTTGTAGATAGATATCATTGTTAAAGCGGAAGTAGATGTGAGTTAAAATGAATTTGATTAATTTTGTAATAGTTTCTGGTGAGTATTGATGGTCCAGTGTGGATGTTTTTAGGAGTCTCCCACATGCAGCTGTGCTGTCCACATGGGGAGTGTTGCTGTATAGTGATTCTACATCCATCGTGACCAGAAGGGTGTTTGGTGGTAATTGTTTGATATTTTTCAATTTATTCAGAAAGTCTGTGG